>NC_053169.1:9973000-10348000 GCF_016835505.1 Polypterus senegalus
AGGAGAAATACACAAAAACCCTTCCAATCTTTCTTTGTGGAACATTGTTTTGAAACATCTTAATCATCTTCTCATGCATTTTGTTGTCAAACTGGAGAACCTCTGCCCATCTTTGCTCCTCAAAGACTTGGCCTTTCGTAGATACAAATTATGATAACCATCATTATTTTTCCACATTATTTGCACTAATTTGCTCCTGCCCAATCGTTTTTGTGTTTTTTTTTGCAATGTGTTGCAGGCCTGAAATGCAGGAATGGATGAATATTAACAAATGAAATGAGACTGACCAGATAAAACGTGAAATATGAGTCACTGTGGTTTTTTTTATTTGCATTTTCCATACCATCCCAACTTTTTCTGATTTGGGGTTGTGTGTATTGTTACACATGAGCACTTTGGAGCTCAAATAGATGCAGTTACCCGCAGAACCGGGGGCTGGCCTTGCCCTCTAACTCTTCTTTCCTCTCTCTCCCAGCAGAACTGAAGAAACCACCCAATAACATCACTTCCGGTTTCAACCCTCCAGATCACGCAGCTTCCTGCACATCACTTCCTGCAGACCCACCTACAGTATAGAGACTACCCTACGTTCCTTTTGTGACAGGTTCTTTTTGAACTCTGTCTGTAAAGACGTCACTTCTTTTTGGGCGACAGCATATGGGGAATTCTCCCAAACCTCTGACATTGTTTATATATATATATATATATATATTAGTAAAATATCTCTCTCTCTACATATATATATATATATAGTATATATATATAGTATATGCATTCAGTTGGCACATCACAAATAATAACACTACTATTCCTCATATCAAATGGCATATAACAGACAATGGTGCACTGCAAACATTAATGTTGAGATCTAAAACTGAGATTTCAACCCATCTTTGGCAGAAAGAACAGCCTATATATAAATATATAGGTATTGATAGATTATATAAATATCTATCTGTCTGAATATTGTATAGTGCTTTTTTATCTGTCTATTATATAGTAACTTTCCTAACTATCTATTATATAGTGCCTTTCGTTCTGTCTGTTGATCTATCTAGATACAGTAAATCCAATAGATATGAAATACACTTTATAACACATAGATAGATAGATAGATATGAAAGGCACTATATAATAGGATAGACAGTTAGATATGGAAGGCAATAAATATATAATAGGATAAATACATACAATGATATGAAAATTTTTGAGAACCCCTCTTAATTCTTTGGATTTTTGTTTCTCATTGGTTGAACTTCCTTTTAATACACAACATGCCTTATGGACACAGCAGTATTTCAGCAGTGACATTAAGTTTATTGGATTAACAGAAAATATGCATCATAACAAAATTAGACAGGTGCATAAATGTGGGCACCCAACAGAGATATGACATCAATACTTAGTTGAGCCTCCTTTTGCTCCTTTGAGCCTCCAGACGCTGTCCTCCTATAGCCTGTGATGAGTGTCTGGATTCTGGACGTTGGTATTTCTGACCATTCTTCATACAAAATCTCTCCAGTTCAGTTCAATTTGATGGACAGCCTGCTTCAAATCATCCCATAGATTTTCGATGATATTCAAGTCAGGGGACTGTGACGGCCATTCCAGTACATTGTACTTCTCCCTCTGCATGAATGCCTTTGTAGATTTCCAACTGTGTTTTGGGTCATCGTCTTGTTGG
Organism: Polypterus senegalus; assembly: GCF_016835505.1. Taxonomy (NCBI): domain Eukaryota; kingdom Metazoa; phylum Chordata; class Cladistia; order Polypteriformes; family Polypteridae; genus Polypterus; species Polypterus senegalus. Next base: position 9,974,685 of record NC_053169.1, read on the forward strand.
AATATCCAACCCCTGCGTAACTTCAACTTTGTGACTGATGCTTGAACATTATCCTGAAGAATTTGTTGATATTGAGTTGAATTCATCCGACCCTCGACTTTAACAAGGGCCCCAGTCCCTGAACTCGCCACACAGCCCCACATCATGACGGACCTCCACCAAATTTGACAGGAGGTAGCCGGTGTTTTTCTTGGAATGCGGTGTTCTTCTTCCGCCATGCAAAATGCTTTTTGTTAGGATCAAATAACTCAATTTTTGTCTCATCAGTCCAAAGCACTTTGTTCCAAAATGAATCTGGCTTGTCTAAATGAGCATTTGATACAACAAGCGACTCTGTCTGTGGCGTGAGTGCAGAAAGGGCTTCTTTCTCATCACCCTGCCATACTGATGTTCTTTGTGCAAACTGCGCTGAATTGTAGAACGATGTACAGATACACCATCTGCAGTGAGATGTTCTTGCAGGTCTTTGGAGGTGATCTGTTGGTTGTCTGTCCCCATTCTCACAATCCTGCTCATATGCCACTCCTGTATTTTTCTTGGCCTGCCAGACCTGCTGGGTTGGTTTAACATCAACTGTGCCTGTGGCCTTCCATTTCCTGATCCCATACCTTACAGTTGAAACTGACAGTTTAAACCTCTGAGATCAATTTGTGTAGCCTTCCACTAAACCACGAGACTCAACGATCTTTGTTTTCAGATCTTTGGAGAGTTGCTTTGAGGATCCCATGCTGTCTGTCACTCTTCAGAGGAGAGTCAAAGGGAAGGAAGCACAACTTGTAATTGACCACCTTAAATACCTTTTAGCACTCATGATTGGACACTCCTGTCTATGAAGTTCAAGGCTTGACGAGCTCATCATACCAAGTAATCAGCACTGAGCAGTGACAGGCATTCAAATCAGCACAATGACAAGGGGACCCACATTTGTGCACAGCCAGTTTTTCACATTTGATTTAATTTCTTACAACTAAATACTGCGTCACTAAAAATCTTTGTTCAGAAAACACCGCAGTGCTCAGATGTTCCTAGGAAATGAAAGACATACCACTGCTATCTTTATGTTCAAAGGAGAGTCAGTTATTATGCAGGCTGAGAGGGGTCCCAAACTTTTTCATATGACTGTATATCTTTGTATGTGTATTATATATATATATATATATATATATATATATATATATATATATATATATATATATATATATATATACTGTATATATACATCCATATCTGTTATTTCAACAAATATTAACACTACTGTTCCTCATATCAAATGGCATATAACAGAGACATCACTGCAAACATTAATGCTGAGATCTAAATTGATTACTGAGATTTCAACCCATCTTTGGCAGATAGAACAGCCTATATATAAATCTATAGATATAGATAGATTTCATAAATATCTGTCTGTGATATAGTGCATTTCATATCTATCTATCTTCTCTTATATAGTACCTTTCCTATCTATCTATCTATCTATCTATCATATAGTGCCTTTCATATCTACTATCTATCTATCTATCTATCTATCTATCTATCTATTATATAGTAAATTTCCTAACTATCTATCTATTATATAGTGCCTTTCATTCTGTCTGTCGATCTACAGTATCTAGATAGATGCAGTAGATATGAAATACACTTTATAAGACATAGATGGATAGATAATATTGGTATATATGGGTATACATATAAAATGCAGTATACATACTGTATGTATTGTTCTGTATATACTGTACATATACTATACTATATTATGTAGCTCAGACCTCCATACTGACTGAAACCCCAAACAGGTGGTCAGACTAATTCTCTGACTTGTAAAATGGGTGGGCTACACCAGTGAGGATTGAGGGTGTCCAGTGGACCCTTTTCATAGGCATGGTGCCTTAAGTACAGTACGTGTGCCACTTTGTGCCCAACAATGCTGAATTTTGCCCCTTGATTTTACTTTGCCCATTCATGAAATCATACAGTAAGTGAAAAAGATCAAATAAAGCTGCTTACCTGGAGTTGAACTTCTGCTGTGGTTCATTTTAATGTCTTTTTTTTATTTATGTATATACATTTGTTTTGTACTGAGCAGTTCCTTGATAATTGTTTCCTACCTGTAAAAGGAAAATGTGTCATTTGTATGCAGAGAAGTGTACAGCAGGAGTAACAGCAAGGAATGGCTTTTTCATTGAAAACAACACCTCTAAAGAGAGCATTAATTAAGAAATGAGCATGCAAACAGAACAAAACCTGCAAGGCACTTCTTTAACAATTCAAAAGTGAATGGAAGGCTTTTCATTTTCCTCGTTACTATCAAAAAAGTAAACCAATCTTAGATACAATGGAGCCATCATCATTTCATTGTTCTTTTTAAGGATTTACCGTTTTTGATTGCCCTAAACCATACTTGCAATCTTTTCTTTTTTTTTTTTATAGGTTATAAATCTTAAGTTTAGCAAGATATTCATCATTAATATTAGTTTTAGTCTTGTTTATTGATTGCAGGGTTATATATATATTGAAGAAATAAAAATGAAGCTACTATTTAATGTTAATTAGCGGTTTTTAAGAGCCTAGAAACCTACTTTTTTTTTGGTTAAAGTTGGAAGGTTTACTTTTTTAACTATTAGTAACTTTATCATTTAAAACTTAGCGTTGCATACGCAAAATTAGAGAGTTACTGTTAGGGTTACCTGTTTAATGTTTAGTCATCCTTTGAGTCCTGCGATCTATTTCCTTAATAATCATCCGGCATCTCGGTCTACTAGTCAGAAAAGAAATATCAGCTCTCTACACTGGTGCGGCGTAATTTCGCACTGAAAATTACAAATACAGTTCTGCTGAGGTTGGATTAAAAATAATAATAATAATAATAATAATAATAGTAATAATAATAATAAAAAAATCAAATAAATAAATAAATTAAAAAAAAGAACAAACATCCGGGCAGTGACACTGATGACCTGCTGGTAAAGACACTCATTGGCAACTGGGTAATGCATTCAGTGCACTGCTCTGAGTGAAGACAGGAAGGTGAGTCTATGCAATGTCCACATGTTGGATGGCTTATTAAATGTGCAGGGAAACTCAAAGGCATTTAGACAGTCGAAGAGTGAGTGGTAAGTGGCAGGCTTACCTCTTTAATCTCCGTTACGTTCTCACGAGAGACATGCTAGTGCAAACAAGTCAATCAGAGTTTGTGTTTAGTAAGATCAAGCTTAGAGGATAGTTTAAAATCCATTTATTGTTCTAAACAGTTTTTCTCCATTAACATGTTAAATACATTAAGATTACTAACCAAGGTTCATGTAACAGTTTAGCTTATTAGCTTTTTTTTTTTTTTAAAGTTTTTTAACAACCACTGCGTATTAATACAGCTTTTAAATCTTTACACAAAAGTTCTTAAAAACAAAATTTCAGTTTTGTTGTTGTTGTTGTTGTTATTGTTCTAGAGTTTGGTTTTTTTTTTATTAAGTATAAAAACAATTTAGCCATTTCATGAAGAAGAAATAAAGCAGGCATTTAGTGCTAAAAACCAAAGAATTCATTGCTTTTTTTTTTTTCTTTTTTTAAAATTTTACAAATTTAAAAAAAATTTCAGCTTTAATGACAAAACAGAATTGACAAGTTAAGGTCACCTATTTAGAAGAAGCTTACACAAGGAACTTTAGGTGCTTAATGTTTTTTTCTTTTCTTTTCTTTTATAAACAAATACAAGTTAAAACACCGAACAGACCACTTAGTTAGCTACATACATAGCTGGTTGCGTTCCACCCCATTAAAACAGCATTTTTAAAATGTTTGAATTTACAAACTAAAGCTATTGAACATCGTCAAACTAACTAACAAATTAAAGAAGACAGTTTATTATAGCAGGACATATATCTACAGCTGGGTTACGTCTCTCAGTTACAGTCTCTTCTCTCCGGCGTTCCAGGATCCACTAAGGCTCGAGAGTCTTAAAGGCTGTAACAACAGCATGCTTTTTTTTTTAAAAATTCTTTTGTTTTTTTTGTCTTTTTGTTTATTTTTTGTTTTTTTTTTTTCCTTGACTGAAAATACACAGAAGTCTGACAAACCAAAAGAGCAGCATCTCGATGCGTGGATTTACTGACAGAGCTTGGCCAAGTGCTTTCATTTTAGGATTTAGTCTTTCCCTTTTTTTTTTGTTATTTTTATTTAAGTCCATGTTATAAAAAAAAAGAATAATGCTGACTTCACTGCGGCACCATAGGTAACATAAGATGTGTTCAGTGTACCAACAGCACACATCCCTAGGGTTAAAAGAGCAAGGAAGGACCAAAAACAAAAATAGAAATGGACTATTACTTGTATTGTCGATTAAGTGTCGAACACAGGAAAATTAATGTAGTCTTAGAGCAGGAGTCGCCGACGAGGTGCACCTTTAATATCTACCATAGGGGTGCTCTCTGTAGCCCCCTCGGGATAACCTCGGCGGTGGAGCCTTCAGGCTGGGGCGGGCAGAAGGCCAGTCTTCTTCAGCTAGATTTGGAGAGAAAAGAAAAACACAAAAAACCAAAAAGAGGAGAGTGATGGACAAGCACAGGTCGCCAGATTCCCCAGAGTGAACGGCTTCATGCATTTAAACACCACTAAGTCACCACAAGTACAAAAGAGAACAAACACAAAAAAAAGGCACCACAAACCTTGAGGAGAGAGTCCCTTATAAGCTTTGGGCTCTCTGTGTATCAAACACCAAGCTGTGAGATTAGATAACTAAACACTCTCTCCATTTTCACCATCCTGGCCCTGTTTTACAATGTAGTCGCACACCCAGCACCGGATGAGCTGTTCATTTACTGTATGTAAAACGGAGCGATCAGGGCGGTGGCGGACCTGCACTGCATTTGTCATTCCCACAGATGTCGCATCACAAACATAAACCCTGCTTTTATGAGTCCCATACCAAATGACATATAACATTCCTACTACTGTAGGGATTACACGGGGATGAGGACTTAGAGATGACTGTACTGTAGATGCGGGCCTTGATGACCGGGAGCCAGTTTTCATGATCTGTGTTGTGTACTGATTCTGTGCCATTGTCCCTTGGCTTCAAAAATCACATTTGCAACAAATAACTCATCACAAATATTTTTTTTAGCAATGAGAGGCACTGCATTTGTCTTTCCAACAGACGGCGCATCAAATATTATCCCTGCTTTCATGAATGCAATACCAAACGGCATGTAACAGAGACATATACATTGCATTTGTCTTTCCAACAGACGGCGCATCAAATATTATCCCTGCTTTCATGAATGCAACACCAAACGGCATGTAACAGAGACATATACATTGCATTTGTCATTCCAACAGATGGTGCATCAAATATTAACCCAACTTTCTTGAATGCTACACCAAACGGCATGTAACAGAGACATATGCATTGCATTTGTCTTTCCAACAGACGGCGCATCACAAACATAAACCCTGCTTTTATGAGTCCCATACCAAATGACATAAAACATTCCTACTACTGTAGGGATTACACGGGGATGGGGACTTAGAGATGACTGTAGATGCGGGCCTTGATGACCGGGAGCCAGTTTTCATGATCTGCGTTGTGTACTGATTCTGTGCCATTGTCCCTTGGCTTCAAAAATCACACTTGCAACAAATAACTCATCACAAATATTTTTTTTAGCAATGAGAGGCACTGCATTTGTCATTCCAACAGACGGCACATCAAATATTATCCCTGCTTTCATGAATGCAATACCAAATGGCATGTAACAGAGACATATGCATTGCATTTGTCATTCCAACAGATGGTGCATCAAATATTAACCCAACTTTCATTAATGCAATACCAAACGGCATGTAACAGAGATTCATGCATTGCATTTGTCTTTCCAACAGATGGCACATCACCAACATTTGTGGTAATGCATGTTATTACAAATGTTTGTAATGCATCATCTGCTGAAACGACAAATGCAATATATTTTATTACTACATACATTGCAAAGTACATTCCAACAGATGGTGCACTGCAAGCATTCACGTTGATTACTCAGGTTTCAACCCATCTTAAACGGGCAGCACTGCTAGTTTTGAGTAAAGCAGCATACCGGGGATGTCTGACTCCGATCCTGGATATCATATTTCAGCCGGGGTTCCTTGTTTCATCCTATCTTTAAAGGAAAGCCCAGACACTCTGCGGAGGAAACTCATTTCAGCCGCTTGTATTCATGATCTCGTTCTTTCGGTCACTACCCCTAGCTGATGACCATAGGTGAGGGAAGGAACCCTAACCCTTGAAGAGAGGGTGAGAAGCTCAGTCATCCGTGAGGGGCTCAGAGTAGAGTAGAGCCGCTGCTCCTTCGCATCGAGAGGAGTCAGATGAGGTGGCTCGGGCATCTGATCAGGATGCCTCCTGGACGCCTCCCTGGTGAGGTGTTCCGGGCACGTCCAACCAGGAGGAGGTCCCGGGGAAGACCCAGGACACGCTGGAGGGACTATGTCTCCCGGCTGGCCTGGGACACCTTGGGATTCTCCCGGAAGAGCTGGAAGAAGTGGCGGGAGAGGGAAGTCTGGGCCTCTCTGCTGCTAAGCTGCTGCCCCGCGACCCGACCCCGGATGAGCGGAAGAGGATGGATGGATGGATGGTTCCTTGTTTCATGTTTTTCATTTTCATTTTTACTTTGGTTAATTATTTGCACTGTTCCTCGTTTTTGATTTTGCTGTATTACCTTTGCCTTTGATTTGTGGGTGGTCCCCCAAGAGGCGGGGCCACCTGTCAGTCACTGCCCCTCCCACCCTATTTATCTGCCGGTGGTTCATTTCTAATGTGCTTTCCATAGGCCCCTAATCTGCTCTGCTTTGGAATTTGTTGGAGAAATGGAGTAACTAGAGGCAGAGACTCACGCTGACACGGGCATCGGCCGGCCATACTGGCGAGGTGTTAAGTCTGTAAAGCTGCTGCTGTAACCAGCACGCCACTGTTACGCCGTCACATAAGAGCCACCAGTGCCACTGTTGAACGTGCTAATGGTCTGTGGATCTCAACTGGCTGGGTGGTATGCCAGCCCACCCACACTTTTAGAAAACTTCACAAGTCACCAGCCAAACTCGTCATGGATGCTGGCTGCCTATAGCAAACCTCACGGGCACAGGTAGAACATACAAACCCCACCAAAGTGATGGCCTGACTGGAATTTAAAGCTAACTGCGGGACGGCACTGCCAGGCACTGTGCCATCAATATTTTTATTTCACTTGGACAAAACCCAGACAGTCAGAATATTTTATTTTATTTTTTCTTTTACAGTCTCATTCTCCAAGCAATATCAGCATGATTATAACAGAGTGCCTAATAAAAAGTAATGATATTGGAAGCTTAGAATGGATCATTTAATACTCCTCTGCTCTTTTATGATTAATTTTTAACAGATTACATTAACGCAGTTTCTTGCAACTTATAAAATCTGGAAGTGTTCTGCTAGTGACGTGAAGGTCACACTGACTGTGTGCTTTGCTGCTTTTATTTCTCTCTCCCCCCTGAAGGAATAAAGTTTATAACAGCATTCATTTACTGGGCCAAATGAGACAGCAATTCCTTTAAATGTAATTAGAATGCCAATTGCCCTGCAAATTAACTTGCATCCACGATCCTGGACCCTGAAGAGGAAAAACGGGGCATGGAAACGGATGGAAGTAAAGAGGCTAATGGCACTGACAGAGCTCCATGCTGCCTGGTCAGAACGTGTCAGGGTGGCCTTGAAGTCACAACCATGTAACGCTTACTCTGTGTGTCTGTGTGTGTCATGGGCAGTGTGCGCCTTTCCATAGTCCTCATAATGGTGGAATTGTACTGCCGGGTGATGGTTCATGGGGAAAGGAGCATCTGACTTGTAGGGACCAATAAATTATAAGAGGAGGAGTCGACCACAGCTAAAGTTGTGGTGGGAAAGGGAGAAAGTGCCAGACCAGAAGGAGAAGTCAAGACGGCAAAAAAGCAAGAGGGGACGCTACACTACTCGCTGGAAAAAGTCAGGCGAACCCGAGTTCATTCCGGTAAGAATCGCTTTCCTGTTGTTCTGGATGAGATGAAGTCACTCGGGAGAGGACTTGACGGGCCAGCGCAAGGGACTGTGTGTGATGAGGTACGGCTTGGCGCATCCTTCACAATAATATACGATCACGCCTAACAGTGAGTTAGTTATTTAAAGCACTCTAAAATTCACGTGACTCTGGTGACTCTTCCTATGAAGTCAGTAGATGGATTGGGAGAGCATGGGGGGGGGTCATGAGGTCACTGGAAAGGGGTGTGTGGCACTCCTGATATCTCTGCAAAAGGACGAAGGTCCAAATCTTTAGAGTCCTGGTGCTCCCTGTTTGTGAGACATGGACGCTATCCAGTGACCTGAGTGTCTCTTCAGAGGGTCCTGCTGGTTTGACTTTGTGTTGCTCATGGAGTCCTGAATGAGGCACATGACCTTCATTGTGAGGGAACGTCAGTTATGGCACTACAGCCATGTGGCGCAATTACCTGAGGGTCATCCGGCTTACTGTTGAGGACCCGAGCGGCTGGACAAGGCCAAGGGAACGCCCACCTAGCGCCTGGCTGCAGCAGATTGATGGTCATTATTGGAGGGTGGGACTGGACCGTGTGTCTGCCTGGGGGGGTTACCGACCAGGAACCCGAGCTGTTTCGTCGTGTGGTGGGAGCGGCAATGCTCTACCACCTGACCTGACCTGACTCTAAAGCAGTGGTCTGAAACTCCGGTCCTGGAGGGCCACAGTGCCTGCAGGCTTTCATTCTAACCCTTTTCTTAATTAGTGACCTGTGTTTGCTGCTGATTAACATCTTTTGAATTCATTGAATCTCAACGTTTTAGACCTCCCTGAGTCCAAAAATACCATTTTTGATATTATGTGTGTCTGTATGTGTGTGTGATTGTGATTGTGTCCATGTGTGTGTAAACACGATAACTTGAGTACGCTGTCACTGAGGTCAACCAAATTTTGCATACAAGTATTTGGTACAAAACGTAGATTTCTGTCCACGTTTGGGCTTTTTCCATTAACCAGCAGTGGTTTATTCATGAAGCTGCAGAGTCCGTTACTTTTATAATAATTATTTAATATATTATTAATTTGATTTGATTTGTTGTTGATGGTTCTTTAATGTTCATGATATGAAAATTTAATCCTTGTCTTATGGTTTGCCCAGAGGGGACTGTGTGGTCTCATGGTCTGGAATCCCTACAGATTTTATTTTTTTCTCCAGCCGTCTGGAGTTTTTTTGTTTTTTTGTTTTTTCTGCCCACCCTGGCCATCGGACCTTACTTATTCTATGTTAATTAATGTTGACTTATGTTTAATTTTTATTGTGTCTTCTATTTTTCTATTCTTCATCATGTAAAGCACTTTGAGCTACATTTTTTTTTGTATGAATATGTGCTATATAAATAAATGTTGTTGTTGTTGTTTACTCCTCAAATATCCATCTCCATATCTGAGTATACAAGAAAGTCCACCAAAAGTGGACTACCTGAGTATGTTGGTCCTCTCAAGTTCAGCCCCAGGTGTGCCACACTATTATTTCCCTATATTCACCTAGGTTGCTTGTAATGGTTGTCACGGATATGTGTGGTTGTCACTGGCAGTTTGCACCTGTCCCTAGCCTGGTTAATGGTGGATTGCTGAATGTGCCAGGCCAGCCAGTGGTTCATGGGGAAGGGAGCTCCTGGCTCGGAGAGAGCCAAACAAACTGTAAGGGGAGGAGCCAACTGTATGTAAATCAGTGGCGGGAGAAAGTGGAAGGAGGAGGAGGAGGAGGAGAGAGTGCCAGAGCCAAAGGGGAAGGAGACGCCACAAGAAGGGCAGGAGGAAAAAGTTATTCAACTCGCTGGAAGAAGTCAGGTGAGCCTGGGGGTTCGTTTCTATAGGAATCATTTTCCTTTTCTTATGAATGAGGCAAAGTCATTCAGGAGAGGACCTGACGAGGCAGCATAAGGGACCAAGTAGCATTGCATTTCCCAGAACAGGAAGTATGGCTCAGAGCATCCTTCACCATAACAGACTGTAGATCAGGGGTCTCTAACCTTTTTTCCCTTGAGAGCTACTTTTACAAAATGAAAATGGCCGAGAGCTCCTCGTGTCTTCTAACGTTTATTCTCATCGCTTATTTCAACCCAAACAAACTGAATAAGCTTGTTTTGCCTGCACATTTACAAAATGCTGGTGTCCACAACCCACACTTTGCATTAAAACATCAAAAAATATATTTAGTTCACCTGCAAGTGCATTTTTTATGTCTGTGTGCATTTTCTCGTGTATCTCACACTGTTGAATTAAAACATGAATGCTGTAACAATTCCAAATCCACAGATATGATGTATTCCTTTGTCATTTTGTTCCATGTCACTGCGTCACTTTACTCACATGTCCAGTTGCATGTGTCATGTGTTTTTTAGTTAGTCAGATGACTGGCACTGCATGGAGTCAACAATTATGGTGGAGTGGAGCCACTGAGGTTCACTCTTATGGAGTCATTTCAATGGTCGTCTGTCAGTCTTTGATTTCATGACATTCATGTCACAGGTTCACAGAGGTATGGAGACCCAAACAAAGCAGACATTTTCAGAGCTGCCTGGTGAAAATTCTTATAGTTATCTGGCTCTACTTCTTCTTTTTTCAGCTGCTCCCATTAGGGGTCGCCACAGCGGATCATCTTCTTCCATATCTTCCTGTCCTTGTCATCTTGCTCTGTCACACCCATCACCTGCATGTCTTCTCTCACCACATCCATAAACCTTCTCTTAGGCCTTCTTCTTTTACTCTTGCCTGGCAGCTCAATCCTTACCACCCTTCTCCCAATATACCCATCATCTCTCCTCTGCACATGTCCAAACCAACACAATCTCACCTCTCTGACTTTGTCTCCCACCCGTCCAACTCTAATGTCCTCATTTCTAATCCTGTCCAACCTCGTCACACCCAATGCAAATCTTAACATCTTTAACTCTGCCACCTCCAGCTCTGTCTCCTGTGTCACCGTCTCCAGCCCATATAACATAGCTGGTCTCACTACCGTCCTGTAGACCTTCCCTTTTACTCTTGCTGATACCCGTCTGTCACAAATCACTCCTGACACTCATCTCCACCTTGCCTGCACTCTCTTCTTCACTTCTCTTCCACAATCTCCATTACTGTGTACTGTAGATCCCAAGTATTTAAACTCCTCCATCTTCACCAACTCTACTCCCTTCATCCTCACCATTCCACTGACCTCCCTCTCATTCACACACATGTATTCTGTGTTGGTGTTCCTACTGACCTTCATTCCTCTCCTCTCTAGAGCAGATCTCCACCTCTCCAGGGTCTCCTCGACCTGCTCTCTACAATCGCTACAGATCACAATGTCATCAGCAAACATCACAGTCCACGGGGACTCCACTCTAATCTCATCTGTCAACCTGTCCATCACCACTGCAAATAAGAAAAGGCTTAGAGCCGGTCCCTGATGTAATCCCACCTCCATCACTGCTACCGCAGACCTCACCGTGGTCACACTTCATATCCTGTACAACTCTTACATCCTTCTCTGCCACTCCCGACTTCCTCATTCAATACCACAACTCCTCTCGAGGCCCCCTGTCGTATGCTTTCTCCAGGTCCACAAGACGCAATGCAACTCCTTCTGGCTCACCTAAGCTCCAGAAGTGCTGAGAATGCTGTTGAGAGTTTAACTGCACATTATGTTGAAGGTTTACTGACATATAAAATCCAATGTCTCTCTGTCTGTCCGTCCACTTACTTAACGGATTTAGATTTGTTTTTTTTTTTCTATAATTTGCTTGAACATTCCAGTTGATTTTGCGACTTCTCTCATTTCGCTGTGTATCGTAGTTTGCTTGCCGTACCGATTTATTTGCGGCAATCTGAGAAACGCGCAGTATATATTGTCACGCATGCGCGAGTAGGAGGCCGCGGATGGACCCGAAATCGCTTCGAAGGACGTTCGCCGGTAGGGAATGGCGGGGTACTAACCTTTCTGCTCTCTCTTCTAGGAAAAAAGACGCTCCGCCATCTTAACCTGACCGCAGCACGTCCACTTCCGCCCTTCCTCCGCCATCTTCCCTGACGTCAGGAATCCCGTCATCCCTCACGCCTCCTTCCCAGCATTCCTCCACTTCTGGCTCCTCCTATATAAAAATGGCCGCCGACGCATGTGAAGTCGTCGCGCGTATGAACGATTGTTTCTGTTTGTATAAATTGACCTTGAATTTTGATTTCTTACTTTACAGTATACGGGGCCGGAAACCCCAACCCTTTATGCTGTCTTTGTCCTTATTTTACAATATATATATATAGAATAAATATATACACACACACACATATACAGTGGTGTGAAAAACTATTTGCCCCCTTCCTGATTTCTTATTCTTTTGCATGTTTGTCACACAAAATGTTTCTGATCATCAAACACATTTAACCATTAGTCAAATATAACACAAGTAAACACAAAATGCAGTTTTTAAATGATGGTTTTATTATTTAGGGAGAAAAAAAAAATCCAAACCTACATGGCCCAGTGTGAAAAAGTAATTGCCCCCTTGTTCAAAAATCACCTAACTGTGGTGTATCACACCTGAGTTCAATTTCCTGATTACTGCCACACCTGTTTCAATCAAGAAATCACTTAAATAGGAGCTGCCTGACACAGAGAAGTAGACCAAAAGCACCTCAAAAGCTAGACATCATGCCAAGATCCAAAGAAATTCAGGAACAAATGAGAACAGAAGTAATTGAGATCTATCAGTCTGGTAAAGGTTATAAAGCCATTTCTAAAGCTTTGGGACTCCAGCGAACCACAGTGAGAGCCATTATCCACAAATGGCAAAAACATGGAACAGTGGTGAACCTTCCCAGGAGTGGCCGGCCGACCAAAATTACCTCAAGAGCGCAGAGACGACTCATCCGAGAGGTCACAAAAGACCCCAGGACAACGTCTAAAGAACTGCAGGCCTCACTTGCCTCAATTAAGGTCAGTGTTCACGACTCCACCATAAGAAAGAGACTGGGCAAAACGGCCTGCATGGCAGATTTCAAGACGCAAACCACTGTTAAGCAAAAGAACATTAGGGCTCGTCTCAATTTTGCTAAGAAACATCTCAATGATTGCCAAGACTTTTGGGAAAATACCTTGTGGACTGATGAGACAAAAGTTGAACTTTTTGGAAGGCAAATGTCCCGTTACATCTGGCGTAAAAGGAACACAGCATTTCAGAAAAGAACATCATACCAACAGTAAAATATGGTGGTGGTAGTGTGATGGTCTGGGGTTGTTTTGCTGCTTCAGGACCTGGAAGGCTTGCTGTGATAGATGGAACCATGAATTCTACTGTCTACCAAAAATCCTGAAGGAGAATGTCCGGCCATCTGTTCGTCAACTCAAGCTGAAGCGATCTTGGGTGCTGCAACAGGACAATGACCCAAAACACACCAGCAAATCCACCTCTGAATGGCTGAAGAAGAAAAACAAAATGAAGACTTTGGAGTGGCCTAGTCAAAGTCCTGACCTGAATCCAATTGAGATGCTATGGCATGACCTTAAAAAGACAGTTCATGCTAGAAAACCCTCAAATAAAGCTGAATTACAACAATTCTGCAAAGATGAGTGGGCCAAAATTCCTCCAGAGCACTGTAAAAGACTCATTGCAAGTTATCGCAAACGCTTGATTGCAGTTATTGCTGCTAAGGGTGGCCCAACCAGTTATTAGGCTCAGGGGGCAATTACTTTTTCACACAGGGACATGTAGGTTTGGATTTTTTCTCCCTAAATAATAAAAACCATCATTTAAAAACTGCATTTTGTGTTTACTTGTGTTATATTTGACTAATGGTTAAATGTGTTTGATGATCAGAAACATTTTGTGTGACAAACATGCAAAAGAATAAGAAATCAGGAAGGGGGCAAATAGTTTTTCACACCACTGTACATACTGTATATGTGTGTGTGTGTATGTATATATTGTGGCAACCGGGGCGCCGAGGAGGACCGGAGGAGGGCTTGTGCCTTCTCCACTCTGCGAGGGGGCGTCCGCCCTGGTTATATTGGGGGCCTCGGGTAAAGGGCTTGGAAGCCCAGCCCTGTAGGGACACCCGGCCACCGCCAGGCGGCACCCGGTGCCTGGATATCCCTGGAGCCCAGCACTTCCGCCCCACCCGGAAGTGCTGGGGGGAAGACGACAGGGGACACCCAGACAGCTTCCGGGTGCGCAGCCGGCACTTCCGCCACACTGGGGCGTGTCTATGGAGGAGTGCCGGGAAACAGCTGGAGCCCATCCGGGTTCCTATTTAAGGGGCCGCCTCCCTTCAGTCGAGAGTGGAAGTCGGGTGGAAGAGGACGGAGCTGGAGAGGGACTGGAGGCGGCCAGGAGAAAGGCACAAGGACTGTGAGGCCTGGACATTTTGGGGAACGGTGCTGGAGGCACTGGGGTTTGTGTGCACTGAATATAACTGTAAATAAACGTGTGTTGGGTGAAATAAGATGTCCGCCTGTCTGTGTCCGGGTTCAAGTCCACTATATATATATATATATATATAATGTATACAGTACATTCGGTGTGTCATGTTTGTGTCATGAGATGTCATTTTCTAAAGTGCTTAATTCAAAGCCGTGAGGTTTGTGCTGGGCTGGAGCACTTGTTGCTTTAATAACATTTGTCATCATCATTCTCCGGTGTCTTTTTAAAAGTAAGCCTTTACACCGCCTGTCACCAACATTGTGGTAAACTTTGCTGCTTCCCCCCTCCTGATTTGGGTTATGTTGCCCTGTCACGTGGATTGCCTTATGCCAATGTAGATTTCCCTGAATCACTTGCTTGATCCAAATGAAAATGGATTATTGTTGGTCTGGAAGAACTAAAGGGGGGGAAACTGTGAGAGTTGATTTCTATTGATGAATGTCAGTCATTTCTCTGATCTGTTTAGTCCTGAAGAGGGTTGTGGGGGGTGTGAAGGGTGCAAGGCAGGACCAAACCCCGGGCAGGGCGTCAGTCATACCCACCACACTCATCCACACACCCTTAGGCCAATTTAGTGTCACCAGTTCACCTACCCAGCATGCCTTTGTAGAGTGGGAGGAAAGTGCAGAACTCTGAGGAAACCCAGGCAGACGCAGGGATGATATTTGTGTTTGATTTGCAGTGTGGTATATCTGATTCTGTGACTGAGGTGCGCTACAGTATATAAGAACAAACTGAACCGGAGATCAGTTCAAATCTAGTAAAGAGTAGGAGTAATGCATTGTATCGCCACAGATATGAGACGGTGACGCTGTCCTCGGCCTGCCATCAGGGCTTTTGGGCAATCACCCTGCCCGCAGTCATAGGACATTCGATCAATCTTTCCTTTTTATATGGCAGGCAATTTGGTCGTCAAGTAGTTAAGCTGCTGGACTGTATAAGCCATAAATGTCGGCTCAATCTCTACTACTACCTCAGTATGCCGATTCTTTTACTGCCATTGTATCAACTGTAGAATGGCGGATGGTAAAGTAGTATGGTACGTGTTGTATAAAAATGTCTAGTAAATGTAATGACTTAACACAATTGCATTAAAATAAAATTAAAAGTTCAGCTAAAACCCACTGATGTGTGTTTTTCCGCCACTGCTGCCTTGGCTGGCACTTTGTGGGCAGTCTTGTCGCGTATTTCTGCTCTCCCAGTGTGATGCAGATCATCCGGACATCAGGCAGGAGGGAGAAGCCGCCATAGCGGTTTTGTAAATTTTAGGCAAGTCTTTCACTTCTAACTCAATTGATCCATCTGTGCTTCCCAAGATGTCGTCAGACCTTGTGGTGCTAATAAGAGGGCGGAAGGAGCTGGGCCTGCAGGGTCTTCACAAAGCCTTCAGAGCCCTTCACGTTTTGTTGTCACAGCCTTGTGCTAAAGTCACTCCAATTCAGCTTATTTCTGACATCAAGCAACACTCAATACCTTCCGAATGACAATCCGATACCCCATAAAAACCAACATGGCATCAAGAAGAGATGTAAGTCATTTATAACAACATGAAAACGAAACAGCGGGAATTGAGAAGAGAAAATCGCAAGAGCCGTACATTCTTACTTAGAAACTCGAGGAAATAACGAGGAAAAAATTAAAAGTGGAGCTCAAGCACAACGTTAACCAAGGTAACCAAAGCCCTACCGGTAAACCTATAACCAAAGTCAAAACCATTTTTGCCACCAAATACGCATAGCATTTTAGCTCAAATACAAAAACTTGAAAGACAGAACTAGCGTGACACTATCTAAAAAAATGCCCTATTTGTGATGCCGTCACATTCACGTTGTTAGCGATAATATGACTGCAGCCACGCAAAAAAAATAACAAATGACGGTGCCCACAATAAAAATACAAACACAACTGGTGCTGCGCCAGTTAGAAGAGCAGTCAGATCAAAGAGCACATCGTGACAGCAGGATCACCTTACTTAGCCTGCAATGCAGTTTTCCCTCTCATCCACAAGATGGAGCCGAGAGCTGCGTGACAAGTTAAACACAATGACACATGGACTTGCGTCACCTGCTCTGTAGCAATGTTCAAGAAAAAGGAAGCGCAGAGTCAAAACGGCAAAAAGTCAAGGAGCGATTACTGCACGCTCAAAAATCGTGGCATAGAGGGCGATTTGGGGTATACCCTCTATCATGCTTCTTTTATTTTTAGCGTGTTTTCTCAGTTTTACATCCACGGACCATAAACGGCCCCTTTCTCTATCGTCAGAGCTGTCATTATTTCTTTAGGTTGTTTGGACTGTCAAGCACTTCAAAGCAGTTCTCACCAGTGCCAGTCGAAGCCCATTTGGAGGCGCCCCTTGGTGACTATAGAGGGTAGCAAGTAGCAAACTTCAATGACCCTCAGGGTGTGGAGCATGTGCCCCTTCAGTTAAATAATCTGTGTACACATGGCAGAATTTAAGGTGCGCACTCCCCTTATCTTTCATGTATGGTGCCCCCTGGGTGACGGCGTGTAAACAGTATGACTGGACTTTAGGTGCCCCTTGTTGTCTGGAGCACATGCCCGCAATATCAGTTACATAACTGGCACCCCTCTGTGAGCATAAGGTGGACTTTATGAAATGTGTGCCATTTGTTGTCTGGAGGGTGTGCCCCTTATCTTTTATGTATGGTGCCCCTTGGGTAACAGTGCCCAAACAGTATTACTGGACTTCAATGACTTTGGATTCCCCCTTGTTGTCCAGAGCATACGCCCACAATATCACTTACATAACTGGCACCCATCTGTGAACATAAGGTGGACTTTATGAAATGTGTGCCATTTGTTGTCTGGAGGGTGCCCGCTCCTTACCTTTCATATATGGCACCACCCAGGTAACAGTGCCCAAACAGTATTACTGGACTTCGATGACTTTGCCTCCCCCTCAGATTCTGGAGCACACGCCTGCCCTGTCAGTTACACAGTTGGCACTCCTCTGTGCACATAATATGCTGTTTATGAAGAGGGTCCTGGGCATGTGCCCCTTAGCTTTTATAAACGGAACCCCTAATGGACTGCCCGGCTCAGGCTGTAATCACCATTCTGAATTTTTTTTTTTGCCATGCCGCCCTCAGCAGGATGCCCATGTTGCCCATACCTTACTGATTCCTCACATACTATGAGTGGCATTATATAAAATACAGATAACTGATGACAACGCTTTGAACAAAAAAGAAAAAAATCAAACAATGCATCTGAGAAAACGCTGACTCCTTTAATGGAGACAATGAAACAATGCCTGATTGTCGAGAATAACTCAAAGGCCCTAAGCCCTCTCACAGTTCTTTGGATCCCAAGTGCCCGAGAGCATTGTTGTAACATTATTATAACGTCAATAAAAGTGAAATTTGCCACTGTAAAACACATGCAAATACTAATCAGCGCGCTCATTGTCCTTGTGGAGATCAATTGAAGGCCTCTGATTACCTGCTGTGGGAATTTTATCTAAAATTGATCTAACCGAGACTCTGGCCTTAAATCCACGTGTCAAAATGCAAAGTGGCATCCACAGATCAATGCGCCCTCCAAGCCCAGAAAGGCGAAGGAGGAAAACGAAACCAAGGAAAGCAAAACCCTCTTTTTGTAACAACATAAGGGATTGATTCGTTTTGTCATTTTAAGTGTTGACTGGAATATGGGAAGGAAAATAGCAAGTTAAGCTTACCGTAACTGTTGTAGGCGTCTTCACTTGTACCGTGGCCATATTCGTAATATTCAAGGGGGCTGAAAGGAAATGAGAAAACAACAAGTCATAGGACAATAGAAATAAAGACACTGCCTTTCATAATCTGTGGGCCAAAGACCCATTTGTTTCTTGATGCCCCCCCCCCTTCACCTGTGCTCTGTGCTCTGGGGGACTGGCAGACACTTTGGTCGCACAACACGTTTACTACACAGTCCCCTCATGGACTGGTGACTCTTCCTAAGAAGTCAGTAGACGGATTGGGAGAGCATGGGGGGTCATGAGGTCACTGGAAAGGGGTGTGTGGCGCTCCCGATATCTCAACTAAAGCACCAAGGTCCAAGTCTTTAGAGGCCTGGTGCTTCCTGTTTGTGAGACATGGACTCCATCCAGTGACCTGAGACGAAGACTGGACTCCTTTGGTATCTCTCCAGAAAATGCTGGGGTCCCTCTGGTTTGACTTTATGTTGCTCATGGAGTCCCGAATGAGGCACGTTACCTGGACCCTCATTGTTGGGGACCCGAGTGGCTGGACCAGGCCAAGGGGTCGTCAGCGTAAAACACCTGGCTGCGGCAGACAGAGGGTCAATCCCAGAGGGTGGGACTGGACAGTGTGTCTGCCTTTGGGGTTGCAAACCGGGACCCCGAGTTGTTTCGTTTCTGTACCAGTGAATGCTCCCCAACTTGACTTGACCCCCCCATGGGGGACATACTCTGAATGCACACACTAATATTGACATGCTAGTCAATGTCAGTCAGTCAGTCAGTATCCAACCCGCTACATCCTGGAGCCAATCCCAGCCAGCACAGGGCACAAGGCGGGAACAAATCCTGGGCACTGCAGGGCACACTCACTAGGGACAATTTGGGATCTCCAATGCACCTAACCTGCATGTCTTTGGACTGTGGAAGGAAACCCATGCAGACATGGGGAGAACATGCAAACTCCATGTCTCCTTACTGCGAGGCAGCAGCGCTACCACTGTGCCACCGTGCCATGGGTGTGAGTTGTTTCATGCAAATGGACACAAAGACAGACAGACAGGCTTTCGCAATGGGTGCTTCGCACATGATATGCAAGCAGAACTGAAAAAGGAGTAAAAGACCAAAGTGCAGGTTGTGAAGTACCAGTGCTAACCCTAAGGTGCCACCTAACCAGTAAATCAGAAGAACTGAAAAACTCGAGAAGTATCCAGCTGCAGTCGGGACAGTTTTAGGACTCTGACCGATCCGAGCACTTCAGACACTATGAGGCCCAGAGCCTCCTTGTATTCATGTGTAAACCCTGATACCACGCTTCTTTTTAACTTCACCTGTTTGTTGTCTGGTACATCGATATTTAACCCACTTCCTATTGTCCAAATGACTTCAAATTTTGCACACTTACTCACTTCCGATGACAGTACATGAATCAATAATCGCTTTCACTAATTGATCAATGAATCCATGTTAATTAAGAAATGAAACTTTCATATGAAGAATAGTTCAAGATTTCACCAATAGATGGTGCTAGTAATGGATAGAAATATTAAAGGAAGTGTTCAAATATTGATTAGATAGATAGATAGATAGATAGATAGATGTGAAAGGCACTATATAATAGATAGATAGATAGATAGATAGATAGATAGATAGATAGATACTTTATTAATCCCAAGGGGAAATTCACATAATCCAGCAGCAGTATACTGATACAAAGAAACAATATTAAATTAAATAGTAATAAAATGAAAAAATTAAAATAAAATTAATGTTAGCATTTACTCCCCCGGGTGGAATTGAAGAGTCGCATAGTGTGGGGTCTCCTCAGTCTGTCAGTGGAGCAGGACGGTGACAAAAGTCTGTCACTGAAGCTACTCCTCTGTCTGGAGATGATCCTGTTCAGTAGATGCAGTGGATTCTTCATGATTGACAGGAGTCTGCTCAGCGCCCGTCGCTCTGCCACGGATGTCAAACTGTCCAGCTTTAATCCTACAATAGAGCCTGCCTTCTTAACAAGTTTGTCCAGGCGTGAGGCGTACAAAATTATAATAAAACAAATCCAAGACTACAAGATTTTATTTTATGAGTGATGTATGAGAGACTTATTTTTTACTTTTTAGTACACTTTTTAACTTAATATAAGCATGGTTTTTAACAAGTATTTTTATATATTTATATATATACTAGACATTAAGCCTGTTACAATAACGGGCGCTAGAACAGTAGTGCATAAACATTTGTACAAACAGTCTCTATTAAATGGCAAGGGACCTTGTATGTGGCTGTAATATGCGTCACTGTATTGTGTGCCTTTTAATTTTCTCTCGCAGTAATACTGGTTTGTATTTCCGTAAAATGCCTGTAATTTTGTCTGACAGTAATACAGTGGAACCATAATTCGTTCCAAAACTCTGGTTGTAACCCGATTTGGTTGTGAACCGAAGTAATTTCCCCGATAGGATTGTATGTAAATACAACTAATCCGTTCCAGACCGTATGAACTGTATGTAAATATATATTTTTTTAAGTTTTTAAGCACAAATATACTTAATTATACCATAGAAAGCACAGCGTAATAGTAAAGTAAATGTAAAAACATTGAATAACAGAGAAAACTAACACTGCAAGAGTTTGCGCTATAGCCTTACGACCCGCTCGCTAAAAACACTTTTTTTAATGAGTTTTAAGCACAGGGGAAAAAATGAACATTTGAAAAATCTGTAATTTAATAAACAACCAAGAAAAGTAACATTGCAACAATGCACGCATGTGCCTGTGTGTGTGTGTGTCTCTGTCTTGCGCGCCTTTGTGTGTGTCTCTCGCATGTGTGTCTCTTAAGCGCGCGCCTCTGTGTCTGTCTGTCTCTCGCCTGTGTGTGTGTGTGTGTCTGTGTCTGTCTGTCTGTCTGTCTCTCGCATGTGTGTGTGTGTCTGTCTGTCTGTCTGTCTGTCTGTCGCGTGCCTGTGTGTGTGTGTGTCTGTCTCTCTATCTGCACAGGTAATGCACAGGATGAGACTGAACACGTGCTGTGTGGCCCCGCACATGCGCACTTCACCAGAAGACACACACACACGGACACTGGACACACACAAGGGTTTTATTAAAGAGGATGATTTTTTATATATATATATTCCATTTCCATTTTCTAACCCGCTGAATCCGAATAGGGTCACGGGGTCTGCCGGAGCCAATCCCAGCCAACACAGGGCACAAGGCAGGAACCAATCCTGGGCAGGGTGCCAACCTACCGCAGGACACACACAAACACACCCACACACCAAGCACACATTAGGGCCAATTCAGAATCGCCAATCCACCTAACCTGCATGTCTTTGGACTGTGGGAGGAAACCCACGTAGACACGGGGAGAACATGCAAACTCCACGCAGGGAGGACCCGGGAAGCGAACCCGGGTCTCCTAACTGCGAGGCAGCAGCGCTACCACTGCGCCACCATGCCGCCTCATATATATTCCTATATATGTATATTTATATATATATTTATATATCCATCCATCCATCCATCCTCTTCCGCTTATCCGAGGTCGGGTCGCGGGGGCAGCAGCTTAAGCAGAGAGGCCCAGACTTCCCTCTCCCCGGCCAACTATATATGTATATTTATATATTTATATATATATATATTATTTACCTGTTGTATAACTGTACAATTAAATAATTTACTAACAGGATTCAGTAGACATTGGAATGCAATGTGTTG
Organism: Polypterus senegalus; assembly: GCF_016835505.1. Taxonomy (NCBI): domain Eukaryota; kingdom Metazoa; phylum Chordata; class Cladistia; order Polypteriformes; family Polypteridae; genus Polypterus; species Polypterus senegalus. The sequence continues at coordinate 9,996,596 of NC_053169.1, forward strand.
CTTTACAGCGAAAACTGATTAACCTCATTTTTTTCACACAAAAATGTTATGTTGATTTATGAAAAAACAAATATATATACACTGTATACTGCTCAAAAAAAATGAAGGGACCCCTTATGAATGAAAACATAGCGTCCATCAAGTCAGTGACACATGTGGCTGTTGATCTGCTCAGTTCAGTAGCAGAGGGGCTTGTTCATCAGTTTCAGCCGCTTTGGTGCACTAGAGGGGGGGCAACACTGAGACGACCCCCAAAACAGGAATGAATGGGTTAACAGGTGGAGGGAGGCCAGTCACATTTCTCCCTCCTCATCTGTTTTGTCACTCGTTTTGCATTTGGCTCCGGTCAGTGTCACTACCAGTAGCGTGAGGCCATACCTGGACCCCACAGAGCTGGCACAGGTAGTCCAACTTCTCCATCAATACGTGCCTCTCATTGCCAGAAGGTTTGCTCCCAGCACGGTCTCAAGGGCATGGAGGAGATTCCAGGAGACAGACAGGCAGTTTCTCTCAGAGAGCTGGACAGGGCCCCTCGTAGAAGGTCCTTAACCCATCAGTAGGACCCACCGGTATTTGCTCCTTTGGGCAACGAGGAACAGGATGAGCACTGGCAGAGCCTACAAAATGACCTCCAGCATGCAGGCAGGCCACTGGTGTGAACGTCTCTGACCAAACAATCAGAAACAGACTTCATGAGGGTGGCCTGAGGGCTCGACAATGTCCTCTAGCTGGCACCATGGATTGGCAGAATACCAGAATTGGCAGGTCCACCACTGGCAGGCGGCCAGTGCTTTTCACCGATGAGAGCAGGTTCACCCTGAGCACATGTGAAATACGTGAAAGGCTCTGGAAAAGCCCTGGAGAACGTTATGTGCCGGCAGCCGTCCTCATGCCCGGCTGTAACAAAAGAAACGGGAAGGTAGGAATGAGCTCTGCTTCTGATCAGCGGGCTCTCTGCACGAGGCTTCTATTGCAGCCTGGTGACTCGTCTGTTTTGGGTAAACATTGTGGCAATTCTGAGCAGATAATTGTCGGATCTGTAAAGACACGCTACGTGTATTAAAGAGCAGGCACTTTCATCAGCGCGCTGTTACCACAGTTATTATCAAGTTCCTACAAAAGGAGAACAACTGAGTGGGATGGCTGTTGTTTACTAACAGATGGCATTCAATCATATTTTCTGCTGAGACTGGTACCACACTGAATATTTTTGCAATAAATAAAAACCTAATGTTCCAGTCTGAAAGTATAAAGCGTGTGCATGTGGTTTAAACTTAAAAGAAAATGCTCAGAGCGGCACAGCGTAGGACCCATTAATCATCAAACCTGATATAACTCATTAGACAGGATATCTACAGCATACGGCCATGTGAAACGGCAAGTGCACCGGTCAGCCCCAGCACTCGCACCTCCGCCAGGTGATGTGACTCACATTGGCACCGGTTAGGTCGGTTGGTATAAGGCAGCAAGTGCACCGGTCAGCCCCAGCACTCGTACCTCTGCCAGGTGATGTGACTCACATTGGCACCGGTTAGGTCGGTTGGTATAAGGCAGCAAGTGCACCGGTCAGCCCCAGCACTCGCACCACCGCCAGGTGATGTGACTCACATTGGCACCGGTTAGGTCGGGTGGTATAAGGCAGCAAGTGCACCGGTCAGCCCCAGCACTCGTACCTCCGCCAGGTGATGTGACTCACATTGACAATCTGCCACATTGGCACTGGTCAAGTCGGGTGGTGTTAGGCAGCAAGTGCACCGTCAGCTCTTGAAGGTGACGTGTTAGAATCAGGAGAAAAAGGGCAAGCGTGACAATCTGAGTGACTCTTGACGAGGGCCAAACTGTGAGATGGCTGGACGACTGGGTCAGAGCATCTCCAAAATGGCAGCGTGTTCCCAGTATCAACCAAAAGTGGTCCAAGGATGGATAACTGGCAGTCACAGGTGCCCCCAAGGCTCATTGATGCATGAGGCCATCCTGTTCGATCCCACAGAAGAGCTACGGTGGCACAAACTGCTGAAGAACGTACATCATGCTGGCCCGCGACAGAAGTAGTGTCAGAACACAAAGAGCATCGCAGCCTGCTGTGTAGCCGCTGAGTGGCCATTCTGACTCCTGTCCATCATCCGAAAGCTCCTACACTCTTAAACATACTGGTTCTTTACTGGGTTGTGTGGTTCCTCATAGAGCCATTACTTAACAAAACACCATTCCATTCTGGGACGGGTTCTCTGCATATGACGTTGGCTCTTTGTGCTTTCAAAACCATCCCAATACAGTGGAATCTCGGGTCACGAACGTCTCGGACCACGTACAGATCGGGTTACGACCAAAAAAAATTTGCCAGACTTTTGCATCTGTTCACGACCACACACTCGGGTGACGAACAAGCCAGTTTCCCTTCCGGTTCGTACGCGCCGGTGATTTCCGCGCCGTTGTTCAGTCTCTCCCTGTACATCGTTCTTGGTGAGACGTGCGTGCATGAAAGGTTAGTTTTCTTGGTTGTTTATCGTCAGTTTTTGTATAAATTACGGATTTTTAAAATTTTCATTTTTTCCCCTGTGCTTAAAACTCTTTAAAAAAAAAAGAAAGCGTTTACAGCGAGCGGTTCGTAAGGCCATAGCGTGAACTCTTGCAGTGTTAGTTTTCTCTGTTCAAGGTTTTCTCAGTGTTATTCAATGTTTTTACATTTAGTTTACTATTACACTGTGCATTCTGTGGTGTAATTAACTATTTTTGTGCTTAAAAATCTTTAAAAAAAATATATTTCCATACAGCTCGTACAGTCTGGAATGGATTAGTTGTATTTACATACAATCCTATGGGGGAAATTACTTTGGGTGACGACCAAATCGGGTTACGACCAGAGTGTTGGAACGAATTACGGTTCATGACCCGAGGTTCCACTGTATGGGTTTGGATAAAATGTTTAATGTATGGCAGGCGACCTGGTAGGACACACACAGATAAAGAAAACCAGGAGTTAGCCCGTGTTATTACACGCAGGAAGAGTCCTCTTTAATTCATGACTTGCTGGTATTTCACAGATCTGATACCATCCATCCATCCATCATCCAACCCGCTATATCCTAACTACAGGGTCACGGGGGTCTGCTGGAGCCAATCCCAGCCAACACAGGGCACAAGGCAGGAAACAAACCCCGGGCAGGGCACCAGCCCATCGCAGGGCATGATACCATCTAGACACGGGTATTTACTGTATGGAGCCTCTTACAGGTCTGAGTAAGTTAATAAAAGGTGCTTTCCGGAACCTTCATGGGAACCAAAAATGGTTCCTCTATGACATCAGTGTGAAGAACAGTTCAGGTCAGGTTGGGGAGCAGGCACCAGTACAGCGCATTACCACACACACCACACGATGAAACAGCTCGGGGTCCCAGTTGGCAACCCCCCAGGCAGTCCCACCCTCCGGAAATGACCCTCTATCTACTGCGGCCAGGTGATATGTGGGCGTCCCCTTGGCCTGGTTCAGCCACTTGGGTAGTTAGCAGGTCCTCAACAAGGAGCCAGATCACCCTCGGGTAATGGCGCCACATGGCCTCAGTGCCGTAACTGATGCTCCCCCACAATGCAGGCCATGTGCCTCATTCGGGACTCCATGAGCAACACAAAGTCAAACCAGCGGGACCCAAGGATTCTCTGAAGAGACACACACAGTACATGAAGCAGTCCAGTCTTCGTGTCAGGTCACTGTCTCACAGCCATATAGCAAACCAGGTGGCACCAGGGCTCTAAAGACTTGGACCTTCGTCCTTTTGCTGAGATATCAGGTGCGCCACACACCCCTTTAAAGTGACATCATGACCCCCCCCCCATGCTCCCCCAATCCGTCTACTGACTTCATAGGAAGAGTCACTAGAGTCACACGAATGTCACCGCTGAGGTAAGTAAACCTCTCGATGAGGACGACAGTCTCTCCGCAGACAGACACACTGCTGTGCCCAAGAGGTCATTACAGGCCTGGCTCTTTGGTTTTTATCAGGACCCTCACAATCTCAGACTCTCAGACTCCTCACTCAGCCTCGCAAGAGCCCCCATCAGAGCCTCCATTGACTCCATGAAGATCACCACATCGTCAGCAAAGTCAAGATCAGTGAATCTTTCTTCACCAACAGATGCCCCCCAGCCACTGGACGCCACTCCTCTACCCAACACCGGTCCATACAAGCATTGAACAGAGTAGGAGCAGAACAGAACCCTGGCTGACCCCCACAATCAACTGGGAAGAACGGAGAAGTTCTGCCTCCTCTCTGCACAGCACTCACAGTCCCAGTGTACAGGCCGGCCATGATATCCAGCAACTCTGAGGGGTCTTGGTTTTAATCCAGGACCTCTTTAATGACACTGGCAAATTCATTTTTAAGAGCACGCAGCGGGCACACAAGTGTCAAAACTGGACCATGAAGTAGTAGAAGGTGGCCTGGTCTGATGAGTCACGTTTTCATTTTGATCATGTGGATGGCTGTGTGTGTGTGTGTGTGTGTGTGTTTGTCTCCTATCTGGGGAAGAGATGCACTCTGGGAAGACGGCAAGCCAGCTGAGGCAGTGTGCTGCTCTGGGCAACGTTCTGCTGGAAAACATTGGGTCCCGGCATTCATGTGGATGTTACTTTGACGTGTACCCCCTACCTACAGGATGTTGCAAACCAATTTACACCCCTTCAGCAGGATAATGCACCCTGCAAAAACTATTCAGGAACGGTCTGAGGAACATGACAAAGAGTTCAAGGTGTTGACAGGCCCTCCAAATTCCCAGCTCAAGATCCGATCGAGCGTCTGTGGGATGTGCCGGAAAGAGAAACCTGATCCATGGAGACCCCACCTTAAAAGCTCAGCTGCTAACACCTTGGGGTCAGAGAGCACAGGACACCTTCAGAGGCTTGGTGGAGTCCATACCTCAATGGCTCAGAGCTGTTTTTGATGGCACCAGGGGGTCCTACACAATATTAGGCGGGTGGTTTTAAGATTGTGGTAGATGTGGACAAATCAACAACAAGAACATCATTAACAATGTATTTCTTATAGAACCCAGAATCACACACCTCAGTGGGCTTTAATAGGTTTCTTTATTTGACAGCCCCCCAGCCTTGACATGGTAAGAGGACACACAAAAAAAAAAACTCCTCAGAAATTGTGGGAGAGACAGAGAGAAAGAAAGAGAAAGAGATAGAGAGAAAGAGAGAGAGAGACAGAGAGAAAGAGAGAGAGAGTGAGAAAGAGGGAGAGAGAGAAAGAGAGACAGAGAGAAAAGAGAGACAGAGATAGAGAGAAAGAGAGAGAGAGAGAGACAGAGAAAGAAAGAAGAGAGAAAGAGAGAGAGAGAAAGAAAGAGAGAGAGACAGAGAAAGAGAGAGAGAGAGAGAGAAAGAGAAAGAAAGAGAAGAGAAAGAAAGAGAGAGAGAGAGAGAAGAGAGAGAGAGAGAGAGAGACAGAGAGAGAGAAAGAAAGAGAGAGAGAGTGAGAAAGAGGGAGAGACAGAAAGAGAGACAGAGAGAAAAGAGAGACAGAGATAGAGAGAAAAAGAGAGAGAGAGAGACAGAGAAAAAAGAGAGACAGAGATAGAGAGAAAGAGAGAGAGAGAGAGACAGAGAAAGAAAGAGAGAGAGACAGAAAAAGAGAGAGAGAGTGAGAAAGAGGGAGAAAAAGAGAAAGAGAGACAGAGAGTGAGAAAAAGAGAGAAAGACAGAGGGAAAGAGAGAAAGAGAGTAACATAGACAGAGAGAGAGAGACAAAGAAAGAGAGATAGAGATCGAGAGAGACCCCCTTCCAAGTAGGCTGGTTAAGCAATGGGCGTCAAAAAAAATGGGATAAACACAAGACACAAAACGGAGCTCACCGAGGTTTGATCTTCATTTAAACACAAAGTCACGTCATTGAAGGAAAAATAAAAAATAAAATTGGACTTTTTTTACTTATATAAGCCTACCCACTAGCTGGTGTTGCCCCCTCAAGTCAGTGTTGCCTATAGCAGTCCCCGACATCTACTCTTTGGCGGCGGTTTGTCCCACTCCTCCTCCATACAGAATTCTTTCAGCTCTGTGGTGTCAGAGGGGTGGTGCGGTGGAGTGCCTGGCAGTAAGGAGGTCAGGGGGTCCGCGTCACCGGGTCTTCTATGTGCGGTAGCCCTTTGAGTAGTGAGAAGAGTGCTACGTAAATATAATAACCGGGCTTTGACTTGGCCATTTCCAGAAAACCCTCCACTTCCTTCTTTTCTGTCATTTCCTCTGTGGATTTGCCGGTGATGTTTTTGGGGTCCCTGTCAGGTTTCAAAGCCCACTTTCAGTTGAGCTTCAGTCTTCTCACAGATGGCCTTCCCCTTTAGTGGCTGTTTTGGGTGTCACCAAACATGTGAAGGACCAACGGGAATCCTTGCTGGGATGGGTCCTGCTCCCTTACCCAGCCCGGAAGCTGGGGGTGGGGATACGAAGCACAGCTAGGGTGGCAGTGACACTCTCCTGCCATGCCAAGGCAGCAGCAGCTACTCTGGGATTGTCATTCTAGCAACCATGGAGCAACACACCGGATGGACTGAGAGCACCATGGGTGACGGCCTACAATGGGCAGTACATCCCCCTTGTAAAGGGGTGGCAGCATTCCGTCTGGAGGACCCCAGTGCGCACACCCGCAGGGCAGCATGGGAGCTGTGGTCCCAGCAATGTGTTGTTCTGGGTTCTGTGGGGGCCACCAGGGGGAGCTCTGGAATACTGACGGCACAAGGAGCGTTTCCGGGGTTGGAGTTAAAGGCGAGGAAGTGGATGACATGGGGAGACATTTAGGAACCAGGATGCCGGTAATAAAACGACAGCAAACAATACGTTCATTTACCTTTAAAGGAGACATATTTTAAGTGTTAATTTTAAAACATTTGTGGCTTTTGAATGGTGCAGCCTGTATAAACACACAGCATCAACTGTAAGAAAATGTTTAGTTCTGAGGCTTGCTAATGTCTAAGGTGTCACCCTGGGGTGTGGAGAGTGGGCGGAGTGTAAAGAGAGGGACAGGGACAGGGACGGCATCTTACGGACCTCAGAGTGTCTCGGGTCGTTGAATGAGCCTGAAGCTTCCGAGTGTCTCATCTGCAGCTGGAGTCACCGCCCCACCGTGTAATTTGATTGACTTTTGTTATTCACAGGACGCGTCGCTTGGCTCTGAACCCGCCGGCCAGGGGATTGATGCTGTGATACCCTCTGCCAGAACACGGAAGTTCAAACTGTTTGTGTGTTTGGCCATTTTTAACTGCCCTAACATATTGTGGTGAAAAGTGCCATGGCATACGACCAGCAGCTTTCAAAAGACGGCAACATGCCTAGAAAGGAAACAAGCGAGAAGGGCGTGCATTTCAAAACTCGCAGCGTGCAACAGCTTGGCTCCCAGTGCAGCGTTTTAGGGGCCAAATGGGCATCACAGGTGGAACGTGAAAGGCACCAAGTGACTTGTGGAAAGATGAAAAATGTCCTGGTGAGGGACTGCTCGGGAAGTAATTTCAGTAAAAGGAACAAATAAAAAGAGGGAGTCAAACAGAACAAAGCAAATAACAAAACACCGGCACATATCCTCATCCCTAATCCTCCAAAAGGAAATCCACCAGAGCATCAGGCGACATCCACACGGCCGCGTTTGTGTAGGTAAAAGCCGACGTTAGTCTCCGGTCTCACCTTCACTACACGATCCTGAGGCCTTTGTGAAAACGGCAGCTCGTCTGAACAGCGTCTTGACATGCGTTAAAGAACGTTCTCGTTCACGGTGGCTCATCTTTGTCACGCGCAGTAACAATATGCAGACCTACAACAGCGTTGGAGTTATCAAAAATGCAAAGTTTTGCTTTGGTCAAAAAAATTAAAAATATGCAGCGTCACCAATTCATTCCCCGAGTTACTGTCGTGTGTACTTAATTCAGGACTTTGGCTGAAATTCCGCCATTGAGACTCCTTCTGTAAGGCTCTTCACGCTTTACACACCTGGATTTGGGCTCTTTCTCCCAGTCTTCCTGGCAGACCCTCTCAAGCTCCATTAGATTAGGTAGGAAATGGCCATCTTCATGTGTCCCCAAGTCACTCCCCCATTGTTTTGGCTGTAAGCTTCAGGTCAATCCAATTTTGTTCAATTTCGTTGTTCTTTTGTAAAAGTGACAATGGCAATAAAGATCTATCGATCTGTCTTTCTTGTAGGTCCTTTCACTTCTCTCCATTGTGATAAGGTGCTATATATTCACCCGACCCGACACAGACTGACAACGGAGGCACAAGTAAAAAGTTTACAAACTTTGATTTCCTCTTCCGCTGGTTGCCACATCTTCCCCCGTGTCCCTCAGTCCTAACACTGTCCCACAAGCACACAAAAAGCAAAACAGAAACACAAATCCACTCTTCATCCTCCTCCTCCACTCCTCCTAGGCAGCTTTGTCGTCCTCCTCCTCCCGACTCTGGCGCCATGAGTGGTGGGTTTGTCGGCTTCTCTTATAGCATCACAGCCCAGACGGGCTGGTTAAGCCGTGCAGCTCCCTCAGGCGGTAGATGCAACCCAGGGGGGCTGCCACCAAGTATTCGGGGGGGAATTAAGTGGCCTCCCATGGCCGTTCCCCCAGATATAGTGCCAGAGGGGGGTCCCGGCCGGGCATGGACACATCTATTATATAGTGCCTTTCACATCTATCTGTCGTCATGCTGAAAGGTGAACCCGTCACCCCAGTCTTAGGTGGGACGCACTCTGGAGCAGCTTGTCTACAAGGATATCTCAGTATTTGACCACATTTATCCTTCTATCTCTGAACGGGAAGCGTCTGTAAACGGCCATCGTCAGGTGTCATCACACATGTCCTGTGGCCTTTCAGTTGGCTCGGCCACTCAAGGCCACTTAGAGATGTGTCCCAAAAGCCATACCAGCATTGTCCTGGCTGTATTCTTCAGGTTATTGTCAGGCTGAAAAGTCAACCGTTGCCCCAAGTCTGAGGTGGGGTCTGCAGTCTGGAGAAGGTTTTCTTCTTTCTGTACTTTGCTGGATGCCCTTTCCTCAATTCTGACCAGACCCCCTGTCCCTGACGCTGCCACCGCCGATGCGTCACAATAAAACGGGTATTAGGTGGGCGATGAGCAGTGCCCGGTCTTCATCAGATGTAGGAAGAAAACTGAGGCTTGGGTGGGGGGACGTAGTCATTTAGGGGGGTAATATAGTTGTGTTTTGGTGTGCTATTCACATAAAAATACAACATCTTAGTAGTCATGTAGTAGAAAAGGGTGAATCAACGTCAGAAACTTGTTCAAGCGTATCAGGAAACCAGAAGAAGGTCAAGTGAACAGCAAAGAACAAGAAGGTCAACAGGTTGGCTGACTATCAGTACCCAGTAAGACTTGACAGATGTCACGCGTGGGAAAATAAAATGTATTATTATTATTACTAATTTGTGGCAGACGGGTACCAGCAAGAGTGAAAGAGAAGGTCTACAGGACGGTAGAGAGACCCGCTGTGTTATAGATGGGGGCACAGGACACAGAGCTGGAAGTGGCAGAGATAAAGATGCTAAGATTTGCATTGGGTGTGACGAGGATGGACAGGATTATAAACGAGGACATTAGAGGGTCAGCTCAAATTGGACGGGTGGGAGACAAAGTCAGAGGGGCGAGATTGTGTTGGTTAGAGATGATGGGTATATTGGGAGAAGGGTGCTAAGGATAGAGCTGCCAGGGAAGAGGAGAAGAGGAAGGCCTAAGAGATGTGGTAAGAGAGGACATGCAGGTGATGATGTAACAGAACAAGATGACGAGGACAGGAGGATATGGAACAAGATGATCCGCTGGGGCGACCCCTAAGGGGAGCAGACAAAAGATGAAGAAGAAGACAAATTATTATTATTATTAACTACCAGTGTTCTTCGGGAGAGAAAACAACCCAAAGACCTTCCTAGCGTTTTTACTCTATTGGTGAACTTGGCAGCTAACTCTTCACAATGACCCAGTGCAGAGGATGTGGACCCTCCTGTGCTTGCTGTCCCACTGACTTTCGTTAAGAAGACACCGGTGACACCACAGCTTTGCCCTCCTATCAATGTTTGTCCCTCCAGCGGCGTTTGCTTCGTTTCAACGTCGTGTCTCTCCATCTTTGTCATCAGCACGACGTTTACTGCACTCGGGTCTTTCGTAGTGAGAAGTGAGGAGCATGCAAGCTCCAAAAAAAAAGGTCAAAGTGCATGCGTGCGCCATCTAGTGGTTTTTGTGGCTGAGCGTGAGCAGAGCGGACTGCGCCACATAAACGCACACACAGGGGCCTTTTGTTTAAGCATGTCTTAATTATTATTATCACTATTACACAAGAAGTATTAAAAAGTATTGTAGGGAGCAGGAATGTAGTAGAAATGAGACCTTTATTTCGATATTTTATTTGGGTATGTAAGCTAATGAAACAATCAGATGGTGGTATGGGATAGTGGGGTCCACGGCTAAGCAGCGGCGGTCTGTTTTTTAATAAATAAATAACTAAATAGCCGGCTTGATCTCCATTTCCGTGTGCTCGCGTGGCAGCAGGACGTCGGTGGGGTGATTGAGACGGGGCACAGGGCAAAGGCCAAGGCAGGGTGCGTTCTTGGGGTACCCCCACCAAACCCCGTTGCTATGACAGTATAACTCTCAGCCCGCTACAGACAGACAGATGGGCAACAACTGCAAACATCTGCATTTCAACACAATAACGGGTGCAGAAAGTTAAAGGACTTTTCTCTGAACCCACCGTAACCCCCTTCCCTCTTCATTATTTTTCATTTTTTATATCCACAACCAATCTTATTCAGATTTCAACACGACTACCCAGCCAGCAAACAAAATAAAAAAAAAAAGGTCCCTCGCAGGGCACACAGAGAGTGGCACACTGCCTTCCACAATTCAGCGCTGGCAGTCAGCCTGGCGTGGGAGCAAACATGGAGCCCGTGACGGAATCCCAGGCCAAAAAACGCGGCGCAGAAGGCGCGACAGCTGTGAACTTTGTCTTCACGCCTGTGGAGGGAGCAGGAACACCTTTTGCATGTCGACAGAAACGCAACACAACAATGTAAACACGGGACGTTTTTGACTAAATAATTAACCCCTTATGTGATTTATTCTAATTACGCCTACGCCAAAAAGAACAAACCTTTTTTTTTCCCCCCCCCAATATATTCCATTTCTGCTGATGATCTGCCATGCCGGTGCACGTGACACATCCAGGCGATTGTTCAAATTCACAGATCAAAGCGTAGCGTTGCCAGACATGTAAAACAAAAGAAAACCATCTGCTGTGCGTCTCTCCACACACGCAAACTCGCACAGTCGGGGCAGCGTTGGCTTTTTATTTTAAATCCAAACAACATCAAAAAAAAAAAAAAAAATGGCAGCCGCTCTACGAACCTGCTGGTGAGTTGCAATAGAAGGAGCACGAAACTCCTGTTAACCGTAATGCCCATTAGGGGGTCCCGTGGCGTCGGAGGTTTTAAATAAAAACGGTGTGTTTGTGTGTCATTTATTGGGGCTGATGGGGTTTACATGTGAGTGTGTGACTGGCTCCAGTATCCTCGTTCACTCTTCACGGGTCGTAATTCGGACACTGCGGCCCTCCGGAGTACAAAAAGGTGCCCAAGTAAGGAAAAGGTGGTGGTGAGGAACTTCAGAAGAATTTAGACAGGAACAGGACATTCTGCCCAACAAAGGTCGCCAGTCCCCTCCAATTCATTCTTCTACAATAACATCAAGTCGAGTTTTGAAGGTCCCTAAAGTCCTCCTGTCTACTTGGTCACTTACTCCAAGTGTCTGTGGTTCTCTGTGTGAAGAAAAACTTCCTGATGTTTTTGTAGAAATGTACCCTTCACAAGTGTCCAACGGTGTCCCCATGTTCTTGATAAAGTCGTTTTAAAGTCACCGTCTAGCAGGAGACAGAGCTGGAAGTGGCAGAGTTAAAGATGACAAGATTTGCATTGGGTGTGACGAGGACATTAGAGGATCAGCTCAGGTTGGACGGTTTGGAGACAAAGTCAGAGATGCGAGATTGCGTTGGTTTGGACATGTGCAGAGGAGAGATGAGGGGTATATTAGGAGAAGGATGCTAAGGATAGAGCTGACAGGGAAGAGGAGAAGAGGAAGGCCTAAGAGAAGAGTTATGGATGTGGTGAGAGAGGACATGCAGGTGATGGGTGTAATAGAACAAGATACAGAGGACAGAAAGATATGGATCAAGGTGATCCGCTGTGGTGACCTCTAACGGGAGCAGCTGAATGATGAAGAAGAGGTTTCGATCCACTGGACTATTTCCCTTCACTTCAGTCAGGTCTCCTCTTCATCTCCTTAAAGCTCAGCTCTTTTAATTTTCCCTCATAACTCATCCCCTGTAGCCCTAGAATCAGCCTAGTCGCTCTTCTCTGGACCTTCTCTGGTGCTGCTGTGTCCTTTATGTAGCCTGGAGACCCAAACTGCAGACAGGACTCCAGATGAGGCCTCACCAGTGTGTTATAAAGCCTGAGCAGAACCTCCTGTGACTTGTACTCCACATATCATTGGGTGTTCTTGCTGCAGAATAGCATCCACTGTAACAATTCCTGCCAACATTTTAAACCCTTCAGTTATCCCACATTGTAATCTCTGTTTGCTTAACCTGGAATGGTACTGGCATGCATCACCAAGTTGCTCCAGATAATTCAAAATTGAGAGGCACGTCTGGTGTTCAGCCAGCCAAGGTGGGACACACGTCACTCCTCTCTCTTCCTGTAGCAGCACTGATGAGGTTCAAATCCTTGAGGCTTTCCAGCAGAGCTCCTCTATGTATGGAGACATTTCTGAGGTCCTAAGCTCCTCCTTTCCCACTTGGGTGTGCCGATGAATGGCGTCTGGTGAAGCCACACAAATCTCAGTCCAGCCTCCTGGCCGGTGGAGTGAGCTGCCCACCTCCACTTGAAATTGTCAAACCCTCAATGTGCCTATGAAGTGTTTGCAGACCCTCTTGCTCGGTGAAGTTCTGTCTTAACTCTAATCAATTAGCTGTTAGGATTTGTCATCCCGGAAATGTAGCTCTCCTCACTTGTGATGGTCAGTTTGGTGCCTGTCACGGTTCTACCTCATTGCGTCCTTTGCTCTCCACTGAAGTTCCTTTTTGTAAGGGTCTGGATGGATGGATGGTAAGACAGACAGACTTTCTCGCAGGGAAAATATTGTAATCGTCCAAAAATCTGACCTCGAGATTTTGATGAATCTTGACGTTTTAGACCACCCTGAGGCTGGCTATCTATCTATCTATCTATTGTGGAAACTGGCCCGGACACAGACAGGCAGACCTCGTTAGTTCACCTAACACACGTTTATTCACGAACTCCATATTTACAAAGTGCCACACAGCCCCAAAACTCCTCCAAAGTCTAGGCCCTCAACAATGCCTCCTCCTCCTTCTGACCGTCTCCACTCCTCTCCTCCACACTCTGTCCAACTACACTCCCAACTCCAGCCTTCGAATGGAGGGAGGCGGCCCCTTTTATCCTCACCCGGACGAGCTCCAGGTGTCTCCCGATAACCTTCCGCCGGCCCTCCCAGGTGTGGCGGAAGTGCCGGCCGTGCACCCTGAAGCACTCTGGATATCCCTGGTCTTCTTCCCCCAAGCACTTCCGGGTGTGGCGGTAGTGCTGAGGGCCAGGGTTCTCCAGGCTTCTGGGTGTCCCCTGGAGGTGACCACGGGCCCCTATAGGATTGAGCTTCTATGCTCTGTTCCCGTGGTCCCCAAAGCTACTAGGGCGGTCGTCCCCTCGTGGTCTGGAGGAGTCGTAAGCCCTCCTCCGATCCTTCTGGGCATCCCGGCTGGGTACCACCCCCAGCCACTCGCCACACTGTCTGTCTGTCTGTCTATCCATCCATCCATCCATCCAGACCCTTATTTCAGTTCTTTGTGGTTCGGCACATTAGGGGGTCCCATGGCGTTGGAGGTTTTAAATAAAAATGGTGTGTTTATGTGTCCCGTTTGAGTGTTTTGGGGTAAATCTCTACAAGCTTTGCACCCCTGTTCACTTTTTATGGACACTGCTCACATCTCATATAGTGCCTTTCACCAGCTGATTAATTTCTGAATGATGATTTGTTTCCTATATTTGCCAGCTCTTTAACTCCGAGTTATCCTCCGGTAGCTGCTCTCATTTATATTTTCAATTTCTGACACTGACGGAGGTTTCACACAGCAGTTGTTATTTATGAGGTGTCCTCCCACTGATTTTTTTTAGCATTGTTCGTGCTGTTTTGAAAATGAAGGCTTTTTATTCTCGTTTTTTTTCCCCTTCTCCGTCACCCTGCCCGCTCTTCCTTCAGCTGGTTAGTCCATTAGCAGTTTCCATTCCACTGCCAACAACTGATGGATCGTACAGAATGTTTGATTGAACACATTGGCACATTTTAAAGTATGCGTGGAAGATGATTCTCTGTAGAAAGTGGGTTTATTTTTATTTTAACGCATGAAATTCTTTTTTCTGGAAAGTGATTGACAGTAATGGGGTTAAAGATACCTGGAAGAAATACACAGAGAAGTTCCTGAAAAAGTAGAGTGAATTGGATAATGAAGTTCAGAAGAGAGAAAGTAGAAGGGCAGAGTTAAAGTTTTTTTAAAAGATAAGATGGCTGAAGCAGTGAAAAAAAACACAATGACAGGCAGAGCAGAGGAGAGGCGAGGCGAGGGAAATGAGGACGGCAGAGGGAGGCTGGCAGACTTGTGTGATATGATGGAGTGAGAACGGAGGACTCCTGACGACTGGGAATAGACGGATCATTCCAGAATACCAAGGAAAGGCTGATATGCTGAAGCGTGGGGGCCATAGAGGGTGTCACACATGTGTGTCGGAGGACCTCCTCGTGGACTCGGTCGAGGTATGTGATAACCCGCCATGGTGACAGGGGGCGCTGTCGCTAACATCCTATGCTGCTCCTGTCCCCGTCCAGTGAGGGCACTTAGCCCCGCCCCTTCAGGTTCATCTGCTATACAAAGCCCAGCTGCCTGGAAGAAGGTGTCTTCTATGACCAGGGCAACCCACCAGACCCTCATTTCTGTGGCTGAGAGCCGAATCTATTTGTTAATATTTCACTTACGGGCTGCTAACATGTGTAATGGCGAGAGGCGATATTTTTGTTGGATTTTTTTTTTGTTTTGTTAAATGGGATGACCATTTAATTTCTATCCTCCACAACCTGCCATTCCTGCACCCACAAGACTCATTATAGCCCATCGCGTTAACCTCCGTGGTGTCCTGGAGTAACTCTCACACGCAATGGGAAAACCGAGTGACCTTTCAAAACGGAGTTTTTGTTTAGTTTTTGGAGTTACTGGGTCTTTCCTGATGTTATAAGTTAGCAGTGATGGCCAAATATTAAAACATTAGAACCATCTGAACGAGAAGACGCATTCAGCCCAACAAAGCTCACCAGTCCTGTCCATTTAATTCTTCTAGAAAACATCGAGTCGAGTTTTGAAGGTCCCTAACGTCTTACTGTCCACCACACTACTTGGTCGCTTATTCCAAGTGTCTATCGTTCTTTGTGTAAAGAAAAACTTCCTAATGTTTGTGTGAAATTTCCCCTTCACAAGTTTCCAACTGAGCCCCCGTGTTCTTGATGAACTCATTTTAAAGTCACCGTCTCGATCGACTGCACTGATTAACTTCATCATTTTTCACACTTCAGCCAGGTCTCCTCTTCATCTCCTTAAGACTCAGCTCTTTTAATCTTTCCTCATCACTCATCCCCTGTAGCCCTGGACTCAGGCCAGTCACTCTTCAGTGGACCTTATCTAGTGCTGTTATGTTCTTTTTGTAGCCTGGAGACCCAACCTGCACACAGGACTCCAGATGAGGCCTCACCAGTGAGTTATAAAGATGAGCAGAACCTCCTGTGACTTGTACTCCACACGTCAAGGCGCTATATAACCTGAAAGTCTGTTAGCCTTCTTCATGGCTTCAGAACACTTTCTGGCAGTCAATAGCTTGGACTCCACTATGACTTCTCATAAGGCGTACTTTTGATTTTCAGACCCCCCATTGTGTATTCAAACCTAACATTTTCACTTCCTACGTGTAATAATTTACATTTACTGAAATTAAATTTCATCTGCTGCCACAAATCTGCCCAAGCCTGTCTGCTGTCCAAGTCTCGTAATCAGCCTAGTCGCTCTTCTCTGGACCTTCTCTTGTGCTGCTGTGTCCTTATGGAGACTCAAACTGCACCCGGGACTCCAGATGAGGCCTCACCAGTGAGTTATAAAGATGAGCAGAACCTCCTGTGACTCGTACTGCACATGTCAAGGCGCTATATAACCTGACAGTCTGTTTGCCTTCTTAATGGCTTCTGACAGTTGATAGTGTTGATTCCACTACGACTCCTAAATCCTTCTCATAAGATGGACTCTCGATTTTCAGATCTCCCATTGTGTATTCAGACCTCACATTTTGACTTCCTACATGTAATACTTCACATTTACTGACATCAAGGCGCTATATAACCTGACATTCTGTGAGCCTTCTTAATGGCTTCTGTACACTGACTGGAAGTCCATCTATCCATCCATTATTTAACAACAACATTTATTTATATAGCACATTTTCATATAAACAGTAGCTCAAAGTGCTTGAACCTGCTTGATCCAACCTGCTATATCCTAACTACAGGGTCACGGGGGTCTGCTGGAGCCAATCCCAGCCAACACAGGGCACAAGGCAGGAAACAAACCCCCGGGTGAGCGCCAGCACACCGCAGGGCACACACCAAGCACACACCAGGGATAATTTAGAATCGCCAGTGCACCTAACCTGCATGTCTTTGTATTGTGGGAAGAAACCCACGCAGACACGGAGAGAACATGCAAACTCCACACAGCAAACCCGGGTCTCCTAACCGCGAGGTAGCAGCGCCACCGTGCCACCCTGCCTGGGAGTCGATAATGTCAAATCCACTGGACTAATTCCTTTCATCATCTTGCACACTTCAGCCAGGTCTCCTCTTCAT
The DNA here is from genome assembly GCF_016835505.1 of Polypterus senegalus. Taxonomy (NCBI): domain Eukaryota; kingdom Metazoa; phylum Chordata; class Cladistia; order Polypteriformes; family Polypteridae; genus Polypterus; species Polypterus senegalus. The sequence continues at coordinate 10,013,592 of NC_053169.1, forward strand.
CTCCTTAAGGCTCTGCTCTTTAAATCTTTCCTCATCACTCATCCCCTGTAGCCCCGTAATCAGTTAATTAATCAGTCAAGTTAATTAAAATTAAGGCAGAAGAAGTTAATTAGCAGCAAAAACTGGTCACTAATGAAGAAGATGGTTAGAATGAAAACCTGCAGCCAGGCCTGGAGATTGACGCCCGTGGTTTACAGGATTGTTTCTATTGTTGGAAGGCTGCTCAGTTAGTAGGTAAGAACCCTGATCTTTAATCTTGTTCCTCCTTTTTTTATTTTGATTTTGATTTTTTTTTAACATCTCTGATTTTTGCCTATTTTTCTTTTTTTACCTTCTGTACTGTGACAGACAGACGCACTCAATTTATCAAGAAATCACTTTTTCTTTACTCTTTTCTCCATACTGGTAGTGTTGTACATTCAAGTCATACAATCACTTCAAACTGCGATATTCAAATTACGTCCTGATACCGGGACTCGTACACCAGGCTGTGTCCGTTAGTGGTGGTAAGCAAAATCAAACCCCATCCCTTTAAACTTTAACAAAACACTCCCATTGCCAAAAGCTACAGTATAAAACAACATTAAACACAACTGTTTGAAACCCAACATGAAGGAAATTATAATTAATAAGTCTTCATTTTAGGGGCAGAGCATCCTGGGACGTCAGTGCCGCCCGTTGCTACATCACCTTGTTTTTAAACGACTTTTATGACTAAACTTTTATTTCTTTTAGATATAACATCTGCAGAACCACTGCGTTCTTCCCAGTTGATTCTGGGGTCCGTCAGCGGTGTGTTCTGCTCCTACTCTGCTCAATGCTGGCATGGACTGGGCGTTGGGCAGGGTAGTTGGGGGGCATCTGTTGGTGAAGAGAGATTCACTGATGTTGACTTTGATCTTCGCGGAGTCAATAGAGGCTCTGATCGGGGGTCTCGAGAGACTGAGTGAGGGGTCTGAGTGTCCTGATAAAAACCAAGAGCCAGACCTTTAATGACCTCTTGGGCACAGCAGTGTGTCTGTCTGTCAGTGAGTGTCGACCTCGTCATTGAGAGGTTTACTTACCTCCGCAGTGACATTCATGTGTCTGGTGACTCTTCCTATGGAGTCAATAGACGGATTGGGGTATCATGTCGGGTCCATGAGGTCAATGGAAAGGGGTCTGTGGCGCTCCCGATATCTCAGCAAAAGGACGAAGGTCCAAGTCTTTAGAGTCCTAGTACTCCCTGTTTGAGAAGCATGGATGCTATCCAGTGACCTGAGATGAAGACTGGACTCCTTCAGTACTGTGTGTGTCTCTTCAGGGGGTCCTTGGGTCCCGCTGGTTTGACTTTGTGTTGCTCATGGAGTCTCGAATGAGGCACATGACCTGCATGGTGAGGGAGCGTCAGTCACGGCACTACGGCCATGTGGCGCCATTACCCGAGGGTGACACAGCTGGCAGGATCCTTATTGTTGAGGCCAAGAGGACACCCACGTAACACCTGGCTGCAGCAGATAGATGCTCATTTCTGGGCCGAGTGTCTGCCAACTGGGTTCCTGAGCTGCTTTGTCACGTAGCTGTACCAGTGCCTGCTCCCCAACCTGACCTGATCATCCTCGTTTTGGACGTTCTGCCTTCATTATCCATCAACTTTGGTCCTGGGTGGTCCCGAGCTACTAGATGGTTGTCTGCCTCGAGTGGTGGCCGGCGACATCAATGTCTATCAACAACATGAATATTTTTGGGCGACCCCAAACCTCTGAATGGTAGTGTATTTATTTTTTCATAAATAACTTTTCAGAGCTGCCCATTTGGTGACATAAATAATTAAAGACAATAAATAGATAACAGACCTTTGAGAAACAGAAATGGAAAATGTGATGTGGCTGCATACGAACCACGGCCACTTCCTTCTAATAAATAATTGGTCCCCATGGGTTATGGATTATTGAAGAATGTGCTTTTATTAGGGAAGAGGGAATGAAATGCGGCAAAGCGAAGGCCAATCGTAAAAAGGTCACTAAAGGCTACAAAAGGTTACCGCCGTTGCAGATCTGTAGGTTGCGAAAGACGCGGCCGCCGAGCGGAGAGGAGGTCTTCTTTTCAACCCTGAAAGGTCGTTTACATCCGCCGAGCACTTAGCTGCTCTTTCGTACATTATCTTAATAACAGACCCAGAGGCATATTTAAGATCAATATGTTCACGAGAGAAAGGAAACGGCTTGATTGGGAAAGCACTTGCACAGTGAAAATGCCAACAGTGAGCGCACAAAAGGTCCTAAAGACGGACAGGAGACAATTTCTGTGCATATGAGGGGTGGCGCTTCACAGGTCACAGGCCACGCCATTCATGGTGGTCAAGGCAGCCCTGACGCTAAAACGTCTGAGGCACCGGGAATGGTGACAACATCTGAAATAAAATCCCTTGTGCTTCTTATTGATTCGAAATACTTCTTTTAAACAGTAGGTACTTAATACGAGAAAAAAAAAAATGTAATGAAGAGCTCCTCAGTTTTTGTAAGAAATGAAGGTTTACACCAGTGACGGGTAATCGCGGCCTGATTGCATTAATATTAATTAGTAGTAACAGAAAAGCCGAGACTCACAACAGGAAAGAGACGTACTGTAGCTGTCACGATGGCGTGGCGATTACTACCGTCGTGTGAAAAAGTAAGTGCACCACGTGGTAAATCTCTGACTTATTTGAACAGACAGACCGACCGTCAATCTTCAGATGAAGGTGTTATACTTGAACTCTTTTAGGGCTAATGTGTTTTTCCTTTTATCCCCAGGGTATACAATACAATACAATTTATTTTTTGTACAGCCCAAAATCACACAAGAAGTGCCGCAATGGGCTTTAACAGGCCCTGCCTCTTGACAGCCCCCCAGCCTTGACTCTCTGAGAAGAAAAGGAAAAAACTCCCAAAAAAACCCCAGTAAGGAAAAAAATGGAAGAAACCTTGGGAAAGGCAGTTCAAAGAGAGACCCCTTTCCAGGGTTATAGAAAAGAATCCCCCTCTTCGAAATATTCCCATTTGTTTGGCTTTACAGCCTGTGGCAAAGGCGCTATATAGGCATCAACCCGATAACGAAGGCACATGTAGAAATAAATAAAAAAGGGTTTTTATTTTTCTTCAGCCGTGGGGCACATCGTCCCCATGTCCCACTGGCCCAACACAGTCCCAAAACAACACACAAAGTAAATCATCCCAAACCACACTCCTCTTCCTCCACTACTCCTCCCAGGCAGCTTCGTCGTCCTCCTCCTCCTCTTGCCGACTCTGGCGCCCTGAGTGGTGGCTGCAGACTCCTCTTATAGCACCCCCAGACGTGCGCCAGGCACTCACTGACCTACTTCAGGCTGCAGTGCATCCCACAGGGGCTCGTTAAGCCATGCAGTGGACAGGGAGCCCAACAGGGATGAGCTCCGGTGGTCCAACAACAACAACAAGGAGGTTCTGCTCAAGTCTTTATAACACACTGGTGAGGCCTCATCTTGAGTACTGGGGGCAGTTTTGGTCTCCAGGCTACAAAAAGGACATAGCAGCACAAGAGAAGGTCCAGAGAAGAGTGACTAGGCTGAGTCCAGGGCTACAGGGGTTGAATTATGAGGAAAGATTAAAAGAGCTGAGCCTTTACAGTTTAAGCAAAAGAAGATTAAGAGGAGACATAATTCCATCCATCCATTTCCTAACCCGCTGAATCCGAATACAGGGTCACGGGGGTCTGCTGGAGCCAATCCCAGCCAACACAGGGCACAAGGCAGGAACCAATCCTGGGCAGGGTGCCAACCCACCGCAGGACACACACAAACACACCCACACACCAAGCACACACTAGGGCCAATTTAGAAGGTGACATGATTGAAGTGTTTAAAATTATGAAGGGAATCAGTAATGTGGATCGAGACTTGCATTTTAAAATGAGTTCATTAAGAACACGGGGACACAGTTGGAAACTTGTTAAGGGTAAATTTCGCACAAACATTAGGAAGTTTTTCTTTCTACCTAGTAGTGTGGTAGACAGTAAGACGTTAGGGACTTTCAAAACTCGACTTGATGTTTGTTTGGAAGAAATAAGTGGATAGGACTGGCGAGCTTTGTGGGGCTGAATGGCCTGTTCTCGTCTAGATTGTTCTAATGTTCTAATTTATTTCTATAGCAGATTTTCATACAAACAGTAGCTCAAAGTGCTTTACATAATAAAGAATAGAAAAATAAAAGACACAATAAGAAAATAAGATAATCAACATTAATTAACATCGAATAAGAGTAAGGTTCAATGGCCAGGGGGGACAGAAAAAACAAAAAAAAACTCCAGACGGCTGGAGAAAAAATAAAATCTGTAGGGATTCCAGACCAGGAGACCACCCAGTCCCCTCTGGGCATTCTAACATAAATGAAACAGTCCTCTTTGGATTTAGGGCTCTCACGGAAGGACTTGATGATGATGGTCACATAGACTTCTGCCTTTTAATCCATCCATCATTGTTGGAGCATCATGAAGCTTTGAGTAGGTGGAGGTGGCGCAGGCCACCACCACAAAGAAACCGAAAAAAAGAAACAGAAGAGAGAGTAGGGGTCAGTACATTGTGGCATCCCAGGGGGGATTGCCACCAAATGTTCCGGGGGATGTAGTGTGCATCCCATGGCTGCTCCCCCAGATCCAGTATCAATGGGGCGTCCCGGCTGGGCATGGGTCTCGGCCGTCCTCCACAAGCCTTAAATGAAAACACACAAACCAATATTTTTTCCAGCTTTACTTACTCAATGTAATCTCTAACATCCAAGTGAAAGATATCACAGCTACAGTTCAGAAGAATTTTCAAAAACCAAAAACAAGAAATCCTGAGATGAATAAAGGACAAAAACTCCGTCCGATGTAGATAGATAGATAGATAGATAGATAGATAGATAGATAGATAGATAGATAGATATGAAAGGCACTATATAATAGATAGATAGATAGATAGATAGATAGATAGATAGATAGATAGATAGATAGATAGATAGATAGATACTTTATGTGAATTTCCCCTTGGGATTAATAATCCAGCTGCAGTATACTGATACAAAGAAACAATATTAAATTGAATAGTAATAAAAATGAAAAAAATTAAAATAAAATTAATGTTCGCATTTACTCCCCCGGGTGGAATTGAAGAGTCGCATAGTGTGGGGGAGGAACGATCTCCTCAGTCTGTCAGTGGAGCAGGACGGTGACAAAAGTCTGTCACTGAAGCTACTCCTCTGTCTGGAGATGACACTGTTCAGTGGATTCTTCATGACTGACAGGAGTTTGCTTAATGCCCGTCACTCTGCCACAGCTGTTAAACTGTCCAACTTTAATCCTACAATAGAGCCTGCCTTCTTAACAAGTTTGTCCAGGCGTGAGGCGTCTTTCATCTTTATGCTGCCACCCCAGCACACCACCACGTAGAAGAGGGCACTCGCCACAACCGTCTGGTAGAACATCTGCAGCATCTTATTGCAGATGTTGAAAAATGCCAACCTTCTCAGAAAGTATAGTCTGCTTTGACCTTTCTTACACAGAGCATCAGTATTGGCAGTCCAGTCCAATTTGTCATCCAGCTGCACTCCCAGATATTTAAAGGTCTGCACCCTCTGCACACAGTCACCTCTGATGATCACAGGGTCCATGAGGGGCCACCATTTCCATTGCGGTTACTGGCTTCCTCCTACTGTTGATCAATTGTCATCATCAAGTTCTTCCATGTGAACCCTGAATACCATGAGGACTGATTGAGGTCATTTATGTCATGTAGAATGCCTAGAGGGCGTTGGGCGGGTGGCCTTGGAGCCCCTGCCGATTTTATTTTTTTTTCTCCATCCATCCATCTGGAGTTCTCTTTTTGTTTGTTTTTTCTGTCCTCCCTGTCCATCAGACCTGACTTTTATTCAATGTTAATTAGTCAGTCATTTCCCAACCCGCTATGTTAATTAGTGTTCCCTAATTTGACTTTTTATATTTTTTCCTTTTTCTTCATCCTGTAAAGCACTTTGAGCGCCATCATTTGTATGAAAATGTGCCACAAAAATAAATGTTGCTGTGGTCGTTCTACTGTGTGACGACGCCTGAACAAATGTGACCTTCATGGTACCTGCGTCCCAGCCACAAAATCCAGAGCCTGGAGTTTGCAAATGAACATCTGAACAAGCCTGATGTGTTTTGGAAACAAGTCCCGTGGACTGATGAAGGTGATGATGATGATGATGATCGCTTTGTTTCAGATCCACTGTGGTGGTGCACAGAGCCAGATTGATGACAATGGTGTCGCTGTCCGCATACCTCTGGACCTGACTGACTAGAGCATGAGTGGCTGAAGGATCAGAATGAGAAGCTCCCACTTGTACTTCATTTCCTTTGTTCACTAATCTCCACTTCTGCCATTGTGTTTATAAAGAAAAAATAAATAAATACAAACGGCTTCTTCTGACACGAGCAGCATTTCAGAGAAAGCTGAATTGTCGGCAGACAGCATCTTAAGCCTGACCTGGCAGACTATTTTTAACAAACGCTCAGTGGATTGGCCTAATGCACTCATATTCTGCACTGGAGAAACATTTTGATGCGATTCCGCACATCTCCCGGCTTTCTTTGTACGAGATGCTCTAAATACAGTAATTGCTGAATTGCATTCTCTGCACTACGCGTCCGCGTGAGCAATTACTCACTTGTGCATTGCCTAAGCTCTAAGAATAGGCCTTTACAGTCTGAGCAGGTCTGCAGAATAATCTCCGGGGAGCGTAAGATGATTAGCAAGTGATGACACTCGGATACTTTACAGCATGACCGCAGACATCCATATATCAATTTTTCTGAACTTGTCTTTCTCACTTTGGACGCAAGGGAGGAATTGAGATGCCAGCTCATCATGGAGACACACTTAACAGTACCTGCACACCCACCCTCACTTCATCAAGAAGCCCCTGAATGCAACCAACCTGTGCAATGTTTGGACACAGAAGGAAATTCAAGTAGACGGAGAAAATCTACACAGACATAGGAAGACTCTAAACGCTGTACTGTAGATATTGAGTGGGTCAGGCTTTGAATCAAAGTCTCTAGAGCTATAAAGGCAGCAGCACTAGCCAACCGTGCCACTTTGCAAGCTCAACAAAATGAAGCAAAACTTCAAAGGGTATCTGGCATTTCAGTTTTCAACTAGTGAAACACGCAGACCTCCGCTCTCATGCGTTTCTCCGTCTTGGTCATTCTTTCATTCTGTATTCCCTAATTGACGCTCACAAGACAGCAGTTCTTTTTATGGTGTTCTTCTTCATGTCATTGGCCTTTGCGATTTGCTTGATGCTCAGCAGATGGCGCTACTCTGTTCTTCTTCCTATTACAGTATCCTTCATCATGTCATCGGCCTGGATTTCTCAACTTTGCCATCCTCTCGTTCTATATCCCGCAGTTGACATTCAGCAGGTGGTGCTGCTCATGTTCTTTCTCTTTTTATTACAGTGTTCTTCTTCACATTGTTGGCCTTTGTGATTTGCTTGATTCTAAGAAGATACCTCTACTCTTTTTCTACTTCTTCCTATTATGGTGTTCTTCATCATGCCATCGGCCTGGATTTTTCAAACTTTGCCATCCTCGCATTCCATAACCCGCACTTGACATTCAGCAGGAGGTGCTGCTCGTCTTCTTTTTTTTCTGATTCCAGTGTTCTTTGTCACATCATTGGCCTCTGCGATTTGCTTGATGCTCAGCAGATATTGCTGGTCTTCTTTTTCTTTCCACAATGCCACTTCATTTGCAGATTACTTTACTGTAATGAACCCACAAGAACAGGTCAGTTTACTGAGGTTGCAGTAAACTGTTTTTTTGACTTTCCAGAATGTTTTAGGTCATAAGCTTTTGATCAAGACCAAGGTTAAAGGTTCTAGTTGCAGTGGTTATATGCAGATCTCCTGTTGTATGCATTTCTCTAATTTTGTCATTTTTGCATCCTATATCCCACAGTAGATGTTCTTCCTATTACTGTATTCTTCATCACATCATTGACCTCTGTGACTTGCTTGACGTTCAGCAGATGTTGCTTCATTTATGGACTCCTGTGCCACAATGTACCCACAAGTGCAAATCAGTTTGCTGAGGTTGCACCACCCTGAATATTTCTGAATTCCCAGAATGTATCAGGTTATATGCTTTTGATTAAGGCCAAGATTGAGGTTCTATCTCCAGTAGTTTTATGCAGACCTCCAGTTCTATGCATCTTTGCCATTCTTGCATTCTATATCCCATACTTGACGTTCAGCAGGTGGAGCTGCTATTTTTCTTATTATTATTATTCTAGCATTCTTTGTCACATCACTGACCTCTGTGATGTGCTTGACGTTCAGCAGATGTTGGTGGCCTTCTTCATTTGTGGATCCCTTTCCTATAATGAACCCACAAGCACAGGTCAGATTTCTAAGACTGCATCTACCAAAATGTTTTGAATTTCCTGAAGGTATGAGGCCACATACATTCGATCAAAACCAAGATAATCAAATTCTTGCCCCCGTAGTTATATGTGGACCTCTGGTTGCATGGATTTCTCAAACTTTGCCATCCTCGCATTCTATATTCCGCATATGACATTTAGCAGGTTCAGCAGGTTCTTCATCTTCTTCTTATTATTATGGTGTTCTTCGTCATGTCATCGGCCAATTCCATGGATTTCTCCATGACTACAAGGGGTCTTTCCATCAAACTATAGCTTGAGAATAGGATGGAGTTTCTACAAACAAAAAAAATGATTAAAAGAGGGACCTCCGCTTCCCCCATTCGATGGAAAGTTTGAGGTTCTGGGAGTTGCCATTTGCCAAGTGGGTCCACCACCCCCAACTGCTCGATGAAATGTCCGAGTATCCATGAGCTTAAATCAAGTGTGAGAAATACCACATTGCACTAAATCATCCGTTGTCCCTGTGCTGCATTTTGAAAAGCACAATCAACTCTAAATAAAGGAGATAAATCGCCCAAGGGCATGTAGGGGGTCTTAATACGGCCTTGTGAATGCTGTCCACATTTTGGAAATTTCTAAATCTCCTATTGAGTTCTCCAAAAGTTCCATCAAATCCTCAACGATCCCACACACCTCTGTGGCACCGAGCAGATTCTTATAATGTCGAAATAAAACATCCAGATATACGAGACTGGAACACACGTCCATCACTGACATGGCAGATTCATATAAGCCACAATGCAGGAGGCTTTTTTAGTTTATGTATGTATTGTCACGCATGCGCGAGTAGGAGGCCGTGGACAGACCTTAAACCGCTTCGAAAGACGTTCGCCGGCAGGGAGTGGCAGGGTACTAACCTTTCTCCTTTGTCTTCCAGGAAAAGAGACGCTCCGCCATCATAGCGAGTTGGAGTTGGAGCATTGGAGTTTTTTTTGTTTTTTCTGTCCACCCTGGCCATCGGACCTTACTCTTATTCTATGTTAATTAATGTTGACTTATGTTTATTTTTTTATTGTGTCTTCTATTTTTCTATTCATTTTGTAAAGCACTTTGAGCTACATTTTTTTGTATGAATATGTGCTATATAAATAAATATTGATTGATTGATTGCCTTCCCGCAGTACGTCCACTTCCGCCCTTCCTCCGCCATCTTTCCTGACGTCAGCAGTCCCATCCTCCCTCACGGTTCCTTCCCAGCATTCCTCCACTTCCGGCTCCTCCCTTATAAAATGGCAGCCGACGCCTCTGAAAGGCGCCGCGCATATGAACTGTTTTGTTTATATTTTGACCTGCTTTTTATTTAATTATTGTGGATTGTCTACAATATACGGGGCCGGAAAACCCCAAACCTTTATGCTGTTTGTTTCTACATCTTTTACAGTATGTTCCATTTAGGTATACATGTTGAGGTTCACATATATGTGGTTCCTTATACTATATTTCTCACATCACGTCTTTTTATATTTAAAATTTTATTTATGTAAGTATTTGCTGATGCACAAACAAAATGAATTTCCATATATTGGATAATAAAGTTAAACACGGAGTTGAGGTTGGAGTTGTTAAATTTGAAATTGGAATTAAAGTTAAAGTTGGATTAGAAATTGGAGTTAAAATTAAAGTTGAGGCTGAAGTTGAATTTAAACCCAGATTTGAAGCTGGATTTAAAGTTGAAGTTGGAACTGGATTTAAACTCGGAGTTGGAATTGGAGTCAATTTTATACTTGGGGTTGAAGTTGGAGATAGAGGTGAAGTTAAACTGAGATTTGAAGTTGGAGCTGAAATTAAACTCGGAGTTGAAGTTGGAAATGAAGTTGAAGTTGGAGCTGAATCTGAATTTAAACTTGGAGTTGAAGTTGAATTTAAACTCAGATTTGAAGTTGGAGCTAAAATTGAAATTAAACTTGGAGTTGAAGTTGGAGTTGAAGTTGAATTTAAACTCAGATTCAGAGCTGGATTTAAAGTTGAAGTTGGAGCCGAATTTAAACTCGGATTTGAATATGGAAATGAAGTTGAAGTTGGAGCTGAATTTGAATTTAAACTTGGAGGTGAAGTTTGAATTTTGAATTGATTTAAAGCTGAAGTTGAGTTTGAAGTTGGAGTTAAGCTTGAAGTTGACATTGAAACTGAAATTAAACTCAGAGTTGAAGTTCGATTTGGAGTTAAAGTTGGAGTGGAGCTGAGAAACATTGGCAAATTTGTGAACTCATCTCTCTTGAAACAAGGAAACAGTCTGTGTGTCCTCCACTACAACTTAGTTTATTGTTTCTATTGACCTTGTCAGCAGTTACTTCAACTTGTAAATGTTTTATATTATTTTCTTTTATTAATTCCATGGCTGCTCCTCATGGTAAAATGGGTGGCAGTTGAAGGCATCTGATCCCCGGATACTGAGCCATTCCCTAGCCAACAGAAGCCAACAGAAAGACGAGGTCAAGAAGGCACAGCTTGTTATCTCGATGAACTTCAGTTCCTCTACCATCTCTACTTGTACTTTGTAAAAAGACCGGAAAGCAAATAACCCAGTAGACTGCTATGGTTCTGACGTGATGCCGTTCTACTCGAGTGCTGCCTGTTTATTTATTTTTATAAAGTATGTTGTCAAAATCTTTTTGTTCTTCTTTGTTAAATATTTTCTAATGATCTTTTTGTTTTGTAATTATGTTTGTTTCCCTTTTGTCCCTTTATGTTAAGCCACAGGGAGAAGGACCTCCCGATGTCAGAGGCAAGCAGCAAATGGGGGTGCCACTGGAGCCCCTCTTTAAGAGCTCATCAGGCCCCACCAAGCCAGCTGCTCAGACGTCATCTTTTCCTGTCATACACTCGAGCGTCAGGGTTCGTTCATTTTGAGTGACACTGCCATTAACACAGTTTCCATTTTCTGTTGACTGGAGGAGAACTCTCCGGAAGACTAATGATGTCACTTCCTGACAGAACGATGCCAGCTCCGCCCCTTCCACTTCCTCCTCAACATAAACAACCCTCCAAAAGAAAATCCACCATCCATCTAGAGCCCGACCTCAGACCAGTGTCCGTTATTACAAGCCATTGGCGGGTGACAGGAGCCTTCTGACCATTCATCGTGCAGAGTTCTTTCGGTCATCAAATGGGGCGTCCATTGAGATCCCTCTGCCTTCTTCTTACCCATTTGACACACGTCCTGTTCACCCCAGACGTGGCAGCCCATTATTTTCAAGTATCCAGTCGTTCGATAAATAGACGTTTTGCTCATAGGCCGCATTTGGTAAATAAACCCAGCAATAATAGAAATCGCAGCGACGTGCCGTCGACCCCTTTGTGATATTTTTTTAACTGAGGAAAAAAAATGATTGTCCCCCATGAAAGAGGAACATGACAAGCCCACAGGCTGCTTACTGATGTGTTTAGTTTGTTTGAAAGTTTGCAATTTTGAAATGCGACTGAACTAACTGGAAATTGAAACAAAGCCAAGAATCGTCCTCTGATTCGGAACAAAGCAAAATGGACGCCTGTAGCGTCGGAGGTCAAAAACGAGGGCGGTTATGGTGGACCCCATGAGAGAAGGCCCTCAAGTGCAGGAGGAGCAAACATGAAGGTCTAGGCTGGAGGACGAGGTTTGAGTTTGTGGAGACTGGCAGTAGAGGCTCTGCCGGGCAACCTGCACTCGGCATCACGGTTTAAAGTCATTGTCTTGGATTATAAGAGGTGACCCGGCTGGCACCCTGACACTTTCTACACAGGACACGCGTCTTTCCAAATCCGTCCACAATGGATTCTCATGAAGCTACTGTCTGCGTTTCTGTGGAAAAATAAATAAAACTCTTTCCAGTGCGGTAATCTGAGATCATCGGATCTTAAAGGATTCAGACACACAGGCTTTGTTAAAATTGAAAGCCAAAAGCAAGAAACGCTAAACATGCAGACCTGTAGAAAACTCCTGCCAGTGGGCACACAAAGCTGATATGGCCAGCAAGGATGACAATCAACAGAAGAGGCTGCTGTTTACATTTAAATTCAAATGAATGGATGCCACAATTACTCGGCATTTACATCTCCAGCCGGTGCTGCTGTCACCACACAAAATGGCCAAACTCCTGCCTAATGACCTCATAAACAGAATAAATGGACTTTACAGTTTTCGCTCTCAAACAGATTTTCCCCTCATTTCGAGCAGACACATGCAAACACGAGCTTGTCTCCTCCGCTTAAATCCGGCGCTTCAGACACGTCAATAGTGGGTAACAGACGGATGAATAGAACGCATTACTGAACGTTAGGCTCCATAGCAAAAGAAGACTCCAGAGAGGCTCCTCTATCATAACGTGCAAAGATGAAGGAAAATGGAAAAAAAAAACGAGCAGCGGTCATCTGAATGCAAACGACTCAGGTTTTACTCCTTTTGCGGTGCCAGTTTCTCACCTGGCACAATACAAGTGAAAATTAAGAGGAATGCTGGAATGTTTAGAAATGTCAAGTGTGCCATGCGATGAGCCCTACTGCCAGGAACGCAAAGACACTCATTGGGTCACATGGGACAGAGGATGCTTTCAGCAGGGACGACATCCAACGAGAGTCATGTGGCACCCCTCCAAACACTGCCGTGGAATGGGTGGAGTTGGCCACTCGGTGCCAAGCCCTGTCACTGCAGAGGATGCACGGACAACTGGCAGGACTCAAGTCAATTCAGTTCAGTTTTGTGAAGCTCTCTTCACCGAGTGCTGGCACAGAGCGCTGTGGCGAGTTCTCAGGCAAAATGCAAGTACAGACTTCACTAATTACATAATGAGAAGTGACGGGCATTTCGATTCAGATTTTTTTTTCTCAAACTACTAAAGGAAGTGAAAAATTTCGCTTCAGTTTCCCTTAAAAAAACAAAAAGTTTTGTGGGTGTGGTTCCCCTTGAATGAAATGCAAATACTTATTACATTATATTTTAATCATGCTGATAATTCATATTGATACAAACCTCCTTCATAACATGAAGCATAGCAAAATAGTATTAATGCATAATTGAAATAAAGCACTAAATTTGAGAATCATTAAGTGAATGGGACTTGTGCAGCTCATTCTCAGGCAATGATTCAGTTCACAAATCAAATATTGAGAATTCGGTGTCTTCTTCTTGAGTAATCATTCCATTTCATGATTCAAATGAATGTGAATCATGTGATATGTTTGCGAATCTAATGAACAAGAATGTCATAGTGCATTCTCAGGTAATGATGCAATTCACAAATCTAATTATCGAGAATTGTGTGACTCGTTCACGGGTAATGATTCAGTTCACAAGTCAAATACTGAACATTCTGTGTCTTGTTCTTGGGTAATGATTCAGTTCATGAGTCAAATGAACGAGAATCACGTGATTTGTCTGTGAATCAAATGAGCAAGAATGTCATAGTGCATTCTCAGGTAATGATGTAATTCACAAATCTAATTATCGAGAATTGTGTAACTCATTCATGGGTAATGATTCAGTTTGCGAATCAAATATTGAACATTCTGTGTCTTGTTCTTGGGTAATGATTCAGTTCATGAGTCAAATGAACAAGAATCACGTGATTTGTCTGTGAATCAAATGAGCAAGAATGTCATAGTGCATTCTCAGGTAATGATGTAATTCACAAATCTAATTATCGAGAATTGTGTAACTCATTCATGGGTAATGATTCAGTTTGCGAATCAAATATTGAACATTCTGTGTCTTGTTCTTGGGTAATGATTCAGTTCATGAGTCAAATGAACAAGAATCACGTGATTTGTCTGTGAATCAAATGAGCAAGAATGTCATAGTGCATTCTCAGGTAATGATGTAATTCACAAATCTAATTGTCGAGAATTGTGTGACTCATTCACGAGTAATGATTCAGTTTGCGATTCCGATAAGTGAGAATTTGGTGACTCCTTCCTGAGTAAGCATTCAGCTCATGAATGAAATACTGAGAATCATGTGTCTTGCTCTCAGGTAATGATTCAGTTCATAAATCAAATGAAACAGAATTTTGTGACTCGTTCCTGGGTGATTCATTTTACAAATCAAATGAACAAGAATTGTGTCACTTATTCTCAGGTAATGATTCAGTTGACAAATCGTGTGTCTTACTCTTGGGTAATGATTCAGTTCATGAGTAAAATGAATGAGAATCATGTTATATGTTTGAGAATCAAATGAACAAGAATGTTGTAATTCATTCTCAAGTAATGATTCGGTTCACAGATCTAATTATCGAGAAATGTGTGACTTGTTCTCAGGTAATGATTCAGTTCACAAATCAAATATTGAGAATTCTGTGTCTTGTTCTTGGGTAATGATTCCATTCATGAATCAAATGAACGAGAATGGAGTAATTCATTCTCAGGTTATGTTTCAGTTCACAAATCTAGTTATCAAGAATTGTGTGACTCGTTCACGGGTAATGATTCAGTTTGCAAATCAAATAAGTGAGAATTTGGTGACCAGTTCCTGAGTAAGGATTCCGTTCACGATTCAAATACTGAGAATCATGTGTCTTGCTCTTAGGTTAAGATTCAGTTCACGAGTCAAATGAACAAGAAATGTGTAACTCATTATCCGGTAATGATTCAGTTCACAAATCAAATATTGAGAATCACGCGTCTTGTTCTCCGGCAATGGTTCAGTTTGCAAGTCAATTGAATGAGAATCACAAGATTTGTTTGTGAATCAAATGAACAAGAATGGTGTAACTCATTCTTGGGCAATGATTCATTTCACAAATCGAATTATCAAGAGTGGTGTGACTTGTTCTTGGGTAATGATTTGGTTTACAAATCAACTGAATGAGGATTTTGTGCCTGGGTAAGGATTCAGTTCATGAATGAAACGAATGAGAATCGTGTTACTCATTCTCAAGCAATGATTCACTTCATAAATCAAATACTGAGAATCATGTGACTTGTTCTCGGGCAATGATTCAGTTCATAAATCTAATTATCAAAAATTGTGTGACTTTTTCTTTGGTAGTTTGTGACTTCTTCCTGGATAATGTTTCAGTTCATAAATCAAATACTGAGAATTGTGTGTCATCTTCTCGGGTAATGATACGGTTCTTGAATCAAATGAACGAGAATCACCTGCACTTTTAATTAGCCTACTGATTCGCTGGGCCTCCCCTGAAGTGAAGTTACCAGCCCAGCACACCACGGTGGCCATCACAGAGTCGTAGAAGATGTGAAGGATGTCACTTCCACACATTAAAGAAGCACAGTCTCCTAAGGAAGAAGAGTCTGCTCTGTGCATTCTTCTCTAGTTGGCCTGTTTCATGAGACCAAACCAACCTGTCACTAGAATGGACCCCCAAGTACTTGTAGAATTGGACCACCTCCACATCCACACCCTTGAAGAGTGACCATATACACAGAGGCTCTTTGGTGGGGAGAACGTCAGTAAGCAGTCCCTTGGTTTTGCTGATGTTAAGATGCAGACAATTCTCTGTACCAAAAGACAAAGTTCTCCCCCTGATTCCTCTCCTTTGTCTCATCTCTCTTTACCAACAGAACCCACCAAAGTGGAATTAACTGAGAATTTCTACAAGTGATGTGACCTGCTGTTATATTTATAGTCTGAGGTGTACAGAGTGAAGAGAGAGGCAGACAAGCCTGTTCCTTGTGGTGCTCACACAGTCCTCGAGTCTCACAAACTGTGCCGTGGCAGACAGATGGTCCATCATCAGAGTCCCATCCACCTCCATATCTCTGAGTTTACCCCTTAAGAGGGATGACTGGATGGTACAGAAGGCACTGGACAAATCAAAACACATCATCCTTGCAGTGCTTGTGGAGCAGATTGATAAGTGCAGCCTCCAATCTTTGTTTAATAGGTAAACTGCAGTGGGTCCAGGTGGTCTACCACAAGAGGACCCATACCGTCCAGGACCAGCCTCTCAAAGCTCTTCCTGACGTGAGACATACCGTAAGTGCCACTGGTGTGTAGTCATCAGGTGAAGAGGCGCCTGCCTTCTTGTGAACAGATGCTAACGAGACCTAACTTCACAATACATTTCATTTGAATGATAATAAGACCCCAGGGTCTGGTAGGGGCTCACCATTCGACTGCTGAATCATCTAACTATGATGTCTGAAACAATCTTTTATGGGCAGATACCGAGAAATCCGCTGTTTTTTAAATATGCATTTCTGGATTTGAAATGAAAAGCCATTACACCAGAAAACAAGCAATTACTCGAAAACATTTGCTACCATAAAAGTCTTTACGTTATTAATTGCCATCACCAGAATTTAAAACGGAGTGATCTTGTAAAGGAGAGATGTCGACAGGAACATTTTTATAACGTTGATTTGGCAGCTGACCATAATTTCTGCCTCGGCTCAATGAAACATGCTACGCTGCGGCGTATTGTTATTATCACTCAAAAAGAACATTAGCATATAGAAGAGCAACCTGTGCTGTGCGGTTTGTATGCGGGCCCAGTACGTGTGCATTTTATTTATTTATTTCTTTGCTACGACATACAAATAAACGGAAATGTACACATTTCTTTTGTATTATCTTGTAAGATGCGAGCTGTTGCTCAGTTTCAGTATTCCAAAAATATGTAAAGGCTCACCTTTGTGTTTGGCTTCCATAATTGTTATCATAAGAGTCATAGGCTTGGTCGTCGTATCCGCCATCATACCCATCATCGTATCCCTAAGGGGGGGAAAAAACAAAAGCAAATCGGATTAGTCAAACAGCCGGTGGTCTCACTGCATGTATTACATACACAGAATGTCTGGAGGCCACCGGGAGTGCTTAACAAGTGGGTGGAGTCAATTAGACGCCTCACTGAGTGTCACATTTCTAAACCAATCCGATGCCTTGTGGAGGCGGAGCTCAGAGCAGCGGGCGGTGATTTTTGAACTGCAAAAGATCAGAGGTGCTCTTGTTCACCCGGTCAGAAAGATGGCAAACTTCTAAATGACTAACTACCACAAAAAAAATCCTATTAGATATACCGTATATCCTGGTGTATAAGTCGGGTCTTGAAACCTGAAAAATCGATTATAAAATCAGACCCCGACTTATATGCCCATTCAAAAATATGACACTTGAATTTTTTTTTTACATCTTCTTGCCTCTTCCAATCTCACACCAGTTTCTCAGACACATTGAATTTTGTTGCAGCAGCACAGTTACCAATTTCTTTCGCTACTTCAATGTCTTAATTTAAAACCAGCTTCATATTTTTTTCTGATCGAACGTTCCATGGTAGATATGACCCTGATTCTATTGATTCACTAACAGAATGTCTGACTTGTATCTCAGAATGGATGAATAGTAATTTTCTCAAGTTAAATAAAGAGAAAACTGAAATCTTAGTGATCAGCAATAATGGATACAATGAGGCTATTAGAAATAAACTGGATACATTAGGATTAAAAGTCAAGATGGAGGTAAAAAGCTTAGGGGTAATTGTTGACTGTAATCTGAATTTTAAATCACATATTAATCAGATCATTAGGACAGCATTTTTTCACTTAAGAAACATAAGTAAAGTTAGACCGCTTATATCACTGAAAGATGCTGAGAAATTAATTCACGCTTTTGTTTTCAGTCGACTAGATTACTGTAATGCACTCCTCTCAGGACTACCCAAAAAAGATATAAATCATTTGCAACGAGTGCAGAATGCAGCTGCTAGAATCCTAACTAGGAAAAGAAAATCCGAACACATTTCTCCAGTTTTGATGTCACTACACTGGTTACCTGTGTCATTCAGGATTGACTTTAAAATTCTGCTTATGGTTTATAAAGCCTTAAATAATCTGCTCCATTTTATATATCTGAATGTCTGACACCTTATATTCCAAATCGTAACCTCAGATCCTCAAATGAGTGTCTCCTTAGAATTCCAAGAACAAAACTTAAAAGAAGTGGTGAGGCGGGCAGGCGGCCTTCTGCTGTTAGGCACCTAAAATCTGGAATAGCCTGCCAATAAGAATTCGCCAGGCTGATACAGTAGAGCACTTTAAAACACTGCTGAAAACACGTTACTTTAACATGGCCTTTTTATAACTTCATTTTAGTCTAAATTTAACTTAATCCTGATACTCTATATGTTCAATCTCCTCAAAATAACTATTCATGGTGGCTCTAAAATCGGTACTGACCCCTACTCTCTTTTCTGTTTCTTTTTCCGGTTTCTTTGTGGTGGTGGCCTGCGCCACCTCCACCTACTCAAAGCTTCATGATGCACCAACAATGATGGACGGATTAAAAGGCAGAAGTCTACGTGACCATCATCATCATCATCATCAAGTCCTTCCGTGAGAATCCTAAATCCAAAGAGGACTGTTTCATTTATGTTAGGTAGAATGCCCAGAGGGGACTGGGCGGTCTCATGGTCTGGAATCCCTACAGATTTTATTTTTTCTCCAGCCGTCTGGAGTTTTTTTGTTTTTTCTGTCCCCCCTGGCCATTGAACCTTACTCTTATTCGATGTTAATGTTGATTTATTTTGTTTTATAATTGTGTCTTTCATTTTTCTATTCTTTAATATGTAAAGCACTTTGAGCTACTGTTTGTATGAAAATGTGCTATAGAAATAAATGTTGTTGTTGTTGTTGTTGTTGATATGATGCTCTTACGATAAAGGTGTATGAGGGTGCGGGATACAAAAAACACAAATCAGTGCAAACGTCACTTTGCAACAGTTCGGGTATTACCGTGTGGTCACGTAGGCACAATATATAGAAAAAAAAAGCCCGTGTGCTCCGTGGTTACCCTCTCAGGTAGGCATTAGCATATCATAATCTCTTGGACCAATAGCGTGAGTTTTCCACATTCAACTTATACGACCGACATTATAAAATATCAGAAATTATACTGTAAAATCAAGTCCCGACTTATCCGCAGGAGAACTTAAACACGAGTATATACGGTATTCATGTGTGTCACGTGTGCAGAGAGCACATTGCATTTTTTAAAAATAAACATAACCTGTTGCAAGCGAAAACCGTTCTGCAGCCTCGCATTATACATTGGCATTTGGTGGCAGGTAGTGTGGTGAACTACCCATAAGCCATCACCAATGTGGTGTATGGTTAAGGGTGTGCACTTCAAACCCTGAGGGTGTGGGTTCAAATCCCACTACTGACACCTGTGTCACCATGAGCAAGTCACTTGACCTGCCAGTACTCCAATTGGAAAAACCAAATAAGAAATGTATGCAGTTGTATCATAAATGTTGTAAGCCACCTTGGATACAGACATCAGCCTTAAGTGAACGATATGTTGTCCCAGGTGTGCTCTATGTTGTTCAGTGTTATGATGATAGTAAGCTTGAGAGAACTGGCAGCCATATTCACAAAAATATGAACTGCAAAATATGCATTTGAAGTAAAAGGCGAGTCACACTCCGTCAAAAGGACTGCCGTTAAGAGAGCGGATTATGAAGAATCACAGGGGACGCAGATTTCAGTACTCAAAACACCCAAATTGACAAATTTGCCTAACGACACCCGTAAAGCACAGATGAGGTCGCACAACACCCACCTTCTGACTGCACATCTAAATGAATAATTAAAGGAAGTTTCCATGACCGTCTAATTGGTAATGCAAACATGCCGTGACAAAATGGCCGCAGTGTTCTGTCACACTGTGTATGCGTAAACCACAATGCTTACCTAAACTCTGCTTGCTGCTGTTATGTCATATAGTGAAGCAATAGTAACAATGACAGAGAGATATCAGAGCATACAGAAGCACTTCTCAAATGTGTGGAGCTGTGGTGGTCTACGTGTGTCCATCTGTCTGCCATTATAATCTCCAAATTAATTGTTAAGCAGGCCACGCATGCGTGCCTGAGGATCGCCATCCAAGCACTCCCCAGGTATGTGATACCACCCTGGACTGCCGCTAACTGTCTTGTCGTTTTCTTCCTCCACAGTTCTGAGAAGCCGCTCAGAGAGGGTAATTGACTCCGCCCCTTCTGGTCCCTGGACTACCAAAGAAAGATGGCCTGGAAGGAGGTGTCACTTAATAAGGAGACGACCTAAGCAAGGGGGCCCATAACAACTGACCCCACAGCAGAGCCAGATTAATGTTAGCCACTCTCCTTACGTGGGAGTCGCTTTGGTTTCTGATTCTTTACACCATTGAGCGTTGTTTTTTGTTAAGGACTGAAAGAAAACGGGGATGCGTGTTGTCAAGACCCTTCAATTACTTCAGTCAACTTGTGCTACTGAGCTCCTGGACAGATTTGAATGCCTTTCAGTGTCAAGTCTTTTCTTCAGTTTCTTTTGCTGTCTCCCTGAACCCCAACTTGTTTAGTTTAGTGCATGGACAGAAGGGATTAGTGGTGAGTGTCTTAGGTAGAAGCCCTTTGGGCGGGGACTTTGCAACGGCAGATTTCACTACCAGTTTTGTCCCCAGATGTTATTCTTATTTGAAAATCCAGCCCCTCGAAACTAAGCAATCTGAAACTCATTGCCACAGCCAAATAAATCTTCTGGTCAGGCAAATTATGCAGGTCAGTTAGGGTCAGGATTTGTAAATCATTTTTAAAGAACCAGACCCCAGGTTTATACAAAAGGATTACAGGTTTGTGAGTCACAAAATTAGACGGCTCACCGAGTGTCACACTTCTAAACCGATCCAACGCCTAAGTCACAAAATCTAATGTCAGACCCCATTAGCCTTTTCATTTCTTGCTCCTTTGTTCTTTACTTGCTGCATTTAAGTTTAGGTGAGTGGAGCACCAATAACTTTTCCAGCAGTAGTGTCCAATCCTAAAAGAGGATTTTTTTGCTTTGCGCCTTTCCCCACCATAACCTATCATCTACGGGAGTGATAGCTTTAGATTCGTCAAAAATTTAAATCTCCAGTTTTCGATTGATCTCAACGTTTTAGGGTCCCCTGATACCAAAAACATCGACTGTGTCACAGTTTCTTCAGGATGTTTTAGAGATAAGATGGCGGGACGGAAAAATACCAAACTCAAAACTTAAGGCTGTTATGAGATGACGATGTGCTGATTCGTTTGTGAGCAAAATCGTGCGAGAGAAAGAGGACTTCTAGAGGAACCCTCAAATACTGTAATTCTGCGATTAATGAGGAATTTTTCTCGTCACTCGCTATCGTAATGACTTATTTTATGATCAGAAAGATCAGCATCAGATAAGTAAATAATTACTGAAATGTTAGAGAAGAGTTTTGGTTACTTGGTTCCTAGGGTTGCTCACATCCAAATTATTTTTTTGTTGAGAAAGAATCAGGTGAAAGCCGTAAACTAGAGACGTGAAAGGATTGAAAACCGGGAATCAAATGAATCTTTTGATCAAATCAAGGGTGAAACAAGAATGGCTGCCGACAGTTACGAAAAATAAGTCTTCAACCGGAAAAGTATAAAGATCCAATATTGGATACAAGGACACATCGATATTTATGTGGACGCGTTGACGACGTCACACGTAGCACAACCTCAGGTGAATTTTTGGAACTGTCACCCTGAGAACCATCAACGCCGTTTTCGCCAGAGTAGAGTGAGGTCCGCAATGAAAACAAAATGGCGTTGAGTCATAAAGGTAAGAAGAAGTTGTTTTCTCGAGAAGACTTGGATCACAACAAAAAGGTCAAACGTGAATTCTTTGGGCTTTAAAACCTCCTATGGAAGATGTAGGCTGACCCAAACATTACAAGAAAAAATTAAATAAAGAAATCATTTACAACAGTAGCAGTGATACTAGTTATGGCAGTGTAGAAAAAATTCTTACTTGCATGTTCAACCAACATACGACATTTAGAAATGGCAAGAATCTGACCTGACGGGCTCTAGCGTGTCACAGGGCAGAAATAACTGTGTCTGTGACGTCACCCGTGTCTCCTCGCTATCTAATAATAATAATAATAAAATACAGGTCAAATTCCGTTACAACGAACTCCCAGGGACCTAAAAACTATTTAATTGTAACAAAAATATCGTTGTAATGAGATTCTGTATTTGTCACTATTGTCCTTTCTTTAACTTGCGTCTAGGCGTCTACAATCATTTCAATAACTTCTTTCACGTTAATTTTAATCTCCTCCTGTCTACAAGTTATGCTGACAACAATCTTTCTCAGCATTTCCTTGCCATAATACACTTTCAGGGTGCGAATGATACCCAAATCCAATGGCTGAGGCACTGCTGTGCAACTGGGTGGGAGAAATTCAACGCAAGTATTATCTAAATGTGGACGCATGCTGTGGGCAGCACAGTTATCAATCAGGAGCCGAATCATCCTTTTCTTCTTCTTCATAATGTGAGGTTTCTGAACTCTTTTGAGACCACCACCCCCCAACTCCCCACCCAACGGGAGCGACACGCTGAAGTGTGTCCCGAAGTGCGATTGCAGTGTCTGTGGAAGATTGTTTGTCCGTTACCGGGGCAACAGCAGGCTCACAGCGGTGCAGTGAGGCGCCACAGAAGCGAATCCTAAAAGATTGCGTGGTCGCGCTGTAAGTCCCTGTCTTGCACCCTAAAACATGAGGCTGAGTCTCAGTACTTTAGCAAAACCAACTTTATTCAGCTTGAAACAGGAACAGCAGGGTTATTTATTGTAGCGGGATAAACAGACACAGCAGTCAGGCAAGGTTGTGACCAGATCAGTGGCCAAGTAATCCTGTTACCTGCATTTACAATGTTCTTTGCATGTCATCTATCGTTTGCTTTGGCGGAGAGATGCAGCATAACTTTGAGCCTGCTGTTGCCCCGGCAACAGATAAACAGTCTTCCACAGATGCGGTGATCGCACTTCGGGACGCTCCTCAGCGTGTTGTCTAGTTTGGAGAGGTCCCAAGAGAGTTTACAACCCTCACATGTTCTTGAATGAGTGCCGCATTAACAGGAATGTTTCTTGAACGAGCCTCACTGAACCACATAAAAACGGCTTTCTCAACATCTTCAAATGCAGCGGGTCGCATACGTTTGCAACCTGAGATTTTTCTTCGTTTTTTTTTTTTGCTCAGTCTTTCGAGAAAGTTGACAGCATCGATGGCGAAATTCCAAATTCACTGGCAACGTCTTTTTTCTTTTTGCCACAATCGAGAGCTGAAAAAATGTAAAGTTTTTTTCTTCTAATATGAACGGTTTATCGTTTTTTCATGTCTGCCGTTTCTATAGGAGGGTGACATTGAGTTAAGTTCCAATGGGTGTTTTTCAAATGTTGACGAGCGATAAGCAAAAGGGTATCACTGAAAACCGCAGGAAGCAAAAACAGCAAAAGAACAGTATGTGGAAAGTTCGCCGAAAGAAAAAAAAAATGACAGTGTTTGTGTTTGGGGATCGTTGTGCACAACTGAGCTGCGACCACAGAACTGAGTGCTCTGCGGAGGATTCACTCAGGCATTTCAAGGTCACTTCGTCGTAATGAAAGTATCTGCTGAATGGACTTCGTGGTAACGAGATTTCTATAGACTTCATTGAAATAAAAATTTTGTTGTAAAGATATTCGTTGTGACAAAATTTTACCTGTATTAAATTTTATTTATTTGTAGGCGCCTTTCTAAACACTCAAAGACACCAAACAATAGATAAAACTCACATTATAAACAAAACTAAAATACAAAAATTAAAATCAGAGCAATTGTAATCAAAGAGAAAAAGTAGTCTTAAACAGATGAGTTTTTAGTTTAGATTTGGAAAGTAAGAACGATTCAATATTTCTAAGCTCGGATGGTAATGAATTCCAAAGCTGGGGAGCAGAGCAACTGAATGCCACGGTGGTAAGACAGACGAAGGGGACAGTCAAGTGAATCGAGGAAGAGGATCTAAGGATGTGGGAGGGAATGGCAACATGGAGGAGGTCAGACAGATATGGAGGGGCGAGCCTTAAAAGTTACCAGAAGAATTTTGAATTGAATTCAGAAGTGAACTGAAAGCCAATGAAGCTGCTGCAGGCCGGGAGTGATCTGGTGAGTAGAGGGGGTTCTAGTAATGATGCGGGCGGGCGGGCGGGCAGCTGAATTCTGGACCAGTTGAAACTTATAAAGAGATTTGTGAGAAAGACCAAAGAAAAGGGAGTTCCAACAATCCAGAGGAGAAGTGACCAGGCTATGAACGAGGACAGCAGTGATGCGGGGAGTGATGGAGGGGCGAATACGATTTAACGTTACGCAGGTGGCAATATGGAGTCTGGGAGATGTTACTGATGTGAGACTGAAAGGATAAAGTACTGTCAAGGGTGACACATGTGGGGAAGGGGAGCCAGAGGAATTATCAATAACAAATGAAAAGTCATCAGTTTTGGATAATGTTGATTTTGTACCAATGAGGAGAACCTCGGTTTTGTCACTTGTTATTTAATTTAAGAAAATCTGAAGAAAACCAGGATTTAATTTCTGCTATGCAGTCAATAAGTGAGGAGGGTGGAAAGGAAGCAGTAGGTTTGCTATGTATGCGCGCCCCTTGGGTAAAATCATCAAAAAAAAAAAAACACAAAGTGAACTTGCTTAGCTAAGCAGACGTTACACGCAGTGGATTCCGAAACAATATGGTGGCCAGTGTGGTGCGCTGGGCCTGGTAACATCTTCACACCAGCAACACCCCTTACCCCCAGAATGATCAAAGCGAAAAATTGGATTATAGGAATGTTTGAAAATGACTACCAATACAAAACTGACAAAAGTATTCTGACCCATCGTCATGACACTTCACGTTTGGTTCAGGTGTATCCCATTCTGTTGGTCATCGTCGAGATGTTTCTACACCTTGTTTGGAGTCTGGTTTAAATGATTGGACTAATTAGGAATGGCACCCAACTGTCTACAGAAGGTCCTACAGTTGAGAAAAACCAACCCAGAAGGTCAAAGGAATTGCCTGCAGAGCTTAGAGACAGGATTGGGTTGAGGAACAGATCTGGGGACAGATACAGAAACATTCCTGCAGTATTGAAGGTTCCCGAGAGCACAGTGGCCTCCACAATTCATAACTGGAGGAAGTTTGGAGCAACCACAATTCTTTCTACAGCTGGACGCCTGGACTGGACAATTGTGGGGAGAAGAATCTTGGTAAGAGACGTGACACCAACAACCCCAGTGGTCACTATGGCTGATCTCCGGACAACCTTTGTGGAGATGGGAGAAACTCTCTACAGAAGGACCACCATCACTGCAACAGAGGCAGAGTTATCAGGTGACACATGAGAACCCACTTGGAGCTTCCAAGAAGGCACCTAAAGGACTCTCAGACTAAACAAGATGAAACCAAGATTAGTGCCATACCTAGAGGAAACCAGGCACCGCTTATCACAGGCGCACTGCCATTCTAACAGTGAAGCCTGGTGGTGGCAGCATCAAGCTGTGGGGTTGTTTCTGAGTGGTAGGGGCTTGAAGACTTGACAGGGTTGAGGAAAAGCTGAATGGAGCAAAGTACAAAGATACAGGGATAGATATTGGGACAGCTTAGCTATTATCTAAACACATGAGCTTGACAGACTGAACGGCCTCCTCTCATTTGTCACATTTCTTATATTCTTATGTATATCTTTATGAAGACCTTCTCCAGAGCACTCTGGATGTTAGATTGTGTCACATCTCAGCCAGAGTTAGGAGTACCGTCCAGGTAGTGACATCACGCTTGTGTGTATACGTCCTAAATTATTCACACGT
This sequence comes from Polypterus senegalus, assembly GCF_016835505.1. Classification (NCBI taxonomy): domain Eukaryota; kingdom Metazoa; phylum Chordata; class Cladistia; order Polypteriformes; family Polypteridae; genus Polypterus; species Polypterus senegalus. The sequence continues at coordinate 10,039,637 of NC_053169.1, forward strand.
GGGTGCAGAGGTGTAAGGTGGAGCGGAGTGCCCTTACATGACACGTGAGTGGACGTTCTGCACATGTGCAACGCAAATCAGGCAGGTGCCGTGGAACAGATTGGATATCAACAGCCCTATCCAACATGGCTGCTAAAGCTCTGTGATGTCACACTGGCCTCAGAAAGCATCATGGGGTGCAAAGGAAAACAATAAGCAAACAAGCTCACTGGTGAACTTAGCAAATTTTGCTGATGGACAGTTATAGACAGTAGGATCTGAGGTCATTTAAGTTACCTTTGGAGACAACAAAAGAACAGGACTGAAGAGCTCGAGTTGGGCTGAAAGGCCCATTCTCATCATCTTTATTCAGTCATTGGCACGAGTCGAATCTGCAGGCAAAGACCGAAACAAACTGAAAATCTGAGGCAGCCCAAAAACTGAGGAGGATTTCTACTGCAGAATGTTTACATCTAAAGGTTTTGCATTTGACCGCAACACGTCCGTGGGTCCTAAAGCAAAACTCCAAGTGTGCAGATTAATCAGAAAGTAGAACTGTTCAGGCTGATTTATTACATTAATTACTTTCACGCATGACGAGTGACTGTTTATTAGTTATTCATGCCTGAAACTCCCACAATTGCTGGCATTTCATGGTCACGACTTTGTTATTATACTGAAGGTGTGCTTATGTATGCGTGTGACATGAAGCTGGAGAAGCTGGAAAAGCTGGAAAAGCTGGAAAAGCGGGACTGCCCCCACCAAATTAACTGGGCATACTGAGGAGCTCATTAACTTCTAAGCTCATCTGATGACATGCAAACTGAGATGCTTGTGCAATTATGAATTTAGACATGAGAATATCTGACAAAAACCTAACAGTTGACTTTAATAAAAAAGACAGAGATAAATAAATAAATAAATAAATAAATAAATAAATAAATATGAAGGGATAGATAGATAGATAGATAGATAGATAGATAGATACTATATAATTAATAGATAGACACTATATAATAGACAAATAGGCACTATATAATCGATAGATAGATAGATAGATAGATAGATAGATAGATTGATAGATAGATAGATACTATATAATTAATAGATAGACACTATATAATAGACAAATAGGCACTATATAATCGATAGATAGATAGATAGATATTAACATTAGTGTAGTAGGCAGGATAGATGGATAGATAGATAGATAGATAGATAGATAGATAGATATGAAAGGCACTATATGATAGACAGATAGATAGATAGATACTATATAATTAATAGATAGACACTATATAATAGACAAATAGGCACTATATAATCGATAGATAGATAGATATTAACATTAGTGTAGTAGGCAGGATAGATGGATAGATACATAGATAGACAGGCACTATATAATTAATAGATAGATAGATAGATGTGAAAGGCACTATATAATAGATAGATAGATAGATATGAAAGGCACTATATGATAGATAGATAGACAGATAGGACATGTTTTGAATTATATGAGAGAGTAGTGAAGGACCAAGAGTATAATTCTGTTCTGCCCCATGAAACAAATCTAGAAAGTTCTCAGAAAACCAAACGTCTACAGTGTGATGAAGGTTTGTCTTGGAAGAATGAAAGCAGCAACAACTCATAGAATTAAATACTGAGTTTTGTTATCTGCTAGGCCTGGGCTTCTAATTATGAAACAGGTTGGAATGAACACCTGCAGCCAGTGTGAACCTCCAGGTCCCCAGTAGCCCGATGTGAAGGATGTCACTACTCACATTAAATGAACACAGTCTCCTTAGAAAGAGGAGTCTGCTCTGCCCTTTCTTCTGTAGTTCCTCTGTGTTACGAGACCAGTGCCCCATCTATCACTGATGTGGACCCCCAGGTATTACTACCAGTGCACCACCTCCACATCCCAGTTCCTGGAGGTTCATTCTGAAGGTTTCTGGGTGTGCCGAGTTTCCTTGTGCCTTTTTCTTTGCTTTTTGTGAATGATTAGCTTTTCGACCCGCTTGCTCTGTATTTCGATCTCACTTGTTCTCCTTGCTGGCAGCTCCTTTTTGTTTAGTGTGCTCTGCAGGAATTTCAAATGTTCACAGAGCTTTTTGGTGAAATAAACCATTTGAATTAGTAATTACACATTACTTGCCAGGGTTTGATGGTAAGTTCTCCCTCCACTGGGCATTATTGGAAGTGCTTTTTGAACTTATTGTGAAATGAATGTGCTTTGTGACTCCCAAGTTCAGGACACATGGCAACCAAAAGGTGAATAACCCTGGTCTTGATTTGAAGAGATTATTATAATAATTATTTTCACTTTCAATAATCATTACATTTTAAACTTGACGAAGGTTTGCACGTAAACTGGAACAACTAAACATACTGTGATTTGAACAATCAATATTTCCTCACAGCAGCAGTTGTTCATTTTTGGGGGTGTCTCTTCAGTCAACTTATTTTTTTACAGCACGCTTCACTGAGTACTGCAGAGACGTTTACACCTAAAATTTAAATTACACACAAAATACAGATTGGGATAACTCACCGTAAATTTTAAATCACACTCAGCAATATCAAACTGAGTCACAGAAGCATCACTCGGCGTAAAAATCCATTAAAATGTCTAATTTGGATAGTACTCAAATAAAAATTGTCGGACAACGAGCTCCACGCTTCTGGACTCCATATTTGCTTCAATATCTTCTTGGTCTCAAATCTGAGCCGATCCCCTTTCTTACATGTGGGACGGCGCAAAGTTTTTAAGCAACACGAGCGCTCCCAGGACATCAGCGGCCATCATCGGTCACGTGATAACGAAGCGAAGCCTCCGTAGGCGCAAAGTTCTTAACTGAAGCCTTGGCATCAAACGTCCCACCCCAGTCGGAAATCAGACCACGCTCCCCTAGAGGAGACTTAAACACTCATTATTCGGGCGGAAATCATAACGAGATACAAGACCTCCTTCTGATCACTTCACTTAAATCTCTTTAAATTAAACAGGATACCTGGCTGCCCTCAATCCTTTATCTTTGTTTTCTGCTTTCATTTATTGGCACAGTTACACCGGGCGGCCGGTGCGGGATGGTGTCGATCTGCAATCTCCATTCTTTCTATCTCCGGATGCAGGTATGAACTGAGCGTAACGATGTGGCCAATTCATTACACTCGGGGGCTTCACCATGACAAGATGTTCCATGAAACGGATTTTTATTTCCCTTCCAATTTTTTTTTTTTTTAATAAACTCAAAATTAACGGCTCGCCCCCCCGCCCGATTCTTGAATCGCTCCCAACTCCAGGCGTTCGTCGGCTTCTTGACCCGTGTCGAAGTTGTTAGTGAGACGCTCGCAAAGTACAAATTGTAATTAAAGATTCATTTCAGTCCAATTGAAGTCGCACTAATGAAGCGGCCCACCCAGAGCCCGCGGCCCTCCACCTCCCCGTAACGTGCCGCTGACTTATTTAAATGTGGAGTTTTGTTTACAGAGTGGTGGCTTCTCACCTCGCTAACCTTTACAAGGACTTGCGGCCCGGTATGCATAATGAGGGCGACGTCTGCCTAATGAGACTGGAGCTTTAGATTTTAACACTCATTCGGAAAACCAATTAACTGGAGCTCAATTGAACAAGTGAATGGGAAATAAATCAAATGTTAACACGTCAGTGGAAATCTCAGGTTCCCTGTAATTATGGTACCGAGTTGCCCAAGGCTTTCGGTGCGGAGCTTTATTACCAATTGACAACTTGTACCAGCCACAGTAATTAGTAATTTTTATGTCTCGGTGGTATGTTGTTGCTAAATATTCAAAAGAGCTAATAATAAAGTCACTTCATTTCCTTTTTTTTCTTTCTTTCTTTTTTTAATGTCTGACTGGTTCTGCTTTGTATTTAGTTAAAAGTATTTAATTACAGTACTTAGCCCCCCACAATAATTTCTTTTCCACTAAACACTCAAACAGTCTGTTCAAACGCACTCTTCGCTAATCGCCTCGCGCATCCACTTCTCTCCGGTACTGAAGAGAGTAGCCCCAGAAAACAAAATAAAGCGCCTTGCAACACAGCATGCAGAACGTCAGCCTAAACTCTCCTTTTACCCAATTTACTTTTTTTTGAGGTATATCAACTTAAAAGCATTAAAAACTGAGAATTCGTTTTACTTTAAAAAATTATGAAGGGCAAAAAAATGCACAGAAGATTATTTATGCCACAGTCCATTGTGACTAAACTTACGCCTGCCACCTGAACGCAGAAATGTGTCAAAGTGGACCGCCTCCTTCCCCAACTGGTTCACGCCCCTTGCTCCACCTTTTGACGCTGATCGGTCTTTTGATTTGTTTTAATTTTGGCGCCATTAAAGCGCCGTCTCCAATCAAAATGCAGTATGCATTTAGCTGCCTGTAAGCAAAAATGTAATACGGCTGCCTTTCTACCATCTATGAAGATGAATTAAAATGCAACCTGGGAAAACTGAGTGCCATAGTGAAAAGCAATCCTTTCAATATGGTGTGAAAGAAAATGCCATTCCAACAGATGGCACATCATAAACATTAACACTGTTTTTACTTTATACCAAATTGCATATACAGTGGTGTGAAAAACTATTTGCCCCCTTCCTGATTTCTTATTCTTTTGCATGTTTGTCACACAAAATGTTTCTGATCATCAAACACATTTAACCATTAGTCAAATATAACACAAGTAAACACAAAATGCAGTTTTTAAATGATGGTTTTTATTATTTAGGGAGAAAAAAATCCAAACCTACATGGCCCTGTGTGAAAATGTTATTGCCCCCTGAACCTAATAACCGGTTGGGCCACCCTTAGCAGCAATAACTGCAATCAAGCGTTTGCGATAACTTGCAATGAGTCTTTTACAGAGCTCTGGAGGAATTCTGGCCCACTCATCTTTGCAGAATTGTTGTAATTCAGCTTTATTTGAGGGTTTTCTAGCATGAAGCGCCTTTTTAAGGTCATGCCATAGCATCTCAATTGGATTCAGGTCAGGACTTTGACTAGGCCACTCCAAAGTCTTCATTTTGTTTTTCTTCAGCCATTCAGAGGTGGATTTGCTGGTGTGTTTTGGGTCATTGTCCTGTTGCAGCACCCAAGATGGCTTCAGCTTGAGTTGACGAACAGATGGCGGACATTCTCCTTCAGGATTTTTGGTAGACAGTAGAATTCATGGTTCCATCTATCACAGCAAGCCTTCCAGGTCCTGAAGCAGCAAAACAACCCCAGACCATCACACTACCACCACCATATTTTACTGTTGGTATGATGTTCTTTTTCTGAAATGCTGTGTTCCTTTTACGCCAGATGTAACGGGACATTTGCCTTCCAAAAGTTCAACTTTTGTCTCATCAGTCCACAAGGTATTTTCCCAAAAGTCTTGGCAATCATTGAGATGTTTCTTAGCAAAATTGAGACGAGCCCTAATGTTCTTTTGCTTAACAGTGGTTTGCGTCTTGGAAATCTGCCATGCAGGCCGTTTTGCCCAGTCTCTTTCTTATGGTGGAGTCGTGAACACTGACCTTAATTGAGGCAAGTGAGGCCTGCAGTTCTTTAGACGTTGTCCTGGGGTCTTTGTGACCTCTCGGATGAGTCGTCTCTGCGCTCTTGGGGTAATTTTGGTCGGCCGGCCACTCCTGGGAAGGTTCACCACTGTTCCATGTTTTTGCCATTTGTGGATAATGGCTCTCACTGTGGTTCGCTGGAGTCCCAAAGCTTTAGAAATGGCTTTATAACCTTTACCAGACTGATAGATCTCAATTACTTCTGTTCTCATTTGTTCCTGAATTTCTTTGGATCTTGGCATGATGTCTAGCTTTTGAGGTGCTTTTGGTCTACTTCTCTGTGTCAGGCAGCTCCTATTGAAGTGATTTCTTGATTGAAACACGTGTGGCAGTAATCAGGAAATTGAACTCAGGTGTGATACACCACAGTTAGGTGATTTTTGAACAAGGGGGCAATTACTTTTCACACAGGGCCATGTAGGTTTGGATTTTTTTTTCTCCCAAAATAATAAAAACCATCATTTAAAAACTGCATTTTGTGTTTATATGTGTTATATTTGACTAATGGTTAAATGTGTTTGATGATCAGAAACATTTTGTGTGACAAACATGCTAAAGAATAAGAAATCAAGAAGGGGGCAAATAGTTTTTCACACCACTGTAACAGAGACATATGTATTGCATTTGTCATTCCAACAGATAGCGCATTAAACATTAATAGTGCTTTTACGAATCCCATACCAAGTGGCATACAGTATCACAGAGACATATGCATTGCATTCATATTGCAATGCATCCGTCTCTGTTATATCCCATGGGACCTGGACAATCACAATGTGCCAAATTTAAATGCAATCCAACATGTTAACTACGTTGAAATGCAACTGGGCTTTTTGATTTTGGTGGGGTATTATGGTTTAATTGTGTCATGTTGATATGTCTGATATATCTGTCATTTCAACAGATGGCGCATCACAAATATTAACACTGATTGGCAACCATCCGGCATGGAATGACGTTTTATAGGAGATATGTGTTGTAGCATTTTGTTCAGGACACTATAGGGGGGATAAAAAGTTACAAATACCAGATAATATATTTTTAGAAGTTAGTGGCATGGTGGAGCAGTGCCCACACGACAAACAGACCAAGGTTTCACAGACTGTGTGCTCCCTGTGAGGAGGATCTCCCCTGGGGATCTTCTGGGTCCTCTGGTTTCCACCCACAATCCAAAGACATGAGGGGTAGGCGGACTGGTGCTGCCAAACTGACCCCTGATGTGTGAGTCTTCACCTGGCGATGGGCTGGCGTCCTGTGCAGCGATTCTTCCTGACTTGTCATGGATAAGTGCTGCGATAGGCTCCAGCTGCTCTGTGTGTGGGTTTGGAAAATGGATGGATAGAGGGATGGAAGGATGGGTGGACAGATGGAATGAATGGTGGATGGGTGGGTGGATGGAAGGATAGATGAGTACTTGGATGGAATAATGGATAGATGGGAGGAAGGATGGATAGATGGGAGAGTGGGTGAATGGATGTTTGGATAGATGAGTGGATGGGTGGAAGGATGGATGGATATCTTGACAAAATAGCATGTTGTGAATACTGTGATCCGAAGCAAACATAAATCTGACCGACTCCGTTAAGATCAAAAGTGCAGTTGGTGCACACGTCTCCTATTTGTCCTTCACACTATTTGGCTCAAAGAACCAGCAGAGAACTGAATCTAATCAACTAACTTTAAAAACATAATCAGGCCTAAAGCAATTAGAGAACATGGACGTGTAACCCTCAAGCTCTTGTCGGAGTGCTGCTGATAACTGTCACCGCAGGACTGAGTGGCTCTTAAGAGTCTCACTGTGACATTTTTTTTTAAAAATGCTTAACAAGATAAAATGGCGTCTCACGTCTGCACGTGAAAAGAACGGCTCCAGTGAAACGTCCCACGTGTTTTTTAAAAACCGACTGCAGGTACTCAAAGAAAAGAATGATGAAGCCAGGCAGGGGCACAGTGACGTCACGTGCTCAATCATTTGTAGTACGTTGTCACACAGACACCTCTGAGGGTCTCCCTCCAAGTTCTTCCCAGGTATGTGGTACCACCCCGGGGGCCAGAGAGGGCGCTGCTGCTAAACGTTCGCGTCTCTTTTTTGCTCCACCCCATGAGGGTAACTGACTCCGCCCCTTCCAGTTCCTAAAAACACAAGTGTCCAGAAGGAGGCGTCACTTCTTTTCCCAGATGACCACAGCAAAGGAGCTCCTCAAATGCGGTAAATGGATCCTCAGCCATTACTATAGTAGTCACGTTATTATGGTGGCCACAGTTTTTGTTTCCTTTTTTTATAACAGCGAGCGTAGATTTTGTTCATAATGTTAAGTAAATTGGCACAGTGGAGTTGGCACCCCAAAACTGTCATTTCCTCGGGTGACCACACTGTCCACTGGGGAGCATGGCTCCCATCGGTGGCAGCGCCCACCTCGGGCCCCCATGTCGCCTAATGGACTGATCAGCTCTGTTTAGAGAGTTGGACCTCACATCGTGATCAGTGCTGCCAGGATGGATGCTGTTATCTCCAGTGATGTTTGTCATGGAAAAGGGCAAACCTCTGAATAATGGAGTCAACCGGATGAAGAAATTTTAAAAATACCAGAAAAAGAATCAATGCCAAGAATCTGTCCTGTGTTTCTACTGTCACACACGTGCGCCAAGGAGACGGTCGACAGGCTCAAATAGTGTCACTTCTCAGTCGGACCGGGGGTTGGCACGGTCACCTGATCCTTTCTCCTTTTGTCCCTCTTCCTTTTAATCCATCTTCAACCTTTCCCTCAGTCAGAGCATCGTTCTGTCCTGCTTTAAGACTACGATCATTGCCCCCCCTTGCTAAAAAAAAAGCCCACCCTCCTGCCTGAATGATTACAGGCTGGTAGCACTGATGCCACTCATCATGATGTGTTTTGAGAGAGTGGTGCTGGCCCACATTCAAAGCAGCATACCGGACACCCTGGGCCCCCTGCAGTATGCCTACCGGCCCAACAGGTCCACCTCAGATGCCATCCCGGCCGCATCTGGAGAACAAAGACTCCTACATCAGGATGCTCTTTGTTGACTACAGCTCTGCCTTTAATACGGTTATCCCCCATAAACTATCTGCACTTGGAGCATCACAAACATTTACTGTAATAAAATGCACTGCATTTGTCATTCCAACAGATGGTGCACCGCCAACATTAGCACTGCTTTTACGAATCCCGTACAAAATGGCACATAACGTAGACATTTGCATTGCATTTGTCATTCCAAAGGATGGCACATTACCAATACTAACACTGCTTTTACGAATGCCATACCAAATGGCAAATGACATAGACACATGCATTGCACTTTTCATTCTAACAGATGGTGCATCGCAAAATTTACAGTCATAAAATGCATTGCATTTGTCATTCCAATAGATGGTGCATCACCAACATTAGCACTGCTGTTACAAATCCCGTACAAAATGGCGTATAATGTAGACATTTGTATTGCATTTGACATTCCAACAGATGAAAAGTCACAAACATTAGCACTGCTTTAATAATCATCCACCAAATGGCATATAGCTAACATATGCATTGAATGATGCCCTGAAATGCTGATACTGACGTCTACGTTGATTTATCTTTCTGGTTCCCATGTCTCTGTCATTCTAACAGATGGTGCAATCCAAGCATTAACAGTGCTTTTGCAAATCCCATATAAAGTGGGGTATAACAGAAACATATGAATTGCATGTTTCTTTCCAACACATGGTGCATCAGAAAAAAAATTGTAGTAATGCATAGTGACACTTAAAGTACAATAACTCAATACAAAAAGACGCCATACAAAGTGACCATCGTCATACTGTCAGCCGTCTGTTGTCTTCTGTTACAACACTTATATCTCTATTTAAAACCACCCAATGTGAAAGACACTCTAGAAAATAACTTTACATTCAGATATCCAAGTAGTGTTTAAATGTAATATGGCTCATTATGAAGAAAGTTATGTTACACTTGACTCAGTCATCAAATTATACTGTAAATCCAAATCATATTATGTGATATCATCTACTGTTAAATTCTGCTACGTACTTCTAAAATTTTTATTTTTATACTGTATTGAGGGTTTGTTCTGTTCTGTGTATTGTATTGTATTGACCCCCTTTTTCTTTTTGACACCCACTGCACGCCCAGCCTACCTGGAAAGGGGTCTCTCTTTGAACTGCTTTTCCCAAGGTTTCTTCCATTTTTTTCCCTACTGGGTTTTTTTGGTCTTCTTAGAGAGTCAAGGCTGGGGGCTGTCAAGAGGCAGGGGCTGTTAAAGCCCATTGCGGCACTTCTTGTGTGATTTTGGGCTATACAAAAAATACATTGTATTGTATTGTATGGTAACAGTTACAGCAACAGGATTCACTATGTAAAGACGCTATATAACATGACTCACATCAGTTTATCTCCTTGACTGTAATATCGACACTCTGGGACATCACATTATGGTGCCTTCAATGACAAAATGACTGCACTCTGTCACCCTCTCTGACTGCAACAGAACTCATTATGTAAAGGTGCTATATAAGCAAGGGGATATTTAGTATGCCATCCTTTTTAATGGAACTTATTATAATTGACACTCTATGACAACGAAATTACAATAATATTACATAAAGATGAACACAAAATGACTGAACTCAACCAGTGAGTATTCGTCTCTCTTTAAATGGAATATCATTTAATAGGACTTGTTATGTAACGGCACTCTGTACATATGTGTTGAGTGCATTTTACGTTTAGTCTTCTGTCTTCTTGGCTCGATAAATCACTTCAGGTTTTTTTTTTTTTATTATTATAAAACAGAGCCTTGAATAGAAAGGATCTGCATGGCAAGTGTAAATTTAGTGACAGAGTCAGCCGTCTTGGGTTATAACACTTCAATTTCTCTTTAAAAGAGAAAGGCACTATTTAAAATAATGGCATATTCCATTATCCAAATGTTGTTTCCCCTCTTTAACTACGTATAATATGACTCATTCTTACATTATGGTGCTTTCAAAAGTAGTGAACGGTGTAGTAGGCAGGATAGGCAAATAGGCTAGATAGATATTAACTTTACTGTAGTAGGCAGGATAGATAGATAGCTAGATAGCGTAGTTGGTAGGATTAGATAGATAGCTAAGTAGCGTAGTTGGCAAGATTAGATGATAGATAGATACCTAGATAGCGTAGTTGGCAGGATTAGATAGATAGCTAGGTGGCGTAGTTGGCAGGATTAGATGATAGATAGATAGCTAGATAGCATAGATGGCAGGATTAGCTACATAGATAGCGTAGTTGGCAGGATTAGATAGATAGATAGCATAGTTGGCAGGATTAGATAGCTAGATAGCGTAGTTGGCAGGATTAGATAGCTAGATATATAGATATTAACGTTAGTGTATAGGGCAGGATAGATACTGTAGATAGATAGTGTAGTTGGCAGAATTAGATGATAGATAGATATTAACATTAGTATAGTAGGCAGGACAGATAGATCAATAGATAGATAGCACATTTGGCAGGATTAGATAGACAGATATTAACGTTAGTGTAGTAGGCAGGATAGATAGACAGACAGACAAACAGACAGACAGACAGATAGATAGATAGATAGATAGATAGATAGATAGATAGATAGATAGATAGATAGATAGATAGATAGATAGATAGATATGTCAAAGGCACTATATAATCAATAGATAGGTAGCATCAGGAAGGCTCATTGGAGGACCACCTCTCAGGCTCAGTCACGTATGGTGGGCTTGGTCTTCATGAGCGCTCAGCTGAAGATACAGTGTCGTGAAGAATGAGCCAGACGAGTGTTTCACAAACACAAACACACACAGAGAAGAGAAGCCCATCTGTCTGATGTCTGATGTTTTATGTTCAACGACAGAATGAAAATAAAAGTGAAAAGCCAAGCCTGTGGTTGGACTCGCTGTACCTGTATGCAGCTCGGTCAGGCAGTGAGTGTCACATTAAGGGTCTCGCTGGACCACGCAGGCAGTTTGTTAGATTTGACCCGCCCGGCGGGTGCCAGTCATGTAGACTGCCCCAGCCTGGTGTGAAGATCAGCCAGGGTGCTTCAGTCACCCTTTCATCAGTAGTATGCTGTAGTCGCTATACTAAATACAGCTGCATGATGCACAGACCAGCAGAGCCCTTTATGATTAGTGCTGACTAATCAATCTCAGCCGTGTCTTTAAAAGTCGATGTGATTCCTCGCACATTCAAAATGGCTGAGCTAACTACAGTAACTCCGCGCACTGCACTCGTTCCTGGTTGAGTAAGCGATGACTTTGTATGGCAGATAAAGCTGAGCTGAGTGTAACACGTATAAATCACCTGAGAACGCAGATGCCGTCGCTGAAACAGAGAGAAGTCAGAGCTGTGTGAGCCGCGGCGTGTAGGCGTCAGATCACAGACGAGGCTTTAGGACTCGATTATCAGCGGCTTAGGCTCGGCGGCACAGAGGAGCTCCTGCATGAAGTTACACAGGAATTGCTTTGATGAGCAGCAGGCCACGTCTGCACGCACAAAAGGCTCCGGCACGCTCGCTGTTTTTGGGAAATAACCAGGAGTTTGTGTAGAGCTCGAGATCTGCAGGAGAGAAATTCTCCTTCTAAGCACAAAACGGTTCTCTTAGGGCTGCAGCTCAGAAGGAAAGCCGGCCAAAGTTGGGATGTTCATTAGAAACAGAAGGACTGACTTCATGAGGTGGAAGTGCGCAATAAACAAGAACAGTCACGCCAAATAACTGAAACATTCAAATGTGTGCTTCACTTTACATGTACAGGGTCTGAATATTCTCAATTTTAATAGAAATGTGTCGTTTGTCACCCTCTCATAGAGGTCCATTGAGGGCTAGAAAAGGATTCAAAACCCCAAATCACCTCAAATTCATAATCGCTGACCCTGAAATACTCTAAGACGATACCCCACATGCCTATGGTAGAAACTGGACAATTTCAAACTTCCTGGAGAGGCTCTCAGAAGTCAAGGACCCCCAGAAAAAAAAATGAAATATGAAAAATAGAATCATATTTGGGATCAGCAACCTCGAAAAAAAGCATAAAATGACAGTCCACATGCCAGTGTCACTCGGCCCTGTTTCAATGACGTTTTTTAAAAAGGAGTAACTTTGACCCCTCGTGTCCCATTAGGGGGTCAGTTGATGTGGCATCCACAACTTCAAGTCCTTCTGTTTATTTTTGCTGAGGTCACCTATTGGCTTAATGTTTGTCATAAGGGGGTCGGTCACTTTCTACACTAAATACGGCCTAAAAATGAAGGGCTTCTTGGGTAGAGAGGGCAATTCATAAGGGGAACCCCACAAAACTTTATGACTTGCATAAAACTAGACATCAAGATGAGTGGATTGGCATTTCATATGTGGGGTTTTATTGTACAAGTCAGTCAAGGGCTTCCAGACCAAAAAAAAAAGAGCTGAAGTGATGTCAAAGCATTCAGAATGAACACAACAAAATGTCAGAATGGGCCGGCCTGAAAAGACTCCGAAAACGGCAAATGGGAACGTGTTCAGCACCGAAACGAGATGAGTTTGGGAAAAGGCAGCACATGGAGACTTGTGGGATGGCAATCACAGCGCCATCAAGTGCACTCACAATCTCAAGGCGCTATACGTGGGGGTCCCTCAGGGTAATAAAACTGATGGAGCCTCCGACATGGAGCTCAATGCAAATTATGTAGGAGGGGCCATCAGCTAGGCGGGTATAGTCAGGTTATGAGACTGCGTTAGTTAAGTAACAGCAAGGAAGGAGGCCGATGGGGGCCTGCTGGAAAAAAATATACTTACGATCGACGATCAGAAATATAAACTAAGCAGCACAGTAAAATCAAAAGATAACGGCAAGATGGAGATATGCGTGCCATTTAGACAGGCAGAGAAGGCACTATGAGATAGACAGATAGATAGATAGATAGATAGATAGATGGATGAAAGGCACTATATGATAGATAGATAGATAGATAGATAGAAGGCACTATATAATAGATAGATAGATAGATAGATAGATAGATGGATGAAAGGCACTATATGATAGATAGATAGATAGATAGATAGATGGATAGAAGGCACTATATAATAGATAGATAGATAGATAGATAGATAGATAGATAGATAGATAGATGAAAGGCACTATATAATAGATAGCTATAGATAGCAAGATAAATAGAAAGAAGTGAAAGGCGCTATATGATATTAAAGGTGCTATATGATAGATCAATAGATAGACAGATATAAAAAGCGCTGTATGATAGATAGATATATAGATAGATAGATATGAAAGGCTCTATATAATAGATAGATAGACGGATAGATAGATAAGGCACTATATAATAGATAGATAGAAATGAAAGGTGCTGTATGACAGATAGATAGATAGATATATAGATAGATAGATATGAAAGGCATTATATAAAAGATAGCTATAGATAGCAAGATAAATAGAAAGAAGTGAAAGGCGCTATATGATATTAAAGGTGCTATATGATAGATCGATAGATAGACAGATATGAAAAGCGCTGTATGATAGATAGATATATAGATAGATAGATATGAAAGGCTCTATATAATAGATAGATAGATAGATAGATAGATAGATATGAAAGGCACTATATAATAGATAGATAGATAGATATGAAAGGCACTATATAATAGATAGATAGATAGATATGAAAGGCACTATATAATAGATAGATAGATAGATAGATAGATAGATAGATAGATAGATAGAAGTGCCACACATATGTACGTCGAGTGTCCCCCAGGTGTGGTCTCACACAGGTGAGCACTTTGGCGGTGGCACAATTTCCATTCAGTTTACAAAGTAAGAGATCAATTCAGTTAAATGAGTTTTTGAAGTGAAGTCAGGACCCCTGACCATTGACTGACACGAGAGGCCACACAAATTACGTGAAGTTTTTTTTTTTTTATGTACGTCTTCTTGTATTGTTTGCTGTGGTCCATCATTGATGCTCTTTTCTGTCTTCATCTTTGTTCTCTTTGTCCCCATGAAAACACAAGCCTAACATTTCTCGTCACTACAGAGCACACGGGGTGAGTAAGTGACATTAACAAGAGTTTTATTTTCGGATGCAGTTTGCCTTTAGTAAGAATTAAAGGACCTCAAAGAACTGAACTTTTGATTTGTTTAGTGCTAACATTACTTATATTCCTAATTTGATGAACGTACTCAGAGGTTTGTTGTTCTGTTTACATTAAAGCCAGTAATGTTTTGGGGAGTGGGAGTCCCTTTGCCCCTCGCTCCGAGCGCTCTCACTATTTTCCTTGTATCTGACGCTCCTACATGTGTCTGGGAGTTTTGTTTATTAGTTTGAATTCTTTCTAGCACTTGCCAATAGACTGTTAAAAGGCTCCCATCTTCCTCTGGGTGACATTAGCTCTGCCAACATGTCTGCTGCTCGGCGACAAACACTAAAACCCTCTGCTTCTGTCCTGATAAGATGTGCTTTGAAAAAAGGAAAAATAAAAAAAAAATCTAAATCAAACACACTCTTTGTGCCTTCAACGCAAATCACGACTAAAAAACAGCCAAGAGTGTCCGCGGTGGGACTGGCAGGGCAAATCGACAATTGGCTTGCCAACGGAGATGGAGTCTTAATCCGCTGAGCCATCCCAGTGCGATTTAAGGCCTGTTTGAGATTTCTGTGTTTTTATTAAGATGTCTTTACTGAATTCTATTAACTAGTTTTGCAATTTTTTTTTATGTTTTACCCCAAAGAATACACTTCTGTACTCAAGTTTGTATTCTATTAGAGATGCTGAAAGGTTTCCTGCATGAAAGGATAACCTACAGGACGTACTCAGACAACGAAACATCAGTCTCAGTCACAGCTCATGGACCCTCACACAGGAGAAGGGGCCAAAACAAATAGCAGAAAGCCCCCAAGAATCACAAAGAACAAAACTTTGGACTGTTCTGAAGTTGCCTTCTGTGAGCCCCGATTTGAAGCCCACCAAACATCTATGGAATTAACTGGAAGATAAAGTTTGGAGAAGTCTCCTTCACACCTGACACAGCCGGAGCAGGACGAGTGGGCCGAACAATCTGTGGGCAGCTGCAGACATCTCATGGAGACCTCCAGGAATTGCGTATATGCAGGGATGGCAAACTCTAAAGGCTGAGCAACAAAATACGTTTTGAAGGGTCCCTGTCATTTTTGTCCATTTGTGTTATGATTTGACAGATTCTGTTGAATCCACACTCGAAAGCAAAGTCAGATTTTTGTTAAATATGACATAAACGATGGGTGCCAATTACTTCTGTCAGTTTGTCCACATCTGTGTTTAGTTCTCATGCTATTTGTAGGCTTTGATGGCGAAACAAACCTAAAAAAGGGTTCTGTTGTTAAAGGAAATAAACTTGGGGAGCAATGGCAATGTGAGCAACTTCTGATTACTGTAAAGTGATAAGCTAAAAAATTTTAAAATCGATAGATATTAACGTTAGTGTAGTAGGCAGAATAGATAGATAAATAGATATTAATGTTAGTGTAGTAGGCAGGATAGATAGATAGATAGATAGATAGATAGATAGATAGATAGATAGATAGATAGATAGATAGATAGATAGGTCCCATCATTTTTGTCCATTTGTGTTATGATTTGACAGATTCTGTTGAATCCAAACTCGAAAGCAAAGTCAGATTTTTGTTAAATATGACATAAACAACAATGGGTGCCAATTACTTCTGTCAGTTTTAAGTTATATCAGAGACAATTGTTGGGTCTTCTTTATTCATGGAGCGGTACCAACACATTTGTCCACATCTGTGTTTAGTTATCATGCTATTTGTAGGCTTTGATGGCGAAACAAACCAAAAAAAAAAGGTTCTATTGTTAAGGGAAATAAATGTGGGGAGCAATGGCAATGTGAGCAACTTCTAATTACTGTAAGGTGATAGGCTAGAAATTTTAAAATTGATAGATAGATAGATAGATAGATAGATAGATAGATATTTACGTTAGTGCATTAGGCAGGATGGATAGATAGATAGATAGATAGATAGATAGATAGATAGATAGATATTAACGTTAGTGTATTAGGCAGGAGAGATAGAGAGATAGATAGATATTAACGTTAGTGTAGTAGGCAGGATAGATAGATAGATAGATAGATAGATAGACAGATAGATAGATAGATATTAACGTTAGTGTATTAGGCAGGAGAGATAGATAGATAGATAGATAGATAGATAGATAGATAGATAGATATTAACCTTAGTGTAGTAGGCAGGATAGATAGATAGATCAAGTTCTTTCAGAGACAATTGTGGGGTCTTCTTTATTCATGGAGCGGTACCAACACATTTGCCCACATCTGTGTTTAGTTCTCATGTTATTTGTAGGCTTTGATGGTGAAACAGACCCAAAAAAAGGGTTCTATTGTTAAGGGAAATAAACGTGGGGAGCAATGGCAATGTGAGCAACTTCTGATTAAAGGGATAGGCTAGAAATGTTTATAAAGCCAATTGGAGTCAAAGTATTGAACCTTTTCTAACTTTGCCTTTTCAGACGAGCCCATTCCATCGCTGCTTCCTAACAGCAGCCTCTCATCTGTGCCGTCTCCTTCTTTCCATTAGCGCATCAAGCCGCTTGACATTTCATCTCATTAAAGGCTCTCTTCTTAGCTTCACAATTCTCTTCCCAGTAACCATTAAAATAAAAGCCTTGTCCCTTTACAAGAAATAAACTGGCAGCTTCCAGTTTATCCTGCGTATGGAGCAGTTCTTAAATCCAGAGCCGCAATTCATCACTGACAAATCTGAAGCAGAGGAGCCCCAGCGTGTAACGCAGTAAACAGCCGCGGTGCAGTAACACGTCACAAATACAAGGAAAAAAAAAAAATGAACAACTGGAAAAGGTGCGTATAACTGAATTCCAACCTTGAATTAAACTACTAGAGAAATATCAAAGGTCACCAGAGTTTGGCATCTAAGTTGTATTTCTTTACGGGCTGTTGATGCTCCTGTGACGCTATTGACATCGGTCCTCATTACTCAAAATAAAAAGGCTTGTGTCCGTTAGACTGCAAGATCTGCACTCCCCAAACCCTCTGAACCTTCGATGCCACCAGCTTCTCATGTAAGGACATCTGTGAAGAACCCCCAGTAAAGTCTCCTCTACTGTGACATACGTGAAGACCACCGCAGAGTGCTGCGCACATTCTCTTGATGTGGCAAACAGCTTGGCATTCTGCAAATGAGGGATTCAAAGTACTCGGGATGCGTAGAAGATAAGGTCTTATGGGAAAGGCGCTATATAAATAAAATGTATTATTATTATTATTATTATTATTAATGCTTAAATTTTAAGCAAGTGAAACACAGTCACCACTTCACATCAGAGATGGTTGGGGACTGAAGATGGCTGATAATGTGAAAATTCATGAACAATATGTGCCCCCCGTAACTGTGGTGGGGTGTGTCACAGCGGGATGTTTTGCATGTACCGCGTCATACATGCGTGTTGGAGGACCTCCTTGCAGGCTCAGTGGAGGCGTGTGATAACCTGCCGAGGCAAGAGGGGGCACTGCCACCGCCTTCTATACCCACAGTGCTGAGAAATGCCCAGTAAAGGCATGTAGCCCCGCCCCTTCCAGCCTCAACGCCATAAAGCCCCAGACGCCCCGGAAGGAGACGTCACTTTTGGCCCAGAGTAATCCACGAGATGGCACTCCGATAAAGAACGACAACACTCCACTCTCCGTTAAAGGGTCGCGTGCCAACGGGTGCTGTTTCAGTTTTTTTTTTGTCTTTGTTAGGACACCCCAAAATTTCTTGCCACAGTCCTGAGCTGTCCTTACTACAGCCATTAAAAGTGCCAGTGTGTTGGCACCTGAATGATGCATTTTATTACCAGGCAGAGATGTTTTAAATAATTTTACACTTTGATCCCTCCTTCAAAAAAAATTCGGTGCTTTGAAAGAATCTGTTCAGATTAGATAGAATAACAGATTAAAGCCAATTAAAATGTTCCATGAGGCGGCAACCTGCATGCCGGGTAAACCTCATCGGAGTGACCCACGGCTGCTCCGTGGTGCCCTCGCTGAATGCTAATGTGCAAAATAATTGCTTGCCGTTTGGCACACGTATAGCCACATGAAGCCACAAGGAAAAATGTATTTATGAAGAAAAGATAAAATGGGTAAAACACAAGTTGTGCATTAACCTTCGCCTTTTTCCTTCATTTTCCATCTCAGCGGCTTAAGACAAACATGAAGATGCGCTCCGACTTTCATACACCTACACAACACATTTATACCGAGCAAAGTCTCAAATGAGCAGCAGTGGGCAGCAGTTTGAGGGAAGAAATGGCAGGAGAACAAGTTCTGCACGGAGAAGGCCGACCAACACGTAAAGGGACCCACCTGAGCCGGTGTGGGGGTGTGGGGGGCCTGAGCCTGTTCTGACAGCACCAGATACTAGGCAGGAGTGATCTGCATAGAGTGCCAGCGCCTCATCAGACACACACACACAGTCACCATGAACCTGAAATGATTGAATGAATGAATGAATGAAGGAAGGAAGGAAGGAAGGAAGGAAGGAAGGAAGGAAGGAAGGAAGGAAGGAAGGAAGGAAGGAAGGAAGGAAGGAAGGAAGGAATCTACTAATTAGCTGCTTATTAAGTTATCATTTCATGCCATTTCCTAACCCAGACCCGGGTATTGAGGGCTGCTGGAGCCTATCCCAGGAAAAATAGGGCACAAGGCAGGAAGAAACCCTACACAGGGTGAAAGTCAATCACGGGGCCACTTGAGTGTCACCAATTCATCTCACCTGCATGTCTGGGGACAGTGGGAGGAAACCCACGCAGACACCGGGAGCAGATGCAAACTCCACTCATGACCCGCGATATGATACCCTGGGCCTCTTGCTGGGAGGTACCAGTGCTACCACTGCACCACACTTAATCATTTGGTGGGCTGACAAATTCCAGCAATGGCACTTGCAGGCATTTAATTTCTACTGAGGCAAGATGAGAATTACCTGATAATGTGAGTAAACTTCTCACCTAACTGGGAATGTCGGTCCCTTTTTTTGATAACAAGTAGCGAAGCATTATATTCATGCAACTTTAATGTCGCAAAGAATGAGAAGTTGGCGCCTGACCTGTCTTGACTGGCATCGGATTATTGTGATACCCTCTGACATTGTCATCATCTAAGCAAATAGACCAGCAGGACTTTATTTTGTCCCCAGGAAAATTTTGGCCAAATAGAGACAGACAGACAGACAGACAGATAGATAGATAGATAGATAGATAGATAGATAGATAGATAGATAGATAGAAGTGAAAGTCACTAATAGATAGACAGATAGATATGAAAGTCACTATGTGATAGATAGATAAATAGATAGATAGATATGAAAGGCACTATAGAAAGATAGACAGACAGACACTCACTATGCTCTGAATGCACACCAGAATGATTAAAAAGGAAGTAAACTTGACCACCCCAGTCCCATTCAGGTGCTATACTGACGTATTGCTGTTGGTATGAAAGACCCCCATCATGTTTCCTGACCCCCTTGTGCTAAATGATTCATTAGCTGAAAGTCCTCAGTGTTACTGTGTTACAGTATCTGTGACAGTACTGTGTCACTCAGCTTCATTTTAATTCTTTCCTATGCTATGACCTCCAGGGGCTCCAGAGTGTGATCCTGCCCTTCATATTGACTTGTTGATTTGGTGGGCCTCCCTTGAGGTGATGTCACCAGCCCAGCACACCACGCTGGCCATCACAGACTTGTAGAAGATGTGAAGGATGTCACTTCCCACAGAAGACCCTGCTCTGCCCTTTCCTCCTCTAAGTCCTCTGTGTTACAAGTCCAGCCCAACCTGTCCCTGATGTGGACCCCCAAGTACACCCCCAAGTACACCTCCAAGTAACCAAATGTTAATTCAATCCAAACCTGGATAAGGAAGGAATGACTTTGGTGACCTTGTCACTGGACATGCTGATGACATCACAATCCTAAGGAAATGGCCAACACAAATTACCAAAAATGGTGGTGCCAGCACAAATCCAAAATGGCGGCATGGGAAGATGGTAAAAAAATGAGAAGTCTTTCAAGTAAGTAAGTAAGTGCCAAAAGCAAATGCCTCGAGGTCCAACACCAACTCTACAAGAGACATTAAAGAACAGAATACACCAACCCCAACACACATGGGGATCTTTCCAATAACCGGAGTATTGCCAGGTCACAACATCTTGCATCTGTCACCACAATGCCACTCTCTGCCAAGAGACAGGCGGCTAAAATGGCTGCTTCTTTGACAAAACCGAAGAGCTTTTCTTTTTAACTTCTGTAGCTGAGCACATTGTCACAATAAAGACACTAAAAGAACGTTGTGAAATGTTTACTTACATAGTCGTCATATTCTTCATGGGGAGTCGGAGGCGGTGGTGGTCTGTATCCTGGGGCCGCTAGGGTGCCTCTTGCTCGTGGGGTTGGCATCCCCCGGGCAGCTGGGGTCACGGGCACAGATGCACGACTAACCGGAACTCCTCTTGGCACCCCGGCTCCTCTTCCTGGTGGAGGGGGTGGCACTGCTACACCACGCCCCCTTACCAAAAAAAAAGAAAAGAAAAATGACTGCGTTAAAAAAAAGAATATAATTTTGCCGTTAGCTTTGCAAACTTGAGATTAAAGACTTAACGAGATGCTAAATTCGATGTTGTCATTTTACCTGGAATGGGGAAGGGAAGCCATCATAAAAACCCTGGCCACAAAAAGCCTCAATATCAAGTTAATCTATTGAATAATTACAAGAAGAAAACACAACAAACTATACGATACAAAAGTTCAAAATCCAAAATTAAAACATATAAGTCATTGTACATACAAGCGCATGGCAGCTGAAGTTGTTTTAACATCAAAGATACGTTACTGAGTTAAGTTCAGACTCTGAATCTACGATTTGCAAAATATTGAGAAAGGTTGATTTAGCACGGTGCCCGTGGAAAATTGAAACTGATTTTCACGTTGTAAAATTACAATTTTTGCCAGATATTTATGCAGGTTTTTTCGTGTTGTGTACAGCTCCTTGATAACTGCATCCTAGCAAAGATACACAAGTTTACAAAGAGGAGTTTCCGAGATATCCGTACTGAGCACCAAGACCTACGTACAGCGATAACTTCCCAAACCATTAACCGATCTTCTTCAAACAAGTTGCATCGTTTTTATCGTATCTGGCCCAGTTTGGTCCTGTATTTATCCCATGCAAGAGAACGGGCATCTCGGGTAAGACGGAATAAACATTTTACCTTGGAGAGGAGGCCAGGGCGACGACGAAAGTGCATTGGCCGGCGGACTAGAGAAATAACTGTGTTCAGGAAATAGACGTGCCAGCACTAGCCAGGAATCTGGGAATTGTTACATCCCCTGTATGCTAGGTGGCAGTTGGGACATCCACAGGGATACTTCGGAATTGCAGTGCGGAGGTGCGGCTCTGCCAGGGTCCCTACCTATCGATAGAGGGCGCTGTTGGGGAAGGACCT
This sequence comes from Polypterus senegalus, assembly GCF_016835505.1. NCBI lineage: Eukaryota > Metazoa > Chordata > Cladistia > Polypteriformes > Polypteridae > Polypterus > Polypterus senegalus. The sequence continues at coordinate 10,061,741 of NC_053169.1, forward strand.
CCCTACTTTTCTTATGAAGCACTTCCTGGAGGTATGACGTGGCACCTGGCGTAAACAGGAGCCCGATGCCACACATGGACAAGTCAGAATCGGGAGGGAGTGGGCAACATTCACCCGGAAGAGAGGAGGAGGAAGAAGAAGTGTATTTTATTGTAAGATTTGATGGATTTTGAGGCTTGCATCTGGAGAGAGAATAAAAAGCCTTCATGTTATCCTAATAACGTGTGGTGTATGGCAGGCTCTGTGCTTTGGGCCTCTCTGGTGCCCCCCCATATCCTTGACCCACAGTAAATCCAACGATGACTTCTGTCGAAATTCTTAAACTTAAATACAAAAAGACAATCAAACAAAAACTAGGAGTGACAGCCTTGCACGACTAACACTATGGACGTACCCCTCTGGCTTTTTGAAATAAATTGCGCGTATCGACGTGTGGGGGGGCACCCCAGCCCATCCTGTTATTCAGCGCACACAACAAAGGGTCCTGCTGCAGTTCTTTGATTTTCTACTTCTGGCACTCTGACCAGAGGACTTGGGTAATTTTGAGTTTGTCGGAATCGCTCAAATAACGGAATTTTGCCAAAAAGGTCGATTCACACGGGACAAACTGAACCTGACGTTATTTGTTTTTTTGTTTTTAACAGACGTTCTATAAAAGGTAAAAAGCTTAACAGGGCCGTGAAGATGCAGTCAGTATTAAGAGGGGGCTAAACTTAAAGAGGTCCTCCCCCGTAAGATTTGCTGCGCCACCTCGGAGTGTAAAACTCGTCCCGTAATCCTAGTAGGTTTCGTTTAAGCACGCGTGTGTTTTTCTTTTTTCAGATACATACATTAAAATAAGAATAATGTTTCCACTTGTAAAGCACTTCATTATGGATGAAAATGTGTGACAGAAGTAAAAGATGTCGGTGAATTTGCATCTTACTTTGAACTCTTACGGTCCTTTCTTATGACAGTTATTAATCCGGGGGTCCTGTCCTGATTTATCAACCCGGCCTTCCCTGTTGCCGTTCAGTCCATAAAGTCCATGGCAAGCTTGTGTCCCTCACTTCCTAATAAATGACGTCTATGTTGTCATTACGCAGACGCACCATTCAGATTAAGTGGCACGCTCAGTGAGCCAGGGGTGGGCACTGATCTTTGCAGTTTCAGCCCACCGCCTTAAGGCAACGAGCCACACTGAATGGCGCTCCGTACGTGTGAAAGCGTGAACTCTTCGCCTTGTGTCCAGAGTGTTCTTCCTCCTTCTTCTCCTCTCTCCCTCGCCTAATGTGAATCCCCCCCACCTACCGCCTCGTGTTTTCAGCTGTTCGTGTCGGGCACAGCAGTCCCAGTGGTGGCTAATGAGCTACAATTCCAGCAGCTGCTGCATTCATCTTTCCTTTCCGTGTCGCAGTAGCTGCTGCTCTGTCATTGGGGTCTCCAAAGAATGGCGGCTTATTAACTGTACCGGCTGTTGTTGGAACTGAACTGCTCGTGCCGTTGTCTGCCTGAACTCCCTGCTGCTCGTCAGAATTAGGAGATGTGAAACGCACAATAAATGAGGGGCGCTGTCATAGACGCCCGGGATGCCTCTTCACTGTATGGACAAGCCTGGTCAGAAAAGTACCTTCCCTAGGATGCTAGATGGCAGCTTCCCCAGACCCCCGGGTGGCAGTGGTGCCTCAGATTCCTGCAGGGCTCCATGGGAGATGGAGTTCTCTACAGCCCTGCTGAGATCCGGGGACGCCGCCTGGGGTTGCTGTAGTTGTTCCTGTGCCACACCCGAAAGTGCAGCCGGAAATAGCCCGGGTGGGCTATAAAAGGAGCCAGCAGCCACCACTCCGGGAGCTGACGCCAGGAGGACAGGGACGGTGAAGACACAGAGTGAAGAAGTATAGCATTGTGCCATATGGTGCTTTGGACTGTGTGTTCTGGACTCGTGGGAACGGGAAAGACGTTCTGTGCAAGTAAAGAAAAATAAAAGCACTTTGTTTTAGTAGGGTGCCTCCCATGTCTGTCTGGTGTAGTGCCACCTACAGTCATAACGCTAAAAAAAAAAAAAATACTGCTGGATACTTGAAGCGGGCAGGGTGCATGTTATACACTTCTGTCAAATTCCCAACGCATCTGATATTAGTACAGCAGTTCTCAAGTTCAGTCCAGGGGTCTTCTCTGCCCAAAGGTCTTTGCTCTGACCAATCTCACAATCACGGAGTCGCTCTTCCTCTACTCGATCTCATTGTCTAATTAGCTAACCCTTGTAGTCCCCAGGGGGCGCTGCAGCTCCCCAAACTCCTGACACAAAGGCTTGGACACAAGTGAGCAACAAGGTTTTCTCTTACAAGGAAGTGTTTCCCACACCACAACCACAGCACACCATTCTCTGCACTTCTCTGTCGTCCTGGCACCGCTCCTCCAGTAAGCTTTGTCCTTCTCCTCCTGACTTTAGCTCCCGGAGTTCAGGCAGGCAGCTCCTGAGACCGTGGCTTGGAAATACTTACGAGTGAGGATGGATCCTGACAAAGTAGGGCTTGCTAGTCCCTCCTGCACCCCTGCTGGTTGAACTCACAGAACCCAAGAGGGCTGAGCTAACAAACTACACTTCTCAGTGCGCCCGTGGGAATCCACAAGAGGTGCCATAACTCGGGGAGGCTGCCATCTAGTGCCTTGGAGGAGACAATGCCCTAAGCCAACTGTCCTTCCACACCATTGGCGCCCCGGCTGGGTAAGGATCCCACCTGGAGATGCCAGTCCCTGCATGCCACTCTTTCACAGCCTAAGGGACAGCCGCTGTCCAAAGCTAAATGAACCAAACTTCAGTCCTTCTTTGTCCCTTATGTTGCATTCACAAAAGTGCAGCAGTGTGAGATTTAAATTAATTATACATTTACCAATATTACACCTTCTCTTTGGCTAGTTTTCTGTTAATCCCATTTTTTCTCTATGGAGATTGCCCACTTGATTGTATCCTAATAATGATGAACCGCAGGGCCAGGGCATGGGGTGAGGTGGGTTCAGTGGCAACTGGGCGACAGTCAACTCGGCAAAAAGACAAGTCAATGAAAGACAGCCCGGTGAAAAGACAAGTCGATAAAAAACAACCCGGCGAAAAGACAACTCGCGAATAGACAACTCGGCAAAAAGACAAGTCGATGAAAGACAACTCGGCCAAAAGACAAGTCGATGAAAGACAGCTCGGTGAAAAGACAACTCGCGAATAGACAAGTTGATGAAAGACAACCTGCCGAAAAGACAAGTCGATGAAAAACAACCCGGCAAAAACACAACTCGGCAAAAAGACAAGTCGATGAAAGACAACTCGGCAAAAAGACAAGTCGATGAAAGACAACCCGGTGAAAAGACAAGTCGATAAAAAACAACCCGGTGAAAAGACAACTCGGCAAAAAGACAAGTCGATGAAAGACAACTCGGCAAAAAGACAAGTCGATGAAAGACAACCCGGTGAAAGGACAAGTCGATGAAAAACAACCCGCCAAAAAGACAACTCGCGAATAGACAAGTTGATGAAAGACAACCTGCCGAAAAGACAACTCGGCAAAAAGACAAGTCGATGAAAGACAACTCGGCAAAAAGACAAGTCGATGAAAGACAACCCGGTGAAAAGACAACTCGGCAAAAAGACAAGTCGATGAAAGACAACTCGCCGAAAAATTATCTTCTGCACCTAAAATTGCTCATCCTTTTTATTAATTGTATTGATTGTAATCGTATGATAACCAGAGGTGGGTAGAGTAGCCAAAAATTGTACTCAAGTAAGAGTAGCGTTACTTCAAAATAATGTGACTCAAGTAGAAGTAAAAAGTAGTCCACCAAAATATTACTCAAGTAAGAATAAAAAAGTACTTGGTGAAAAGACAACTCAAGTACTGAGTAACTGTTTGAACAAAATAAATGATTTATTTTTTAGAAATGTTGTAATAAGACAGACAAAAATATAAAATAATGTGCAAATTCTGCTATTTTCAAATAACAAAATAAAAAAAATGAGTAAAAATAAGACACATATTTACAAAATAAAGATGCACAAATAACACAAAGTTCCAAATCTCACTTTTTCACAACAAAGCTTTTGAAGCCGATACCTCCAGCAGGCTGTAGCAGTGCTACTATTAGTGAGAACTGCATCTCCCAGCAGTCCCTGCAAGGGCTGTTGGGGTCAAAGGTGGTCAGAGGAGTTTAAAAGGAGGGCAGGTGGCCAAGGAAGAAAAAAAAGTCTTTTGTTGTTGTATTTTGTGTGTCGTTTACCTGTCGGACTGCCTTCTGTTAATGAAGTCATATTTAATTGCTGTGTCCTGGATTGTATTCATTTCTGGGGTGTGGATTGTCTGTCTACCTGTGTGCTGAGGACTGATTGTGGATTCATGGCTTTCCCACAAGTATAGGAGCGCTCCTGAACCATCCATCGATCTTCACCCTTACAGTGTCTAGCGCTAGGACTGTTTTTTCATTCCCTTACAACATACAGATCTCTGGACTTACTCTCGTCATCTCTCATTACATCCGGTGTGGTATTCCTTGGACTTTGCTGTGTGGAGTTTGTGTTTTGTGTTTAATGTAATATCGCCGTAGGGGTACTGGGGTGGTACTGCCCAGAGGGGACTGGGCGGTCTCATGGTCTGGAATCCCTACAGATTTTATTTTTTCTCCAGCCGTCTGGAGTTTTTGTTTTTCTGTCCCCTGGCCATTGAACCTTACTCTTATTCGATGTTAATTAATGTTGATTTATTTTGTTTTCTTATTGTGTCTTTTATTTTTCTATTCTTTAATATGTAAAGCACTTTGAGCTACTGCTTGTATGAAAATGTGCTATAGAAATAAATGTTGCTGTTGTTGTTGTTGTATTATTGTTTTCATTTATATTATTTGATTTCATTATATTCTTTAATTGTATTCAGTTCCCAGCGCGCTTTACTTTGTCTCTGTTTGTGAGTGTGTGCGGGCGGGCCAAGGCTGGGGGCGTCCCTGGGATCCTCTATTAAAAAATAAATAAATCACCGTCAGCTTGACGGTGTGAATCTTAACGGCACCGGACCGCTACAAGGTAACGTGTGTCTGAACAGTGTAAACTACTCACAGTGACGAGATCTCCTGTACGCTGACAGTATGATACTGCATATGTACTTTGTGGTCTAGCGGGTCTACGGCTTCAAAAAAAAAAATCAAATCCATAAAGCCGTGTCACTCGCTCTCCGTGGGCACAATCACACGACCACGGGGAGTTAATGAGGTAGTTGGAGCGAGTCGTACTTGCACGTGTGGGTTCGATCGTTCTCAATTGCTTTATTGGCTTCCTGCGGTGTGTGATTAAGGCCCACGGAGACGGGAGTGTATATATACGGGTCAGCACAAAAGAGAAGGGGGAACCAAAGAAAAGGAGAAAACGACACGAAAGGCAGGCTTGACAACGCTGATCTGGTTCTTGCAGTGAAGCTGTGACCGTTTAGCAGAGAACTGGAGCCCCACACGTCTAAAAAGTCTCTCACAGGCTGCAAGGCGCAGGAGGTTTGTGTGTGGTCATGTGACTGCATGGCTACGTCTGATTGGTGAAACAGTCATGCAGTAGATCCACTGGCAACTTCTCTGTTGCAAAAATAGAGTTTAATGTGTAAATGGAAAAAAGTAACGAGTCGGGTGTTGCCCAGTGTAGCGGAGTAAGAGTAGCGTTTCTTCTTCACAAATGTACTCAAGTAAAAGTAAAAAGTATGGTGCAGTCAAACTACTCCTGAATAAGGTCTAAGTTTAAAACGCCTGAAATGGATTGGATTAAAATAACACTCTTTAATTTTATGGAAAGGGCAATGTTAGATCGAATGCAATGCTCTTTACTGGATCCGTTAAATGATACAGGATCCGATACTAATCGATTGGATCATTTTCAGGCACTAATAGATGTCGGACAAATTAAAAGCCATTCGGGCCTTAGGTTGGAATGTACGCCGATTTAAAATAGACGGTCTTCCCCTCGCCTAAATTCTAACCTTAACCTCAATAAATGAAAAGCCCTGATGTTAAGTCAGCAGAGTAGGTCGGATTATAACCCTCTATGCCTAATATTAAAATTATTTAATGTACCCCTAATATTAATATATAATTTTTGGAATAAAACTGACCCTAAGGTTAAACAAGGATTTTTTTAACCCTAATTATATCTCTCTTAGCATATTTAATAGATAAGAATGGATGACGTAATTTACATTATTTTACAGTATACCTATTTAACTTAAATATTTAGACTATAATGTACCTCATATGAAGTTTTTATCTTTTACGGTTATATAATGGTCTGATTTAAATAAAATGTTCAAGTACTGATTAAATGATGATTAAGGAATCCATTTAATAATTTGTTAGAGAAATCTATGTCTATCGTGAAAATTGACTACAATTCAATGTAATGCTCTTATCCAGTGTACCCGTGCGTAATGGTCCCCTTTGCGGGACAATCCTCCAATAACCCTAACCTGAAATCTATTCCAGGCCTTACCCCCTGAGACGCAGGGGCAAAAAACACAAACTCCATGAAGACGCCAAGCAGAGCTAAGAGGTTGGCTTACCTTGCTGCGGCTGTCGGAGGAAGTCGAATTCCACGTCCGCGGGAGCCTCTTCCTCTATTCGTGTCATCTGACCCATTCAAAAACGACAGCTCCCTCAGCTGCTCCTGGCGAATCTGATCATTGTAATCCTAAAAATGGAGAGAGAGAGCAAAACGATAGCCTGTTAAGTATGAAACCCTTCTAGATTCTGCATTACGGAGACAGAATAACGGTTTTCAGTGACCATAGCGGGCCCTTCACCTTAACGATTCAATCTTTATTTTATGTATGTCATTTCACATACCGTAGATACTCGCGTATAAGTCGAAAAATTTATGCCTTGAAATTCATTAAAAAAAACAGGGTCGACTTATCCAAAGGGAAACACAATTTTCCGTAGAATTTGGGTAATGGCACAGTGCACAGTGCTTTTATTTAAAACAGTCAATCAAAATCAGTGTTCAAAGTAAACAGTGCAGTGATTCAAAAGAACTCTTCATTAAATAAATAATCCGTAAAGCAAACGTGGAGGTTTAAAAATCAATAAAATAGAAAAACAATCCTTTAAAAACTGGGCCTAACACCCAGGCTGCCACACAGCTGCCTGCGAGCGCTCGTTCGTTCGCTCGCCCACTTGCACCGTCTCTTTCTCTCTCTCTCCTGCTTTCTCCAGCCCCCTCCGTCTTTCTTTCTCTTCCTTGTTTTTTTTTTTTTTACTCCGTATTTCCTTCCTCTCTAATTGACTTCTCTTTAAATGCAGAGAGGACATAGCAGCTGCAGCACATTAGCCACAGGAACAATCGCAGATGTGGGCACTAGGTGAGAAACGCCCACACCGCACATCGCCCTGCGGCTCGCTAAGTAGCGAGCGCGGTGATTATTTATTTAAAAACTAAAACGGCCTTTGCCAAGAGAGCCGTGGACCCATAACACCACATAAGCCTTTGTTGGAATTTCAAGCATCGGCTGGCTGGTGTACGCGGTTTATGAACAGACTAGGCTGACCCGCCTTTTAAGGCGACCGACTTTTAAGTTGACCACTTCTTAAGGCAATTCAATATGTAGATCAATTTGATATTTTATACAAACTCATTAATTTGGTTATATTGCATTTGAGCGGTATTACTTTAATACTGTCCTGTGGTGGGTTGGCACCCTGCCCAGGATTGGCTCCTGCCTTGTGCCCTGTGTTGGCTGGGATTGGCTCCAGCGGACCCCCGTGACCCTGTATTCGGGTTCAGCGGGTTAGGAAATGGATGGATGGATGGATTACTTTAATACTCGTAGTTTCTGTTATTTTTGTGATGAAATTTAAACTTTTTTTCTATATTGAGGTCGCCCAATTGAACGCCCCTGATATTTACTACGCGGTACTCCATCAACATTAATTATTTCCAGAGACATAATTTTGCCTATTTTTAAAAGCAAGGGAACGATGGGAGCACCAGAACTCTGCTCACATCATGTCGCTTCGTACCGCAAGCTGCAAGTAGTAAGTCTGTGATAAGCGGAATACCGCTGCGATTTCCACTCACGGGACGGAAGGACAATCCTGACCGCTTTTATATAGTAAGAGAGAAGAAGAAGATATCGCACAGTCTGGAGTAGAAAATCATCTTTTACCTGGAAAAACGAAACTACAAATCACATCGCATTGCAAAATGGACGGGGCGTGTGTGAAACTCCGCGCCTGCGTAGCACTCACGGGACGGAAGGACAATCCCGACCGCTTTTATATAGAAGGATATGAGCTGCGCCTTCGTCGGCGAACAAAAATCGCACATCAGCTGCCGAAAGATCTAGAAGAAAAGGGCAGTTCCTTTCATAAATTTTATTATCAAGCAAAGACAAATCAGTAACATTGGTCACGAGGATGAAACGCCAATGGTATTGGTGAGAAGATCATACTTATTAAGACAACGGGCCATGAAAAAACCCAAGTTTTACCCTCAACTTAAAAAATACACTCGACCTATCTGCGAGATTGACTAATACGCGAGTATCTACGGTAATCAGAATTAGGATTTTGAAACACAATTAAACCATTTAACTTTTTGTATTGTGATCAAATGTTTTATTGTTGAATCAAATAGATTGTTCTCTTCAAACTTGTTGTAATGAATCCATGAAAATCAAAAATTAACAATCAAAATCAGTAATAAAACAGCCCACCATTGCCGGAAAACAGCCATGAAAAAGAAATCCATAAAGGATATAAAGCCATTGATGCCAGCGCAGACTGGGAGGAGAGTCAAGGCAGACACAGCCAGGCCTAAAGTAGAAAAGACACGCAAGGAGATAAAGAAAATCGAAATAAAGACTGGGAACGCAACGCTGACCACCGGCTAACCTGCTAACCACAGCAGACAGCCACTCTTGGAGGGAGATGACCCGTTAATTCATCGACTAATAATTTCCGTTTCCTATTCTTTTTTTGAGATTTTTTGAATTTTCGTACTTCCATTATTTCTGACCTGCTGTGCATGTGTACCGCACCAACGTTTTTGAATTCTTTACGACGTTCTAATTTGTCATCTACTCTTTTTCCCTTTATTTCCGGCCCCGGCTGTGGTTAAATGTCTTTCTCACGGGATGCATAACGCTGCTGGCATTGTGAGGGGATGGTGGGCTGAACACACGCTAAGGAGATGCAGTCAGATCAGCTGCTGGCGAGCTGCGTGTTCTGCTGGTCGTGCTGCGGGTCGATCATTTCAAAGCCTGTACAGCAGCGGTCCTTTTGTCTCGCGGGACATCAAAGTGTCTTCCGAGAAGATCACGCCTCGTCTCCCTTCCAAGAGTTTTTTTTATAATAGAGAGATGTACGTTAAAGAACCATTAACAACAAATCAAATCAAATGAATAATATATTGAACAATTATTATGAAAAACTAAAGTTGAATAAATCAGACTCTGCAGCTGGATGAATAAAAAAGTACCACCAAGTTAGCAGAAATAGCTCAAAAGTTGACAGAAATCTACTTTTTGTACCTCATACTTGTATGCAAAATTTGGTTGATCGAAGTGAAAGCGTACTCAGGTTAACACTCACAGAGACAGATACAATTCTAAAAATGGTATTTTTGGACTCAGGGAGGTCTAAAACATCGAGATTCATCAAGATCCATCCATCCATTATCCAACCCACTATATCCTAATTACAGGGTCACGGGGGTCTGCTGGAGCCAATCCCGGCCAACACAGGGCACAAGGCAGCAAACAAACCCCGCAGTCATCAAGATCTCGAAATGGAATTTTTGAAGGATTCCAATACTTTCCTTACACTTCGTATATGACAAAGCCAGGGAGGTCTAAAATGTCGAGATTCATCAAAATCTCAACATCGAATCTTCGATTGATTACAGTGTTTCCCCAATACTCCATATACAAGAAAGTAAAATGAATGAAACCTGAAAAAGTTTCTGTGGATGGACAGACATGTGCCTCACCTAACCAGTCCAATCAATGAAGGTGGACTCTAAGCAAGGTGTAGAAACATCTCGACATCGATAAATAGAATGGGATGCACCTGAGCTAAAGTTCAAGTGTCACAGCCCAGGGTCGGAAAACTTCTGTCAATGTGAGGTTTGAGTTTTTATTTTACTATATGAATATAGTATATAGGTCTGCAGCAGTCTCCTCTCACTAAGAATAAAGAAATTGCTTTTTATTTTAAATTGGTGTTTTTGTCTCCCGTTGTTTTTTTTTACGACTTCAGCGTCCACAACACACACCAGGGACAAGTTAAGATCACCAATGCACCTGACCTGCATGGCTTTGGACTGGAAACCCACGCAGATACGGGGAGAACATGCAAACTCCACGCAGGGAGGACCCGGGAAGCGAACCCAGATGGGTCTCCTAACTGCGAGGCAGCAGCGCTACCCACTGTGCCACCGTGGAGGGTGTGAATGCTTTTTTTGACAAAACGTGCAGAAATGAATAAAGTCCTGTTTCCGTTAAGTCATTTTGGGGTATTGAGTGTCGCTTTTAATGATTTTAGTCCAAAGCTGCAAACTAACAAAATATCAAAAATGTGAAGGAGCCCCCCGACTTTCTGAAGGTACTGTGTGTAGTGACAGAAAATGCACGGCTTATACCTGACCCACTCTCTCTTACTGAGATGATCTACCGAGACGTTACTTCAGATTTATAAATTACCAGCTGTCCCCTAGTAGTGAAACAGGACAAACTTTAAAAACCAATAAAAAATATGTAATCATTTGTATTGAGAAGAATTTACATTGATAGCTTTCATATCCGAGGGTCTCTTGATTGGCAATATTTTTGGTTTTACTAACAGGGTGAGACTGTAGCTGTGATCTCTTTGCCAAAAATGTAAAAAGTTGGCAAGGTGTCTCTGGCCAAGCGGAAGGTAGGAATGCTCTAACGTCAAATGTTGGCACCGTATCTGATTATGTTCAGCGTCCATCACGTGGGGAGAAGAGCACATGGCCGTGATATCCCTGCTAATGAGCAGCTACCTTCTAAAACACACGTAGCTCTGATCTCTCTCTCTCAACAAAGTCAAACGTTACACCGTAACAGTCTCTAGATGATAACGGCTGCTGAACAAACAGGCATCACTAGCTCAGCAGAGGCAAGGTGCGCTCCAACACGTGGCGAGAGGTAGAGCGACTCAAATGGAGGCTGGAGTGTGAATGAGGAAGGCCCCGTCCCCCCGCCTTTGGCCCGCTGCATCTCTCTCAGATTCGTGCGAATACATCACTCACTCTTGCAACCGAACTCTGATTCTTAGCGCGATGAGAGAAGTCGCAAAATCAACCGGAATGTTCAAGCAAATTAGGGTAAAAAACCCGATCTAAATCCGTTAAGTAGTCCGCTCGTGAAAAGCGGGCAGACATACAGACAGACTTTGGATTTGATACATATAGAGATTATTGTACATAACTGCCCTACAAGTTATTTTTTGTCATGTTGGCATTGGAGTAGAATACCACTGGAATGTTAGTTTTCTGTCAAAAGCAAAAAGTCCTCCTCAAAAGCACAGAAATGCTCACCTACAAGAGATCCCGCTGTAAGTAATAAGAAAAAAACACGCAAATAAACCGTCACCCGCTTTAAAGCTCCCAGGAATTGACAGCACTGTTGCTAAAGGACTTTGTTAAATGGTGCGACTCAAACCACCTACAACTGAACAGCAGCAAAACCAAGGAGCTGGTGGTGGATTTTAGGAGGCCCAGGCCCCTCATGGACCCCGTGATCGTCAGAGGTGACTGTGCAGAGGGTACAGACCTGTAAATATCTGGGAGTGCAGCTGGATGATCAACTGGACTGGACTGTCAATACTGACGCTCTGTGCAAGAGAGGACAGAGTCGACTATACTTCATTAGAAGGCTGGCATCCTTCAACATCTGCAATAAGATGCTGCAGATGTTCTATCAGACAGTTGTGGCGAGCGCCCTCTTCTACGCGGTGGTGTGCTGGGGAGGCAGCATAAAGAAGAGGGACGCCTCACAACTGGACAAACTGGTGAGGAAGGAAGACTATTGTAGGCACAGTGCTGGACAGTTTGACATCCGTGGCAGAGCGACAGGCGCTGAGCAGACTCCTGTCCATCATGGAGAATCCACTGCATCCACTGAACAGGATCATCTCTATCTATCTATCTATCTATCTATCTATCTATCTATCTATCTATCTATCTATCTATCTATCTATCTATCTAATCCTGCCTACTACATTATCTATCTATCTATCTATCTATCTATCTATCTATCTATCTAATCCTGCCTACTACACTATCTATCTATCTATCTATCTATCTATCTAATCCTGCCTACTACACTATCTATCTATCTATCTATCTATCTATCTATCTATCTATCTATCTATCTATCTATCTATCTATCTAATCCTGCCTACTACACTATCTATCTATCTATCTATCTATCTATCTATCTATCTATCTATCTATCTATCTATCTATCTATCTATCTATCTATCTATCTATCAGTGCCTTGTCTGTCTGTCTGTCTGTCTGAAGCGCAGGTCCTTTTTTCCACACTGAACACCTCGTGTCAGGATGAAGCAGGCCAAGTACGTCACTTCACAGCCGTGTGCCATCTCTTGTACTGAACAGCTGGATGCAGACGGCTGCCACTGGCCAGTCATGCTGTGGTGGTCATTGAAATATCATTTGCCATCTGCCAAGTTAGATGAAGGGAGCATACCTGCTGTCTTCGCTGTCACTCTACTACTCCCGTTTGTTTTTATTTTGTTTTACAGGGGCTTCAGGAAGTATTGAGACCCCTGCACATTCAGCACTCTTTATTCTGCTGTTAATTTAATCCTAAATGGATACATTTGCTGCTCTGTATTTGTAAAATGTTTATTTTTATACTGTATTGAGGATTACTTGTGCTCTGCTCTGTGTATTGTATTGTATTGACCCCCCTTTTGTTTTTGACACCCACTGCATGCCAAACCTACCTGCAAAGGGGTCTCTCTTTGAACTGCCTATGCCAAGGTTTCTTCGATTTTTTTTTGGGAGTTTTTCCTTGTCTTCTTAGAAAGTCAGGGCAGGGCCTGTTAAAGCCCATTGCGACACTTCTTGTGTGATTTTGGGCTCTACAACAATAAATTGTACTGTACTGCATTTGTGATTTGTGCCCAACAAGCCACACTCAACAACCCATAATGCAAAACTAAGAACGTGTTTTCTGAACAGTTTCGCATATTTATTATAAATCCAAACCTGAAATCACTCATTCGGTCAACTCAGGGTGTTACTTCCAGATTCCTCAACATCGCAGGCCAGTCAGACGTCTTTGGTAGAAATGATGATGTGTCACCTTCAGATTCCTAAGCGGCACGTACCACAGACATTTGGCGCAGTCGGACTGACGAGAGTCACAAACAGCCCAGGTTTGGCATGTTACAGACTTCGAAGAGTTACGTTCCACCACCAACAACAACAACATTTATTTATATAGCACATTTTCATACAAGTAATGTAGCTCAAAGTGTTTAAACCAGAAAGTTTAACGTGCATCACCGGTGAAGTGATTTTAGGAATTATTAAAGGATAACTTTGGTGTTTTCAAGTCCACAAATAAGGTACTGTAAATATGCATTTGCTGTGTGAAATTGTGTTCTGCAGTTAATAATAATAATAATTATAATAATTCTTTACACCTGTGGTGGGCTGGCGCTCTGTCCGGGGTTTGTTTCCTGCCTTGCACCCTGTGTTGTCTGGGATTGGCTCCAGCGGACCCCCGTGCCCTGTAGTTAAGATATAGCGGGTTGGATAATGGATGGATGGATGGATGGATAATTCTTTACACTTATCTACACTTATCTTTTCTCACTACTCAAAGTGCTTGACATAGTGAGTGTGGGCCACTTCAACCACCGCTAATGTGCCGCACCCACCCGGGTGATGTGACGGCGGCCATTTTGTGTCAGTACACTCAGCACATGTGAACTGTCAGGAGGTGAGATACCCAAGCAGAGACAGAGGCAGACTGACCAGGCCGTGGTGGGCAATTTGGCCAGGACATCGGGATATACAATGCTGTTTATGAAGAACGCCCAGGAATCTTTAACAACCACAGAGAAACATAATAATATTAATAACTAGGGGGCTCTGCCCCCTGCTCACTTCGCTCGCCCATCTCCAGGTTTGTTTTGGTTCTTCATTTCACCAAAGACAATTTCTTGTATTAGGAATTTGTTTGTTTTCACATACCCCTTGGGGTCAGAGCACAGGGTCAGCCATTGTACAGCACCCCTGGAGCAATTGAAGGTTAAGTGTCTTGCTCAAGGGCCCAGCAGAGTAGGATCTCTTTTAGCAGTGACGGGGATTCGAACCAGCAACCTTCGGGATACCAGCGCAGATCCTTAGCCTCAGAGCCAGCACTCCAGATGAACAATTTTAAGAGATTGTTATTTTCATGGGAATTGTTACATATGCATTATGTTCACTTTTACTTTAAAATCTTAGTAAAAACAATATTTGGAATTAACGTTTCTTCAAGATCGCATTGAATTTTGATTCCGTGTTTGGACTAACATCGTGACAACACAACGTATAACTGCCCATGAGTGAATATCGTTTCTTTCTCAATAATAAATAAAACAACTTTTTCGAATGTTTGTCCGTGCTCTTTCATCTTCACTTTGTCGTATAAAATGAACGTATAAAATTACTGATAAAATTTATAAGAGCTGAGAGGGCAGGAAGTGTGTCTGACAAAAGCATCCACATGACTGAGAGGTCAGATGACCGCGGCCTTGTTTGAAAATAGTTGGCGTGACTTGAAAGAATCTCACGTTAAACGTCTCCATCTCACGGGCCTTCATACCTCGACAACGTTTTTTGAATCTTTTAATTCTCGCTGGCAACACAAATTAGACGATTTACAAGTCTCCGACCTAAAGTTTAAATCCGAACAATACATTCGATCTCTTTTCGCTGTTCTGTCATTTCATTGAGTAATAATTTCCGTTTGTTTGCGCTAATGTGATCTTTCCTATCCTTTTGCTGAGATTTTCGAATTTTCGTACTTCCATTATCTCTAACCTGCTCAGCATGTGTACCGCGCCAACGTTTTTGAATTCTTTACGACGTTCTACTTTGTCACTGACTCTTTGTCGTTTATTTCCAGCCCCGGGTGTGGACTCGTCTTACGGGACGTGTAAGTGTCTTTCCGAGAAAATCACATCTCATCTCCTTCCAAGATTTTTTTTTTTATAAAAGAAAGATAATAATAATATATTTTATTTATAGGCGCCTTTCAAGGACACCTTACAAAGCACATCAG
The DNA here is from genome assembly GCF_016835505.1 of Polypterus senegalus. Classification (NCBI taxonomy): domain Eukaryota; kingdom Metazoa; phylum Chordata; class Cladistia; order Polypteriformes; family Polypteridae; genus Polypterus; species Polypterus senegalus. The sequence continues at coordinate 10,077,061 of NC_053169.1, forward strand.
TATCAACAGTCCATCAATCCATTTTCCAACCCGCTGAGTCCAAACACAGGGTCACCTGGAGCCAATCCCAGCTAACACAGGGCAGGAACCAATCCCAGGCAGGGTGCCAACCTACCGCAGGACACACACACACCAAGGCCAATTTAGGATCGCCAATGTACCTAACCTGCATGTCTTTGGACTGTGGGAGGAAACCCACGCAGACACGGGGAGAACATGCAAACTCCACACAGGGAGGACCCGGGAAGCGAACCCAGATGAGTCTCCTAACTGTGAGGCAGCAGCGCTACCCACTGCGCCAACGTGCCGCCCCAATATCAACAGTCAGAACATAAAATGAATACAATTTTACAATAAAACTAGAAGAAACACAATAATACAATTGAATTTAAATTAATCAGCTAAAATTATCAGACAGAATAAGGCAGCTTCAAAAGATATGCTTTAAGATGAGATTTAAAGGTAGAAAGAGAATCGATATTACGAATGTCTTGTGTTAGAGGGTCCCAGAGGCGAGGGGCCGCTCGACTGAAAGCTCTAAACCCAATGGTAGTCAAGCAAGCAGGAGGGATAAGAAGATTGACAGAGGAAGAAGATCTAAGGATATGAGAAGGAATGGAGATGTGAAGAAGATCAGAAAGATAAGGATCTGCCCGATTATGGAGGGTCTTGTAAGTAATAAGCAGAATCTTAAAATCAATGCGATATTTAACAGGGAGCCAGTGAAGCTGATGAAGGACTGGAGTAACGTTTTCAATGGAAGGGGTTCTGGTAAACGATACGAGTAACAGCAGCATTCTGAACCTACTGAAGTTTGGAAAGGAGTTTGTGAGGAAGACCACAAAGGACAGAATTACAATAATCAATAGGAGAGCATGAACAACAATGGCAGTGCTGGGAGCTGAAAGAGACGAAAACAGCTGATATTACGTAGATGGAAATGTGCCGACCAAGTGACATTATTAATATGTGCCTCGAATTTTAAGGTACTATCGAGAATAACACCTAAGCTGTTAACCTGGGAGAAAGAAGAGATAAGAGAATTAGTTGCATTGCTTCGGTGTGCCTCGAGAGGAGTTGTGGTATTGAATGAGGAAGTCGGGAGTGGCAGAGAAGTATGTAAGAGTTGTACAGGATATGAAGTGTGACCACGGTGAGGTCTGTTGTAGGAGTGACGGAGGTGGGATTACATCAGGGATCGGCTCTGAGCCCTTTCTTATTTGTAATGGTGATGGACAGGTTGACAGATGAGATGAGACAGAAGTCCCCGTGGACTGTGATGTTTGCTGATGACATTGTGATCTGTAGTGAGAGTAGGGAGCAGGTTGAGGAGACCCTGGAGAGGTGGAGATATGAGAGGAGTGAAGGTCAGTATGACCACCAAGACAGAATACATGTGTGTAAATGAGAGGGAGGTCAGTGGAGTGGTGAGGATGCAGGGAGTAGAGTTGGCGAAGGTGGATGAGTTTAAATACTTGGGAACAACAGTACAGAGTAACGGGGAGTGTGGAAGAGAAGTGAAGAAGAGAGTGCAGGCAGGGTGGGATGGGTGGAGAAGAGTGTCAGGAGTGAGTTGAGACAGACAGGTACCAGCAAGAGTGACAGGGAAGGCCTACAGGATGGTAGTGAGACCAGCTGTGTTATGTGGGCTGGAGACGGTGGCACTGGAGACAGAGCTGAAGGTGGCAGAGATAAAGATGTTAAGATTTGCAATGGGCGTGACGAGGATGGACAGGATTAGAAATGAGGATATTAGAGGGTCAGCTCAGGTTGGACGGTTGGGAGACAAAGTCAGAGAGACAAGATTGTGTTGGTTTAGACATGTGCAGAGGAGAGATGAGGGGTATAATGAGAGAAGGGTGCTAAGGATAGAGGTCTCAGGCAAGAGGAAAAGAGGAAGGCCTAAGAGAAGGTTTATGGATGTGGTGAGAGAGGACATGAAGATATGGAACAAGATGATCCGTTGTGGCGACCCCGAAACAAGAACAGCTGAAAGAAGAAGCAGCAGCAGCAGACAGCCATGATTTAACTTCTTGCAGGCAGTCAGCGAGGGAAGAAGGTGGAAGAATGGAATCAGGCTTGGTAGGCACACAGAGCTGGGTGTCGTCAGCATAACAGTGAAAATGAAGCATAAGAAAGATTAGAAATTTGACAAATGAGACAAGACCATTGTTGAGGACCCAAACAGCTGGACTAGAGCAAGGGGGTGCCCATCTAACATCTGGCTGGACCGCGTGTCTGCCTGGGGGGTTGGCAGCCGGGGTCCCGAGCTCTTTTGTCATGAGCTGTGTGTGGCAATGTGCGGTACTAGTGCCTGCTCCCTGACCTGACCTGTTCTTATGACACCGCTCCCTCCATCAGTGTGCTCTCGTCGGCTAATCACTCCTTAATGTTGAATCGTTTGTAACGCTGACCTCACTTTAATATTTTTTTTGCTAACCCGACCAGCACCCGTGAATCCTAAACAAGCCACCAAAGCCGTCACGTTCGTTCTCTTGTCCCCCGCCCTCCATTACTCATGCGAAGTGTAACCGAGCTCATCAGAGAAGTAAATCTTTGCGGTTGCTCTGTTAATAAAGAGCTGAGGTTTTCATTTATGGGCGCTCATAATATTTTGAATGAGACCAAATGTAATGGAATCCTAAGAACATAAACCTGCCTCATTTACGTGAAATATTGCTTCAGGTTTTTTTTTTTGCTTTCTCTGGCTAGGAGCTTAAAAGGTCGCGACTTGACAGAATGTATGCTCTCAAATAAAAATCTGGCACGTCCACATATAAAAAGCGGCAACGTCCCCGCCGCTCTCCTTGACAAAAACTCACGCACAGTATTTAAATGAATGTGACACTTTTCATAACTATTACATGAGAACGGCAGGAGACGGAACATCCTGCTGAATATTTCATTTTATTACAGTTCATCACCTTACATCTCAGGCGGCTCGTACTTCAAACAGAACCCTTTATCTGTTGTGCATATGCAAAAAAAAAAAAAAAATGAGGGGCAGGGGATGTGGTAGCCACCAAACATGGGGCCAGTGCCTTAAAGATTCTGCCACATCTCACAAAAGTAAGGAAGCCATCAGCTGTAGCGTGAAAATTTCAGAACTCTGTCATTATAGGGGCAAGGCGGGGGATTTTCTCTCCTTTTCAAATTTTCTTCCTCTTTTTGTGTGATTGGCCACCTGTGACTCGTGTGCACATACGGGACGGTGTAAGGGCTCTGCTGATTGTAATTCCCCTGCCATTCCAGAGGTTGGCATTGTGCCCTAAAGCCTTTACTCTTTACCCTCTGCAGACCTGGGGCCTCATGTATAAACGGTGCGTACGCATCAACGCAGTGCTGCTGTTCCTGTGTGGTTTCGCTTTCTTTTTTAGAACCACATTCCTGACGCGGCTTTACAAATACACTCAAATCAACCGCATATCGTTTATTAGTTTAAGGCATCTGATTGTAATTAACCTGTGACAATGTAATGGTCCACAGAAAAGTCAAACTATTCTAAATACCATAACTGCTTTAGTGTTGTTGCTTTCACTGCACCTTCTCCTTCTTTCAGCTGCTCCCGTTAGTAGTTGCCACAATGGATCTTTTTTTTTCCATTCTATTCTCACTGCACCTCTCGGAGTATTTATATCACTGTATCTGTATAGCAGCTGAGCGGAAAGAGAATTCGGGATACAGCATCAAGCACATGCTTCCTCAGCTATGCACACAGTCTATTTGAACTGCCCTCATACGTTTCAAAGCCTTTCCTGTATGGACCTCGCGGTTCACAAACAGTTTCATCCCAAGAGCAATAAACGCACTCAATCAGTCCAACAAGTGCTCCTTGTAAGTACAATCATCTCACTGTAAACTTTCACTACAGTATCGCACAACCTGAGCCACTTTATGAAGTGCGCATTTACATATGATGACGATATCATATTTAAGATGAAATGCAGCAAAATATGTCGATTATATTATACAGATAAAACTTTAACTTTATTTAAATAATCTGTATTGTTAAACATGTGAGGATACGGCGCCCCCGTTCCCAGATTGTTCCTGCCTTGCGCTGTATTCTCATGGGGCTGGCGTGACCCTGGATGGATAGATGGATAGAATAATTAAACACGTACTACGAAGATATTTCAATGTTCCTTAAAAGTTTTGAAGAATCGCCGTTCTCAGCTTACAGATGGCTTGACATCCATTACTGAGCTGATTGTGTGGCGATTGGGTATTTGGAGAAAGAAAAGGAAGGACAGGAATTGGAGGTTAGTACGTTTGAGAGAGACAGTACTGTTGCAATAAATGAAATTATTTCATCGAAGGTCGCGCACGGCGCAGCAAGTATCTTGCGTGAGGCAGGAACAATCACTGCGACACCGTGTTCCCATGTTTAATAACGTGCGTTAACTCCAATCCTCATGAAAATGATATCACGTTTACATCTCAGTATTTTAACTATTCAGAGAGCTGTAATATCACGGATGTAATGGATTCTGTGTCCTGTTGGAGGAAGAGAAAGCGCGTTTAAGAAGATATAGACATAGAAGATCAAATACAATACAAAGCTTTTAACGTGCTACTTTAGTTACAATGGGATTTGACAAACTAGTAAATGATACGATTTTAAGATGAAGTTTATGATGTTCTACTTTAATGACAAAATAAACTACGTGATTAAAGTGGAAATGTCGAGATTGAAGTTGACATTTCATACTTTTTTCCCCCTGTGTACCTATTTTCTTTTTCTCTGTACCCTAATAAGCTTTCATATGACACTCAGACGGTGGGCTACGACTCGCCTTTTCACGTTGACTTTGATATCTGACAACTTCTTTTTTATTTCCGGCACTGTGCGACTTTGTGAACTTGAGCTTTCGAGTTTCTCCAACACTCTATGTCACTCGATCAACTTCCTTTTGTTGTTTAAAGCAACAAATAGTTTGTTTTTCTTTGCCTCCACTTGGTATTCACTGAAATTCTTCTATTTCCCCCCCGTGCTTTTGCCATTGCCTTTTCATAGAACGCTGAGCTTAAGGGCGATTTATATTGATTTGCATATTCAAAGAGGTGTAATTCTGGGAGGAGTTTGGGGAGGGACAGCAGGCGCGTGCACGTGTGTTACTTTTCACTCTGACCAGGATTTATGGAGCGGAAGAACGTGGAAGTGGGAGAACGAGCAGATTTGTGCATCAGGATTTTTTTGTGCATAAGCACATTCCGACTTTTGTCCATACGCCATGTTTTAGTGTGAATTCTTCGCACGATGTTATGTATGACGTCCCTGATGACTGACAGCTGTAACACCAGTGACATCACTTCCGGGGTGTCCACCCACTTGGACCCGCCTCTTCCTGCTGGAAGGACTCAAAGCAGGAAGATCTGCTAACTTAATAATAATAAAAATATTAATTCTTTCCATTTATATAGCGCTTTTCTCACTGCTCGCTAGTGAGTGGGGAGCCACTTCAACCACTATCATTGTGCTGCGTTCCCCTGGATGATGTGATGGCAGACATTTTTGTGGGATGTGAGGCATTTTGACAAAGGCTACACATTAAGGAATACAAAAGGGGAAAGTCGAGTAATAGAGAACTCCGCCAAGACAAAACAGTCGCATGGCGCAAAGCACACCCTTTCTATAGGCAAAACACTCCGCGCTAGCATTCCACATTATTACCCACAATGAAGACAGCCGTATAGAGTAGGGGTGTCCAGCTCTGGTCCTGGTGGGCCGCAGTGGCTGCAGGTTTTCATTCTAACCATCTTCTTAATCAGTGAGCCATTTTTGCTACAAATTAACTTGTTTTGCCTTTGTTTTAATTGACGTGGCCCAGACCCCCTTAGTTGTTTGCAGCCAAACAATAATGAGACACAAAACAAGACGTCACACCACCAGCTAACCTGAAAATAAAGAAAGGTGAAGGTCTCGGCCATGTTGGGCTGCTCAGGTCACCAAAACATTTTCACGGTGGTCTTAGAAAAAAACAGAAAATCAGCAGTGTGCTGTGGTGAATGGGAGCAGCAACAAGTCCTGATATTCAATAACGGCTTAATTAACAGCAAGAATTGGATTCTCATTAAGGAACTGGTTGGAGTGAAATTGGCTGGAGTTTGATGTTCCAGTTTAGCTGGTCATCTCGTTTCTGCTTGGCTGCCATTTAATGAAGAAACAAACCAATTCAGAAGACTGAATCCTTAAAAACAGAGCTATTGAAATGAAGGGAAAAACGAGTTAATTAGCAATGAAAACGGCTCGCTGATTAGGAAAAGGGTTGGAATGAAAACCTGCAGCCACTGCGGCCCTCCAGGACCAGAGTTGGACACCTCTAGTATAGAGAGACCATGTCCGTTAACTGTGACATAATTAGCTGAGGAACACTGGCATGTGCAATAAAACAACATTTACTGTGCACTTCATTGGAGTCGCTAAAATTCCAACACTAAAACAGCCTGCATGGGACTTCTGGATGGTTGAAAGTTGACGCAACATTAAGCCGATTTCCACCGCCAAGCTCTCGTGTTTTAAAGACCCCGACTCTTATGTAAGGAATGGCTTATGCGCATTTTTGAGCAAAAGCAAGTTAGTTACATAAGGCCCCCTTGGAGATCGGTGTTGTCAAAACGAAAGCAAAGTCTGAAAGCGGGCGAACGAGAGCACCAAGTAAAAGAAACCAAAACGAGACGGCAAAATCAAAGTCGAAATTTGAAAGGCAAAGATCTAAAACCGGGAGATCAAAGTAACTCGATTTAAAAATTACAACGCGCTGAAGTGTCTTTATGGTCCTTAAATTTGTGTAGAGAACTGCGTCAGTGGATCAATCAATGATTCAAGATTCTTTATTTGTCACATACACGGTTATACAAGTAGTGAAACGTGCCAGACAGACAGATGTGAAAGTCACTATATGATAGATAGATAGACAGATAGATAGATAGAAAGGCACTATATGATAGATAGATAGATAGATAGATAGATAGATAGATAGATAGATAGATAGATAGATAGATAGATAGATAGATATGAAGGGAACTATATGATAGATAGATAGATAGATAGATAGATAGATAGATAGATAGATAGAAAGGCACTATATGATAGATAGATAGATAGATAGATAGATAGATAGATAGATAGATAGATAGATAGATAGATAGATAGATAGATAGATAGATAGATAGATAGATAGAAAGGCACTATATGATAGATAGATAGATAGATAGATAGATAGATAGATAGATAGATAGATAGATAGATAGATAGATAGATAGATAGATAGATAGATAGGCACTATATGATTATATGATAGATAGATAGATTGATGCCTATGGATGCCCCTTACCAGCCCCTGCAGGTTTATTTACTGCCCACCACCACTTCAGCTCCTTGCCTTGCCACACAGACCTTATCTGCTGTCATGCAGTAAATGGTAAGCAAGTGTAACCAACAGAGCGAGTTGTTGTGACTCACCAAAGCTGATGTCTACTGATCTGACGTCACTTCAGTGTCCAGACACAATATGAAAGGTCTCAGTGTGGTCGTGCAGCTTTGTTAGCTCCATTGTGATTTTATTCATTTTTGCTGGTGGGTTTTAATCTTCTTTCATCTTGAGCAGAACCTGCTTCACTTCTTTTTGTCCCTGTTGTGCTGAAAGGCCTCGGAGTGATTTCTTGTGCGAATGCCTCAATCTCTTCATTAAAGCTGGTCCTCGTGTAAAACGTCTTATCCAGATGAAAAGGGCCCGAGATTGTTTATTGGCAAATTGAAAAAAATGAAACAATAATGATGCAATTAAATGAAGAACATTTGTGAGTCAAAGGTGATGTGTAGTGAGTGTGACGAGAAGTGGCAGCGCAGCACTCTCGAGGTTCTTCTCCGCTCGTCCACATTCTGGTGTCCAGTGCTGTGGGCTGCCAGCTGGACTTTTTTTTTTACCTTTTCAGGGCAGATCCAACTGAATGGGACGGTAAGAGAAACGCTTTAAGAGTCGCTTAATTTGCTTAACGACAGGGTCCCACATTCACTCCTGGGGTTCCACTGTGGCTGCGGGTTTTCATTCCAGTCACATCTGCTTTTCTTAATGACCTGCTTTGTAAGATGAGGCTGACTACTTGTGTACTGGACCCCATCCCCAGCACACTACTTAAATCCTGCCTTCATGCCATAATCCCGACTATTACAATAATAATAAGCTCATCCCTTGACACTGGTTTTGTGACGCTCACTTTTAAAATCGCTTCTGTAGCCCCAGTGTTAAAAGAGTCTGGTCCTGATTTCCCACTTACCTTTTCTGTCAAAAGTTCTTGAGCGTGTTGTAGCTTCCCAACTACTTAACTTCTAATAATTTGATGGAACCCTTTCAGTCTGCTTTCAGAGCACAGCACAGCACAACACAACACAGCAGTGAAACTGCTCTGCTACGGGTAACCAAACATCTGCTTATGGCTTATGGACAAACCAGCATATTAATTCTGTTAGACCTCAGGGCGGCATTTGACACTCGGGTCAGGCATGACATTCTACTGTCCAGAATGGAGAACATGCTGGGTATCTCTGGCACTGCCCTCCAGTGGGTTCAAGTCCTATCTGACTGACAGGCAAGAGTTTGTTAGTCTTGGTAACAGCAGGTCCAGCACAGCGCCAGTCACACAAGGAGCTCCACAGGACTCTGTCCTCGGCCCTCTTGTCTTCTGTATTTATATGCTTCCCCTTGGCCATATTATTCATAGCTTTGGACTGAGTTATCATTTTTATGCAGACGATACTCACCTCTATTTCAATGTTAAAAGTGAGACTTCATCAGAGCTTTCTCAGCTCACAGCTTGCCTCAGTGAAATTAAAACCTGGATGGAGCAGAACTCTTTAAAATGAAACTGCAACAAAACTGAAATTGGGACTAAAGTGCAACTTAATAAAATGAGCTCCTTCCAGTCCATCTTGGCGGTGATCTCATCAGACCTGCCTCTACTGTAAAGAATCTCGGTGTCATTTTTGATTCCTCCCTCTCTTATTCCACTCACATAAATCACATTAAGAAACTCTCTTACTTTCACCTCCATAACATATCCCGTGTTCGCGCCTTCCTCTCCTTTTCTAATGCTGAGAAACTTGTCCCTGCTTTTATCACATCCCACATCGATTATTGTAATTCCCTACTATGGCAGGTGCCCCTTCTACTCTTATATCACAGCTCCAGCTTATTCAAAACTCGGCTGCAAGAGTCCTGACACAAACCAGCAGCAGCGAGCACATCACACCCATCCTGCTCCACGTTCACTGGCTCCCTGTGTCTTACAGAATCGAATATAAAATCCTACTAATAACCTACAAAGCCTTAAATAACCTCACGCCAAACTACATCAGTGACCTTCTCCATCACGATGTGCCTGTCCGCCCACTAAGGTCCTCCAATTCTGGCCATCTTGTTGTGCCCCACACTAATCTACACTCCAGGGGTGACAGCAGGGCCTTCAGCTGTATAGCGAGTGTCCAGACTCTGGAATGACATCCTGAAATTAATTAAATCAGCCGACTCCATGAATTCTTTTAAAAAACAACATACAACTCATCTGTTCAGGAAGACTTTTAGCTCGACTTGACTTTATTAGCCTTCTCTCAGTTTACCTCCATGTCAAGATGTCGTGTGTGAGTGTGTGTGTGTGTGTGTGTGTGTGTGTGTGTGTGCTGGACCATCAATTCTGTTGTCTGTTAGGCTTGTTCTCTGAATTTACTATCTTACTCTTCTTTATTTCTTTATTTTCTTTGTACTATGTTATATACTGTATACTCTGCCATTCGTTCTTATATTCTGTAAAGGGCCTTGAGCATGGGAAAGGCGCTATATAAATAAAATGTAGTATTATTATTATTAGTTTTGCCGTTTTTTATGGTTCAGTCGTACATCTAAATTAATTAATTGTTTAATTCATCTTATTCTCCTCTTCTTTGGCGTGTCCTTGTATAGTAACGTGTGTCCCACTGCTGTCACCTGTCACATCTTCCAGTCTGGGCCACTTCTGAGTAACGCTGGCAGGGTGACAGGGTATAAACGCGTGTGCACCTTTTTTAATGCCATCCTACTCGCGTGCTCATTTTTCAGACAGTTAACGGTTAATTCACGGTTAATATGTTGTCACTTTTCCCTGAAGTAATTCAATTCCACGTCGTTTGAAAAGCCGCGTCTTTGCATTTCATTACAAGATAACCGAGTGCAGATGGCAGTTATGGATGTTAAGTGTCAGCCTCATAAATCAGTCGAGCGCAGCGTGGAATCCGTACCAGTAAACTGGAAGAACTTGGGTGTCATTCGATTTGGGACATCTGCTGATATCCATAAGAATTCCTGAAAATTCTAAAAGTGCATTAAGAAAAAAAAAAAAAACACAAAATGCCCTCAACCCTGTCAGACTTTTGAAACATCTCACTTGATTTAACAGTCTGTGGCCATCTTTGACCAGGAGCTACAGCTCAGCTGGAAGCATCGAGCAGAGGACAAGGCGCTTTCATGGGCCTGCACTGGCCACCTGAGCTCCCACTGAGGTGACGCCACCTCCTCAACCTCCAACAAGCCTCCCAAGGCAGACGGACCTGTCACTTACGATGAAGCCAATCAGCCATGAATTTCAAATTCGCGGTCAGGGGTCGCTTTGATAACAGTAAGATAATTCTCCCAATTTCCTTGCAGTTGCAATGGGACCCCAGCCTGAAGATTCATTTTGAGGATCTGTGCCTCTCTGAACAAATCGACACGATGGTGAATATACGAGGCGCTGTGGATGGAGAGAATGACGTGCTGGTTGTGATGGGCAGCAGAAAAGCACATAAATTATGATGTCTATACTCACGAGGGGCTAGGAGTCTCCATACGGCCACATTCAGTTTGCTAGTCTGCCTTTACATACACCAAAAAAATAAGTGTCCAAATATTAGCCCACATCCTCCTGGTCACCATTACAGAAGCCGAATAATCTGGAGAGCAGTGCAAACTACACAGAGACAAGGCCAGATGTCCAGCGCCCCTTTCCAATTAAATTTAGTATCCATTCATCCATCGATCTTCTGACGCCTATTGGGGTCCAAGTCACAGAGCAGCAGTCTAAGTTAAGATGACCCAAACATCCCTTTTCCCTCTCAGCTCCTCCGGGGGGGACACCAAGCTGTTCCCAGGCTCGTCTGTGGCAAGCATTACCACCCTGGGCCGCCAAAGGGGGCACAATCAGCAACTCTCATATCTCCTTTATCAACCCACAGCTCGGAGAAGACGCCCACTGAGGGCAACTGACCCCGCCCCTTTGGGTCCGAGAGGGAGCTATGAAAGATGTGCGTCTCATTGGAGGAGATGACCACATAATGGAGCTCCGACCCTGTGGCCGGACCACTCACCGGAGCCTAACATTCGGAAGCCAACGGCTAAACTTGGTTTTGTTAACCCTCGTATGATATTCTCAGTTCTTTTTTGCTTTGTAAGTAAACAGGGTGGCACCACAACATTTCCTTTTCGAGTCTTGACCTTAATCTCTGTCAAAGCCAGATCAAGACCCCCCACAGGCCCTGGAGTAATTTAGCAAGTTGATCATACTTTCAACAATACTGAGCATGTGAATGCTGGGTTGTTTAATGCAGCACAGTATTTCTCCCTCTTGTTTACAGAGTGACCCCGTAAGTTATTTCAGTGTTATAAGACTCGTAAAAGCTGAGTTAATGCTTGCGATGCGCCATCTGTTGGAATGACAAGTGCAATGCATATGCCTCTGTGATGTGTCATTTAGTATGGGATTCATAAAAGCAGAGCTGATGTTTGTGCTGTGCCATCTGTTGGAATGACAAGTGCAATGCATATGCCTCTGTGATGTGTCATTTAGTATGGGATTCATAAAAGCAGAGCTAATGTTTGTGCTGCGCCATCTGTTGGAATGACAAGTGCAATGCATATGCCTCTGTGATGTGTCATTTAGTATGGGATTCATAAAAGCAGAGCTAATGTTTGTGCTGCGCCATCTGTTGGAATGACAAGTGCAATGCATATGTCCCCATTATATGCCATTTCCTATAAGAAGAGGTCCACCTGTTCAGGCCCGGCCAGTACTTGGATGGGAAAGAGCAATCAGGAAAAACTTAGGTTTCTGTTAGAAGAGGCGTTGGGGAAGCAAGCAGAGGGTGCTTACCCTTTAGTATGAAGTGGGTCCCAATGCTCCAGTGCAGTGGCAGGGGCACTATATTGTAAAAATGGCACAGTCCTTTAGATAAGACATATAATCGAGGTCCTGACTCTCTATGGTCATGAAAGATCCCTGGGCATCCTTCGTAAAAAGCTGAGTGTATCCTGATGTCCAGGCTAAATTGCCCTCCATGGCGTAGTCATTCTGGCTCCTTAATCATCCTCTCCTCACTTTACCACCTAACAGCTAATGTGTAGTGAGTGCACTGGTGCAAAATGGCTGCCATTGCATCATCCAGGTTGATGCTACACATTAGTGGGAGTTGAAGTGGCTCCTTACTCACAACGAAAAAAAAAAGTGCTCTGAGTAGTGAGAAAAGCACTATATATATATGTAAAGATTTATGAGATTTGTAAAAGCATTATATATATTTGTGATGCACCATCTGTTGGAATGATAGACACATAGCAATGCAAATGCTTCTGTTATATGCAATTTGGTATGGGACTTATAAAAGTAGTGTTAATGGTATTCATGCACCACCTGTTGGAACAACAAAAGCAATGCATTTTATTACTAAAATATTTGTGATGCATCATCTGTTGGAAGGGTAGATACACAGCATTGCATATGCCTCTGCTATATGCCATTTGGTATGGGATTTGTAAAAGCAGTGTTAAGGTCTGTCATTCACCATCTGTTGGAATGACAAGCACAGTGGATTTTATTACTACAAACATTTGTGATGCACCATCTTTTGAAATGATCTGTTATGCCTCTGTTACAAGCCATTTGGTATGACATTTGTAAAAGCGGTGTGTTAATGTTTGTCATGTGCCATCTATTGGAGCTACAAACACAGTGTATATTACTAGAAACATTTTTGATGCGCCATCTTTTTGAATGACAGGCACAGAGCAATGCATACGTCTCTGTATTACGCCATTTAGTTTGGGATTTGCTGTGTGTTAATGTTTGTCATGCGCCATTTGTTAGAATGAAAAGTGCAATGCATGTGTCTGTCATTTGCCATTTGGTATGGCATTCATAAAAGCAATGTTAGTATTGGTAATGTGCCATCTGTTGGAATGACAAATGTAATGTATTTTATTACCACAAATATTTGTGATGCACCATCTGTTGGAATGACAGAGACATAGCAACCAGGCAGACAAATACTATAGAGACACCGTCACTTGTCCTTAATAATTCATTACATTTATATACCACTTTTCTTAGTACTCAAAGCGCTATCCACACATGGAGGAACCGGGAAGCAAACCCACAATCTTCCACAGTCTCCTTACTACAAAGCAGCAGCACTACCACTGCGCCACCTGTGAGGACCTCTTATGAAGTTGGCTGCCACCATCTCTGTATGCCAGTCACAGGCATATCAGAACGGAGCTTCTGGGTGAAGCATTTGTTTTGTCTGAACAGAATTAAATCATTTGATTCAGAAAACAATATACGCCATATCTGGGTCACAGGGCAGCATTCTGAGCAGAAATGACCCAGACATCCCTTTTCCCCGCCAACTCATCTGGAGGGGGTATATGCCAAGGTGTTCCCAGGCTTGCTGAGAGACAGAATCCCTCCAGCATGTCCCGGGTCTGCCCCCATGTCTTGACGTGCCCGAAAGACACCCCACCAGACAGACGTCCAGGAGGCATCCCAATTAGAGGCCCGAACCACCTCAGCTGGTTTCTTTAAAATGGCTCCCAAAAATCTATGCTTCTCCGCCCGATCTCTACAGCTGAGCCCAGACGCCCTGTGTAGGAAACGTCCCATAAGAAGCTTTTAGAGATGGCACAAACGAACCAATGATGTCATGCCATTACAGCTCAATCCAATTTACCGTACAAAAAAGCGTATTCTGAAATTTCAGACTCTTGTTAAACAGCAGCGTATACCGGTGCCATGGTGATCATTTTTTTATTTCAAAAGGCTCGGCCTTCGTCAATTTACAATGCTGACGTTGACAGGCTCTTCCTCTGGCAGCTGATGGCTTAAAAGACGTGGTAGCCGTGGACTTCACTGCTCTCAGCCCGCCGTTATTGGAAGAAACATCTGAACGGAATTGCAACACGGCGGCTTTGTTCTACTGATTTCATTAATTTGAAGCTCCCTCACTCAGCCTGCCTGGCTCCACAGCTTTGTACCTCCTGGCATCGTCTACGCATCCTCATCTTCCAGCTTCATTTCGGATACACAGAGAGAGAGAGAGAGACATGCCTGAGGAAGATGAGCCGAGCCGAGCCGAGCCAAGCGTGTCCCTTTTGTGCTCCTTGGGGACTGCGCTCTCCAGTCATGCCCGGGAGTGCATTGAATTAATGGGAATATAAAAACAATAGAATACATCGCTAGGCTTAAAAAAATAAATACAGCAAACCTCCCATCAGGCCCCCCGGCACTCATTTTTAACATGAATGGGTGGTAAAAAAAAATCACAAAAGACGGAGATCTTGCCCATTTGCTAGGCCTTATTGTATATGAAGTCTTTTATATTATGTGTGCAGTTCACCTAAAGATTCTGCTTGACTCGATGACAGCAAGTGAAGGGCTTTCTTTAGGATCGAAGGACTCGCTAGCAGAGCGGCTCTCTTGTTTCCTGTCCAGACGCCTGCCACTAAAATCACACCGCTTACCCAGGACATGTTGGCTTTGCGATAGACTGATGACCCACACTGCCTTGCACTCTTTGCTGTGGTCCTGACCAGGATTATATTTTTTAATTGGGATGAGCAGACTCTGAACACAGATAAAGAAACAAGAAACTGGCACTGGGTACCTGCCAAGCTGGCATGCCCAACAGAGGCCAGGAGAGCATAGAGCTGAGAACTTGGGAGATGTCACAGGGTGAGGGTGACGGATCTCATGGCTGCCTACGTCTGTAACTTCTGAGAGTGCAAGAGACCCCGAGAAATGTAAAGTGGGGTATATTGAATATTAAATAGGGTGTCAGAGGTCCATGACACCCCATTGGAGGGGCTGCTCATCCAAAGATGGAAAGGGAGATCTGGAGAAGAATCAAAGCAAAGTGGAGAGCATTCAGACTTGACCCGACTCCACATAATGAGAAATGTTTGATTGCCGTAACGTAACTTGCATGAACTGTCACACCTCATGGCGAGTTAAGGCGGGTTCGAGTTCTGTGACATTTTTGGGTGCTGTGGAGACCTGACCTTAAACCTCTTATTGTAATGCTGGACAGGATTCATCAAGCTGCACCTGCTCTGTTCACATTTTAATGAAACCTGTTGTCACACATCCACGTCCA
The DNA here is from genome assembly GCF_016835505.1 of Polypterus senegalus. NCBI lineage: Eukaryota > Metazoa > Chordata > Cladistia > Polypteriformes > Polypteridae > Polypterus > Polypterus senegalus. The sequence continues at coordinate 10,092,494 of NC_053169.1, forward strand.
AGAGCCACCATCCAGCCTCATCTGCGGTAAGCGCTACCACTGCGGGACACCAGGGGGGCACAATCACTAACTGTCATGCCAGTCTCGGAGAAGATGCCCACTGAGGGCAAGTGACCACACCCCTTCAGGTCCGGGAGCTATAAAAGTGGGACGCTCCCGAAAGGTGCCGCCTCATTCAGGAGATGAGCTAACCGTGTTATGGAGCTCGGACCCCGTGACTGGACGGCTCTCCAGAGCCAGCGCCTATAAACATGTTAACCCTTTGTGCTATTCCTCGCCTTTTATTTTCAGTTCTTTTTTTTTTTACTTTGCAGGTAAACGGGGTGGCCCGGCTGGCAGCGCAATACATCTTTTCAAGTTCTGTCCTTAACCTCGTCAAGGCTAGATGAAGACCCCCACAGGCTGACTGGCTTTGCTCCTCAACAGAAATTAGATTTTACTTTCAACAATGCAGAGCACAGCGTGTCAACACCGGATTGTTAAATGCAGTGTCGTATTTCTCCATCTTGTTTATGGAGCAAGATTCAGTCACTTCATCAACTGTCCCCTTTAGTCATTTCAGCAGCACGGGATTTATAAAAGCAGCATTAATGCACCATCTGTTGAAATGACAAGTGCAATGCACATGTCTCTGTTATATGCCATTTGGTATGGGATTACTAAAAGCAGTGCTAATGTTTGTGATGTGCCATCTGTTGGAATGACAAGTGCAATACATACTGTATGTCTCTGTTATATGCCATTTGGTATGGGAATAGTAAAATCAGTGCTAATACAGGGTGAGTCAAAGTTATGTTAACATTTGAATGGCAGAAACAATTTATTCACAAAACAAACTTCATATGTGCAAGATGATTTACAGGAATGTCTCAGCCTGTTCGCCATCATGTTTGTCCACAAAAATTGTATTTAAGTCTATACATAGCAGTACCATTAGTGTTAACATAATTTTGACTTGCCCTGTATTTACGACGTTGGAGTGACAAGTGCTATGCAACTGTCATATGCAAATATCTCTAATATATGACATTTGGTATGAGAAGAGGTCATCCCCCTGAAGCTAAATATGTTCAGGCCTGGCAAGTTCTTGGATAGGACACCATCTAGGAAAAGCTTGGGTTGCTGCTGAAAGAGGTGTTTGTGAGGCCAGCAGGGGGTGCTTACCCTGTGGTCTGAATGTGGATCCCAATGCCCTCAGTGCAGTGATGGGGACACTGCACTGTAAAAATTGGGCCGTTCTTTAGATAAGATGTAAAACTGAGGTCTTGACTCTCAGTGGTCATAAAAGATCCCTGGGCATCCCTCATACAGCATAAGGTGTACTTGTATGCTGGTGTCCTGGATAAATTGCCCACCACAGCCTAGTCATTCTGGCCCCCTAATCATCCCCTGTCTCTAATTGTCTCAATGCATTTTATTATAACCTCTGTTTGTGATGTGCCATCTGTTGGAATGAGAAATGCAATGCCTATGTCTCTGTTATATGCCATTTGGTATGGGATTTGTAAAAGCAGTGTGAAAAAGTTTGTCATGCACCATCTGTTGGAACAACAAACACAACGCATTTTATTACTACCTCCATTTGTGATGCACCATCTGTTGGAATGACAGAGACATAGCAAGCAGACAGACACATACTGTAGAGACACAGACACTCATCCTCATCCATTGAATGGAGCTTCTGGGTGAAGCATTTGCTTTTTTCAAACAGAATGAAATCATTTTATTCAAAAAACAATGGAGAGATTGGTTTTTTTTTTTTTCCCTCTTTGTGCACATTGCCTGTGCGTCTAAAGCTGACGAGACTGCTAATGAGATGATTAAATTGAATATTGATAGCACTACACTGACTGCTCAAGCTAATTATGAACTAAATGCGGGGCGGCAGGGAGAAGTGATCCGGTTTAATCTGGACAAAGCCAACGGACAGATGTGTTTACCAGCCATTGCCCTCGCAAAGGAATTCGAAACGTACTCCAGGTTGACATGAACTGGCATGGAGTAAAGAAAAACAATGTGGCCCTGTGCCCTGAGAGGCAGGCAGTGCTTTGGAGAAGCTGGCACAGATTGTTTATTTTTTGTGCATTCTCGTCTGCTGGGTCTTCCTGCGTGACTCGTTCAGACTGGCAAGTCAAGCCATCTATAAAAGATAAAGGGAAAGAGGCAGCTGTGAACGTGCGTTCATTTTGAGAAATATCCTGTCCTTATGTATACCTGACACCGTGGACGTCTGTGCTTTGCTCCCTTGGCTCCTGAAGTGTACGTGTGTGTAGCTGTGTGCGCACAAACTTCAAATTACAGCTTGGCCGCTTTGACGGGAACGCTTTGAGTCCGCCCGAAAGAGGTCGTGCTGACTCAGCCTATTTCTTCGAAAGGAGAGATTTGTGTTCGCTTTTCGGACATCGGATTCCCTACCTTCGTTTGTTGGCGGCGTTCTTCATGGAAAATTTGAATTTTTGTTCAACCAGTCGAGGCGGGTCAGATCACTATTCGATTGCCTGTTGCAGTGCATATTAAGGTCAGATCTTCGATGCGTACCAACACGGTGGTCCCTGGACCCTCACCTATATACAGTATGTGGAGCCATCTGTGAGATCAGATGCTCCTTCTCGACCACTCAGGTCTGCTGTTGAATGGTGTCTGGTGATGCCGCCTCTGCATGATGTCAAATCGCAGTCCAGACTCGTTATCCAGGTAGCTCGTGACTGGCAGAATGAGCTGCCCACCTCCACCTGAACGTCAGACTCCCTCGATGTACTTATGAAGCGTTTGAAGACCCTCTTACGTGGTGAACTTCTGTCCGACTGATGTTAGATTTTGTAAACCTGGGAGTTGTAACTTGTGGTGATCAATTTTGTCACCTTGTCACATAACACTTGTTCTAAAACAACCCCCTCGTCTGATGTTTACTCGATTATGTTGACCTTTTATGTAAATTGTTTGGGATAAAAGCGTCTGCTAATCAAATCGCTGTAAATGAAAATGTAAAATGTGAGTTTGGACGACTAGACAATTATTAAAGGACACGGCTTATGGCCATCAGCATTCCTAACAGACTCTCTGGGGATGAGCGTCCGGCACTTCAGCCAGTTGTTCTTCTTCTCGGTGTTTCTTCTTTATTTCTCACGTATTTCTGGTCATTTCTGGTGACCTCTTGCTATTTCTCATTTATTTCTCAATATATTTGCTGTTTCTCGTGTATCTTTTATTCTGTCTGATAATCTATTGTTATTTCTAATTTATTTCTTGTTATTTCTGATAACCTGTTGCTTTATTCCATTTATTTCTACTTATTTTTGCTGTTTCTCATTTATTTCTGATAACCTATTACTTTTTCTCATTATGTTTGCCATTTCTTTTTTATTTTTCTTTATTTCTGATAACCTGTTGCTGTATCTCATTTATTTCTGATAGAAAAACTTTTTCTCATTTATTTCTCAATATTATTGCTGTCCTCATGTATTACATATTAGCTCTGATAATCTACTGATATTTTGGGATCCTGGGTGATTTATTGAGTTGGCGGTGTGGCAACGCACAGTAAACCTGATTGATATTTCTAATTTATTTCTTCTTATTTCTGATAACCTGTTGCTTTATTCCATTTATTTCTCATTATTTTTTTTTTTACTCTTTTTCATTTAATTCTCATTATTTCTGACAATCTATTGTCATTTCTTGTTTATTTCTTATTTCTGATAGCCTATTGTTTTATTCCATTTATTCTCCTTATCTTTGCTATTTCACATTAATTTTTTTTTATTATTTCTGATAATCTGTTGCTATTTCTCATTTATTTCTCTCTTTTTTTTTTTTTTTTTACTGTTTTTCATTTATTTCTCATTATTTCCAATTACCTGTTGCTATTTCTCATTAAATCTCCTTATTTTTGCTATTTTTCTTTATTTCTGATAACCTGTAACTATTTCTCATTATTAATGCTATTTCTCAGTTATTTCTGATAGAAAAACTTTTTCTCATTTATTTCTCAATATTTTTGCTGTCCTCATGTATTACATATTAGCTCTGATAATCTACTGATATTTTGGGATCCTGGGTGATTTATTGAGTTGGCGGTGTGGCAACGCACAGTAAACCTGATTGATATTTCTAATTTATTTCTGATAATCTGTTTTTATTTCTCATTATGTCTGATATCCTATTCATGCACACTCACAATCTAATTCCATCCATCCATCCATTTTCTAACCCGCTGAATCCGAATACAGGGTCACGGGGGTCTGCTGGAGCCAATCCCAGCCAACACGGCGCACAAGGCAGGAACCAATCCCGGGCAGGGTGCCAACCCACCGCAGGACACACACAAACACACCCAGCACACACTAGGGCCAATTTAGAATCGCCAAACAATCTAATTGATATTTCTAATTTATTTCTTCTTATTTCTGATAACCTGTTGCTTTATTCCATTTATTTCTCTTTATTTTTGCTATTTCTCATTTACATCTTATTATTTCAGATATCCTGTTGCTGTTTCTCTTTTATTTCTTGTTATTTCTGATAACCTGTTCCTTTATCTCATTTATTTCTCATTATGTCTGACAATCTGTTGCCATTTCTCATTTATTTCTGATAACTTGTTGCTATTGCTCTTATTTCCTGTTTCTCATAACCTGTTGCTAACATGGCTGCATAGCATACAATGTCTGAATAAATGGAGGCACAGAGTTTCTTAGCTCTGGTTAGGTGTCATTTTTTAAAAATTAAAAAAAAAATTTAAATAAATCCCATCAAATTACACCAGACCAGCTTCAATATCATTGATTCAAAGTAAAAGAACAGAAATTATGTTAAAGTTTGGACCTCCAAGCCCTCCCTCGTTGGTCAGACCAGTTTGTCAGGCCCTGATGAAGGTTTTAGGGTCCTGAAACACGCTGGCCTGATGGACACGATGGGTGAATATCTGTGGACAGAAATCACAGCCACGGCTACTATGGCTACATTGACGCTCTGGACATTTTGTTATTGAAAATTATGAAACTAAGGTCTGCTTACCTACCGACCAATATTCTGAAAAATGTTTAGAATATTAGAAGCCTTTCTGCTCAAGTATAATACATTTTTTTCTAAAAGTGGAGATTAGATGTTTGAGGCCCCTTAGTGCTCAATGTGCCCATATATCTGAGGCAGGACCCGACTGTTTTGTTGTTTGAATTTGACAACATGTACCCTTTCAGGCTTTTGACTTCCCGTTCTGTATCTCTATGATTGTCGGTGACGATTCTCCAATGGGGACCACAAACCCACCATTCCCTCCTGAACTGACTATCAGAGGCGGATATCCAAGGGGGAAACTACGAAGGATGGCCATCATGGATTGGGTCTCAAAGAGGCTAAGAAGCCCTGCTGAAGAGTACTTCATCAGAGTGCCCTTTATTTGAACAAACTGTCATCACATGCCTTTGTGATCTTTGCAGTGAAGTCTTTGTGTTATTAAGAGAAAACTACAAAGCGTCATCATGAATCCCAAGGTGACTACGAAACATCTTCCTAAGTGCTGTGTTGTGGTTTCCTCAACTCCAGGGGTGTGAGGTTTGTCTCGCTCCAGGCTGAGGGACTTCAATCAAGTACTGAGTCACTGGGATATTTCAGTTGTTAATTTTTAATACATTTACAAAACAAATTCTAAAATGTTGATTTGATTTGTTATTCTGGGGCTTAAGTGTTCATTGTTTAGGAAAAAAAAAAGAAATTAAATTTAAACACATGGCAGCAACATAAAAAAAATAAAAAATAAGAATAAAGTGAAGGGGACTGAAGACATCCTGAATCCACTGCAACTAAACATGAATACATTATCACAAAAAACAAGCATAATACGTACTTATTAATAGATAGATAGATAGATAGATAGATAGATAGATAGATAGATAGATAGATAGATAGATAGATAGAATGAAAGGCACTATATAATACATAGATAGATAGATAGATAGATAGATAGATAGATAGATAGATAGATAGATAGATAGATAGATAGATAGATAGATAGATAGATAGATAGATACTTTATTAATCCCAAGGGGAAATTGAGTAGCTAATAATTAAAACCTATTCAAAACATGACACACAAGAGGAACAAACACATCACCAGTAACAAATTATACCAAACTACCTGTGCTACCCGTCTAAGAAGAGGGTGAAATCTAAATGGTCAACGTAGACCCCAGCGTTAATGTGTGCAATGCACCACTTAATGACCGTATCTCTGGTATATGCCATTTGATATGGGATTTGAACAGGTTTGTGATGCACCATCTGTTAGAATGACAAATGCAATGCATACAGTATATCTCTGTTATAGGCTGTTTGGTTTTAGATTTGTAAAAGCAGTGTTTATATTTGTGATGTGATGCACCACCCGTTGGACTAACAAATGCAATGTGTATGTCTTTGCTATATGCCACAGGGCATGAGATTTGTAAAAGCAGAATTGTTTGTGATTTGTGCCATCTGTTGGAATGACAGACTGGTGAGCCCTTGTACTTTTTGCTCTGCTTAGTGCTCTTGTGAATTTCTGGATTATTTTAACCTTCTGCTTTGTGTTTTGGTCTTGCTATTTGGTTCTCTGTTGGGATTGTGTCTGCTTTTGATGGCCTTATTGCCTTTTATGGTCCACACAGCTTCTTTTGGGCAACAGAGCACTTTGAGGAAAGAATCATTTTATTTTACAAAGATTCTGTGCTTGGCCTGATATCTAGCCAGGTTTTGAATGTAAACTCCCCAGGGGGCATTTTTGAAACTGTTCGGGTCTTACACGCTTTTAGACTGTCAGTTCATAATGCGCTTCTAAACACGGCGCCTTTAAATCCCACTCGTTTTAACTGCTTTATTGATAATTCAAACGTGCTGATGCAAAAATGAACTCTGGCACAGTTGACAGTGATGGTCACATTTCACAATCAATGAATCTCACACACGACAGAATTCTGCCTTTAAAAATGCAAGCTGACTCTTCTCACATGATTGACAATTGACAAATTCACAATTCTATAAAAAGTTGCTCACGGCTTTCCTCCGTCGTTAATTTATGCAGATTCCACAAGAAATCCCCCCTTTTGGGACAAAAGCCATTTAAAGAAGATTACAAATTCAAATATTCATCCTCCAAACAGCTTTATTGATATTACAAAAAAGAAGAGTATGTTACCATGGCATTAATTATATATAAAACTAATGATTACACATAAAAATAAAGGCAAAGATAAATGAAAATATAAACAATTAACAAAGACTCCTCCAAGTAATATTGTTAAGTCAAAAATCCATAGACAACGTCTCCCTTTGAAGTGCCGAGCACGGCTTTCATCTCTCTTAATCACTCATTCCTTGTGCCAGACCTCAGGGTGGAAAGACCAAGCACTGGCACTGAGCTCCAATCGGGAATTGTAGTCATGTCTTCAATAAGACGTTACAATCCATACTACCCACAAACGAGCTTCAACTCCCACCTCAAAAAGCCTTCCTGTGCAGCATACATACACTACATAGCGATAGATAGATAGATAGATAGATAGATAGATAGATAGATAGATAGATAGATAGATAGATAGATAGTGTAGTAGGCAAGATTAAATGGATAGATAGATAGATAGATAGATAGATAGATAGATAGATAGATAGATAGATAGATAGATAGATAGATAGATAGATAGTGTAGTAGGCAGGATTAAATGGATAGATAGATAGATAGATAGATAGATAGATAGATAGATAGATAGATAGATAGATAGATAGATAGATAGATAGATAGATAGTGTAGTAGGCAAGATTAGATAGATTAGATAGATAGATAGATAGTATAGTTGGCAGGATTAGATAGTTAGATATGAAAGACACTATATGATACATTTTAGTTTTAAATAAGTCATGCCCTCTGTTGCCAACCGACCACCTTCAGTAAGTCTATGCCAGCCATCTTCTCAATAAAGCAGCACTTCAATAAGCTGGTATGACGTCTGCGCTCCGGTGCTCATTTTCAGAGCCGGGGTTCACTGTTGATATCCGTATTCAGCTTTTTGTTCTTTAACTCCACCACTAGACGTATCAATTTAATATAATAAATTCATATCAAAGTTCAAATGTTCTGAACAAATGCAGAAAACTGGACACGGTTCACGCTTCACCCGGCAAAATGAATCCGCTGTCTGCACTGAGCTTTCGTGTTTTTTCTTCTTCTAGGCATCGTTTTCTGCTAAACCCTATTAACCTTACACTTTTTTGCATCTTTATTTGTAAACTTATTATCAAGTTAACAAAACGTAAAGCTGTTTTCCTTCAGTGGTGCCGGAGTAGCTGCAGCAGTAATGAAAATTAATAACGCGCCTAATCTTACATTTGACTTACTTCACTTGTCTCTTGATGAAGATTGTTTTTTTTGTTTGTTGCTTTTCAGCTCCTTCAGAATTACCAGCATATAAAAGAACGAGTTCACTATGTAGATGGTGTGCCGTTTGCTTTTTACTGAGCGCTGCTGTTGCTCAGACTTTCCAGGCCCCAATTCTGTTTTTTTTTTATTAATTTTAAAGAGAAATTGGAAGAGAAAAATGGGAAGTGCCACAAATATCAAAAATATGGAAACAACCCCACCAGGGACATCGCTCTCTCTGTATATATTTATATATGTATGTGTGTGTGTGTGTGTATAGTGTACACATAGTATAGTCACACACAGTCAGCCCCTTTTCATTAACAGACGTTATTCTCACAAATTAAATAAAGACAACCAAAGCTAACAGCCCATATTAAACCTCTTTCTTCCCCACTCCTCTCATCAAGTCTCATCCACGTCCTGCCAACTCTGGCTGACTGGTCAAGATGACGCGGCTCCTTTTAACTTTGACCTGGCAGTACTTCCGGGGCTAGGACGTGGTTCTTAGGAGGCACTTCCAGATCAGACGAGAATCCCACAAGGTAGGGACCATAACCCCCAGCAGCGCCCCCTGCTTTCTCCATTTTTCAACGCAACTCCAGGTTTAATGGCTTCTGTTTTCTTAGACACACTTCTGATGCAAGGGCACTTCCTATAAAGTGGAAATCTCCAAAAACAAGGACCATAAATCCCCACAGCGGCCTCTGGTGGCACCCATGGGACAGAACAGAACTGTATGCTGGAACTCCAATTCCCATGATGCCCTGTGGGTATCTGAAGGAGACCCAAATCCCAGGGATGCTGCCCTCTAGTGTATCGGGTGACGTAGTACCCACATGGTCCTCCCAACATGCTGGCCTCCCTGCCGGGTAAGAATTCAGGTTCCCATCCAATCAGAGAGCCTGTCATTGTATTTTCTTTTATTGTGGTGTGCCATCCAGGCAACAAATCTCCCTCCAGAACGTCCATCCATCTCCTATGGCATTCACAATACACACACACACATACACACACACATCTTCTGGGCTCATCGCAGGTAAAGTAATACCAGGCTCTTTTTCTCACCTACAATGCCAAGAAAATTCCCAGTGAAGGCAACTGTCTCCGCCCCCTTCCAGTCAGAACACTATAGGAGCTTGGATGTCACAGAGGGGAACGTCTCAAACTTCATAAAGGAGAACTTCTACCGAGCTGTTGATCCCTGGAGATGAGAAGGCTGCCATTGTTTCTGTTGTTTTTACTGTTATGTTCTTTGCTAGTAACCAAAATTAAAAGGGACGACCCGGCTGGCACCCCAGCGTTTCCTTGGTGTCCTCTTTTGTGTCCTTCCACCACTGCACAATGGATTGCCAACCAATGTACCCTGTGTTGCCCAAGGGCACATTCGTAGAATGGCGATTTGTGACAGCGTGTGATCAAGATGCACAGCTGGCCTTCCGTTTTATTTGGAATTTTTTCAGGACTCTTCGTCTGATGCCCATAAGACGAGCCATCATCTTCTATATTTGTAACGGCTTGGCTGGTTCTGCTATTTCTGAAAAGATCAGTTATTGTATATAATATGACCGACCCGCCTGGCAGTGGCTGACTCAGCATGACGTTCCTTCCCAAAAACACGGGATAATCAAATCCATTTCTCCGGTTTTAAAACTCAAGGAACACCTCGAGGAGGTTAGTGGGAGAGAAGCAGGAATACGCGCGAGGAAATTCAGCGGCCCAGGGGACTGCAGAAAGCGTACAGAGACTCCATTAATATCTATGTGGTTGGCACTCCTGGCTAAGCATTGCTGCACTACCATTAATTAACTGCTGGCAATCTAAAGACGTATTACATCCACGAGCGTCCGAACACTTGTTAGTAAAAAACAAATTAGCTGCAACATTAACTTCAAATACTCCGAGCAGACTACTGCACTTTGTATTCAGCCATCGGCGGCATCGTTTAACAAGAAATGCTGCAGATGTTTAGGATCGGTGCCACACAGAGGCAGATATACTCCGCCATTAAACATTCATGGGTTCAACGCAATGCAAGATTTGTCTCAAATGTGGTAGAGGCAAGCAGCTCATTTCCTGTTTGTGGACCTCGTCCCTTAAAGCCACCACACACACACACACACACACACGCACACACTTCTCATTCTGGTCTTGTCTAAGTAACCCAAGTCTGATGAACCCGTCCGGTTTGTCTCCCTGCCATAACGTCACCCAGTCAGGGGCCACTTGTTAGGTCTCATTAATGCAAATAGCCTGCTGCTTCAAATCAGCCAATCATCTGGCAGCAACTATACAAGAGTGTGGGGGGGGGGTACCTAAAAAAATCATTTTTACTTCCTGAAACTTTAGTCTCCTTCAAAGTCCTCTCCATGGGAATGAATGCACTTGTCCCAACAGTTTTCCCATTGTTGGAATTGCTGAAGAGGAACGTTGCTCCAAGGCCCGCGGCGATTATTTCTTTGACTTCCTCCATGGTACAAAAACACTTTCCTTTGAGTTCATCTTTCATATGCAGGAACAGGAAAAAGTGGCACAGAGCAAAGATCTGGTGAGCAGGGAAGGTGGCGAGAACTCCCAAGACACACACAAGTCAGTTCAGAAATCTCTTCAATAGTCCAGCGACGATCTTCATAAATTGCACTGCAAAACTTTTTCAGGATTTTCATCATTCCTAATTATGGAAGGTTGGACAGACCTTGGTTGGCCTTCGAGTGACATTTCCTCTCGTTTGAAAGCCACTTGTAGCCCCCCTCTGCTCTTTAAATATAACCTTTTACCTTAGCGTTCTCAGCACAGCTGTTTCAAGGAACAAACCTTTGTTTCTAATGTCATTTACAGAACTCTACCGTTTATTAAGCAATTAAATCGCAGAACACGTTTAATAAGCAGCAAGAAAAACAAACACGGAATGGCGTATGAACAATACAGAGCAACGCCACTCGGCATATATATACAGGGTGGGCCATTTATATGGATACACCTTAATAAAATGGGAATGGTTGGTGATATTAACTTCCTGTTTGTGGCACATTAGTATATGTGAGGGGGGAAACTTTTCAAGATGGGTGGTGACCATGGTGGCCATTTGGAAGTCGGCCATTTTGGATCCAACTTTTGTTTTTTCAATAGGAAGAGGGTCATGTGACACATCAAACATATTGGGAATTTGACAAGAAAAACAATGGTGTGCTTGGTTTTAACGTAACTTTATTCTTTCATGAGTTATTTACAAGTTTCTCTTTGTTTACAGCCATTGACATGTCGCAGAGGTTAACATGATGTCTGGTGAACGCAGTAAGCGGGTCATTGCAGCAGATTTCAATGTAAGACACCCTACGAGACCACCCATCTCCCATGCTACAGTTAGCAAACTGCTTTCTAAGTTTCGTGAAACTGGTTCAGTGTTGGATTTGCCAAAATGTGGACGCATGAAAACTGTCACTAATGAAGAAACATCAGTGGCTGTCCTAGCTTCATTCAGCAAGAGCCCACAGCGTAGCACTCGCCGCATGTCACTGGAGAGTGGCATTAGTCGAACATCCCTTTGGCGCATATTAGCTACTCACAAATGGCGCCCTTACAAACTCCAGCTACTGCAGCGTCTCAACGAGGATGTCCCAGATTGGCGCACTGAATTTGCAGAATGGGCAGAAGATTTTGTTCAGTGATGAGGCAAACTTTTATGTGAATGGTGAAGTTAACAAACAAAACCACCGCTATTGGTCTGACACTAACCCACATTGGATAGATCCCTCCAAGACTGTTGGAACAAAAACAAATGATGTCTGGTGTGCTATATGGGGTACAAAGATAGTGGGGCCATTCTTCATCAATGGAAACCTCAAGGCCACTGGATATGCGAAATTGCTACATGATGATGTGTTTCCCTCTTTATGCACTGAAGCTGGCACATTCCCTGAGTTTTTCCAGCAAGATGGTGCACCACCACATTATGGGTGTCAGGTCCGAGCATTCCTAGATGAACAGTTTCCTGGAAAGTGGATTGGTCATCGTGGGCCAGTTGAATGGCCCCCAAGGTCTCCCGATCTGACCCCCTTAGACTTTTATCTTTGGGGTCATCTGAAGGCAATTGTCTATGCTGTGAAGATACGAGATGTGCAGCACCTGAAACTACGGATACTGGAAGCCTGTGCTAGCATTTCTCCTGCGGTGTTGCTATCAGTGTGTGAAGAGTGGGAGAAGACAATCCAACACAATGGGCAGCACATTGAACACATTTTATAAGTGGTCAGAAACTTGTAAATAACTCATGAAAGAATAAAGTTATGTTAAAACCAATCACACCATTGTTTTTCTTGTGAAATTCCCAATAAGTTTGATGTGTCACATGACCCTCTTCCTATTGAAAAAACAAAAGTTGGATCCAAAATGGCCGACTTCCAAATGGCCACCATGGTCACCACCCATCTTGAAAAGTTTCCCTCCTCACATATAATAATGTGCCATAAACAGGAAGTTAATATCACCAACCATTCCCATTTTATTAAGGTGTATCCATATAAATGGCCCACCCTGTATATATATATATGTTTGGCTTTATGTTTTGGCATTTACATATACATTGTCGCAGATGGCTGGGGGGGCGACCCGGCGGGGACACCCCGGATAACCGGAAGAGGGCTTATGCTTTCCACAGACCTTGTGGGTGCGACCGCCCTGGTTCCTTTGGGTGCCACGGGTACAGAGCTTTGAAGCTCAACCCTGTAGGGGCCCGTGCTCACCGCCAGGGGGGCGCCCCGGTGCCTTAGGAGCCCTGGACCTCAGCACTTCCACCACACCCGGAAGTGCTGGGGGGAAGAAGACCAGGGACACCCAGAGTGCTTCCGGGGACGCAGTCGGCACTTCCGCCACACTGGGGCGTGTCTGTGGAAGATTGCTGGGAAACACCGGGAGCACATCCGGGTGATTATAAAAGGGGCCGCCTCCCCACATTCAGGGCTGGAGTCGGAGGGAAGAGGACGAGGTCTCTGGAGGCGGCCTGAAGAGAGTGTAAGGCATTCGTAGTTGGCCTGGACTTGTGGGGACTTTTGGGGTTTGAGTGCGCTTTATTGTAAATATCAAATGTATAATAAACGTGTGTTGGAAGACATAAACGTGTCCGCCTGTCTGTGTCCGGGTCGGCTGCCACAACATATATACAGTTAGGTCCATAAATATTTGGACAGAGACAATTTTTTTCTCATTTTGGTTCTGTACTTTAGCACAATGAATTTTAAATGAAACAACTCCGATGCAGTTGAAGTGCAGACTTTCAGCTTTAATTCAGTGAGTTGAACAAAACGATTGCATAAAAATGTGAGGCAAATAAAGCATTTTTTAACACAATCCCTTCTTTTCAGGGGCTCGAAAGTAATTGGACAATTGAAATAACTGGAAATAAAATGTTCATTTCTAATACTTGGTTGAAAACCAATGCCAGCCTGAAGTCTTGAACTCCTGGACATCACCAGATGCTGGGTTTCCTCCTTTTTAATGCTCTGCCAGGCCTTTACTTTCAGTTGCTGTTTGTTTGTGGGCCTTTCTGTCCGAAGTTTAGTCCTCAACAAGTGAACTGCCTGCTCAGTTGGGTGAAGATCAGGTGACTGACTTGGCCATTCAAGAATTTTCCACTTCTTTGCTTTAATAAACTCCTGGGTTGCTTTGGCTGTATGTTTTGGGTCATTGTCCATCTGTATCATAAAACGCCCGCCGCCCAATCAATTTGATGTCATTTAGCTGGATTTGAGCAGACGGTACGTCTCTGAACACCTCAGAATTCATTCGGCTGCTTCTGTCCTGTGTCACCTCATCAATAAACACTCATGTCCCAGTGCCACTGGCAGCCATCACACTGCCTGACTCCACCGTGTTTTACAGATGACGTGCTATGCTTTGGATAATGAGCTGTTCCACGCCTTTTTTCTTGCCGTCATTCTGGTAGAGGTTGATCTTGGTTTCATCTCTCCAAAGAATGTTTTTCCAGAACTGTGCTGCCTTTGTAGATGTTCTTTAGCAAGTCCAATCTAGCCTTTCTATTCTTGAGGCTTATGAGTGGCTCTCACCTTGCAGTGCACCCTCTGGATTTACTGTCATGCAGTCTTCTCTTTATGGTAGACTTGGATATCGATACGCCGACCAAGCCCTGGAGAGTGTTGTTCACTTGGTGGGCTGTTGTGAAGGGGTTTCTCTTCACCATGGAAATGATTCTGCGATCATCCACCACTGTTGTCTTCTGTGGACGTCCAGGTCTTTGTGCGCTGCTGAGTTCACCAGTGCTTGCTTTCTTTCTCAGGATGTACCAAACTGTAGATTTTGCCACTCGTAATATTGTAGCAATTTCTCGGATGGGTTTCTTCAGTTTTCGCAGCTTATGGATGGCTTCTTGGAGGAAATAAGTGGATGGGACTGGCAAGCTTTGTTGGGCTGAATGGCCTGTTCTCGTCTGGAGTGTTCTAATGTTCTAATGTTCTTTCACGTACATGGAGAGCTCCTTTGACCGCATGTTGTCTGTTCACAGCAAAATCTTCCACATGCAAGCACCACACCTCAGATCAACTCCAGGCCTTTTATCTGCTTAATTGATAATTAATAATTGACAGCACCTGCCAATGAAATATCCTTTAAGTCAATTGTCCAGTTACTTTTGAGCCCCTGAAATGAAGGGATTGTGTTAAAAAAAATACTTCAGTTATTTCACATTTTTATGCAATCGTTTTGTTCAACCCACTGAATTAAAGCTGAAAGTCTGCACTTCAACTGCATTGGAGTTGATTCATTTAAAATTCATTGTGCTAATGTGCAGAAACGAATTGAGAAAACAGTTGTCTCTGTCCAAATATTTATGGACCTAACTGTATACACAGTGTGGCATCCAGCCGGGGCTGGAGCCCGGCCGCGACGCCCAGGAGGACCGGAGGAGGGCTTGTACCTCCTCCAGACCGCGAGGGGGCGCCTGCCCTGGTTATGTTGGGGGCCACGGGTAAAGGGCATGGAAGCCCAGCCCTGTAGGGACCCGTGGCCACCTCCAGGCGGCGCCCCGGTGCCTGAATATCCCTGGAGCCCAGCACTTCCTGGTGGGGGAAGACGACAGGGGACACCCGGACGGCTTCCGGGTGCGCAGCCGGCACTTCCGCCACACTGGGGCGTGTCTCACGGAGGAGTGCCGGGAAGCAGCTGGAGCCCATCCGGGTTCCTATTTAAGGGGCCGCCTCCCTTCAGTCGAGAGCGGAAGTGGACAGAGCTGGAGAGAGGATTGGAGGCGGCCAGGAGAAAGGCACAAGGACTGTGAGGCCTGGACATTTGGGGGAACGGTGCTGGAGGCACTGGGAAGTGCACTGACTTTATTATTTGTAAATATTATATAATAAACGTGTGTTGGGTGAACATAAGATGTCCGTCTGTGTGTGTCCGGGTTCAAGTCCACAACACATGTATATTTTTATAATATTTATATGTTACGGCCAAAACCCAAAGTTAGGCCAGTTCATGCGAAGTGTGGCCAAAGTCCAAAGTCCTAGAAATGGCCGGTGTATAATGCTACTTTGGCTGGCCATATCGCGAAGTGGCGAGAACTCCCTGGCCAAAATTCGATGTGCCGATGACTTATACGCGAGTACATACGGTATGTAAATTCAGAAAATGGACAGATGAGGAAGTCCCTGCGCTTTCATATTGTCAAGAACATGGCTGCAAGCAGTGAGCCGTGTCACTGGATTGTGTCTGGCCAGGACGTGACAGAGACACACCAGTAAGGCCTAACAAATGCAGGGATGATTTATGGAATCCATTCGGCACACTTGGTACAAGTGCATCACATTTGTGTTCTCCTCTGGATTGTAAAAGTGCTCTTCCACCAAGGAAAACCTGGCAGAGGCTTAAAATTGATGGCGCCATGTCGAGAGCAATCAAAACGCCAGTAAATCTGTGCAGCGGCCTGACCCGCCGTGGCACCTCGGGAGACTCTTTCAGGGGCCTGTGTTTTCATGCTCAAAAATAGATTTTAAACACCGATGTGCTATAAAACAAGCCATTTGTCTGGCCTCTGATCAGGCTGCCGCGTCTCGCCGTGGCCCTGCAGTGCAGCGCGTCCTCCCGTAATCTCCAACAAGAAACGGGACACCACGGCATCTCCGGGGCAGTGGACCTTACAGATCAGGTCACCCGCAAGACACCTCCTGGGCACCGATGGACCTGCACGTTGGCGGCAGCACTTTGTGCTTCTCAGTCAAAGCGTGGCACGCGGCGGCCCCAGGTGCTTCCAATTACCAGCAGCTAAACAAATAAATTATCATTCATTCAACGACTACAAATTCTGAAAGTCAAATTTATCCATCCATTAGCAAGTTAGGCAGCTGCTGCACCCAGAATCCCTCGTGGCAGGAGGTTTGGCCAAAATCTGATCAGAAGAAAATGCATTGTCACTCTCCCCGTAAACTGAATGATGGGCATATGCCACCTGTGACCGTGGCGCACCACCGTCTGTGTTTAAATCTTCATAGTGGGGCCATGCAAGGTGTGGAAATACAGCGTCCTCCATACAACTTGGGACAAACACTTATTTCTTTCCTTGATTCACCCCCTCTGCTCCACAGTTTGACGTTACAAACAATTCGGACGCGATTAAAGCGCACATTGCAGACTGTCATACATTTTTGTCACGTGACACTTTGACTACATAGCCCCGCACCCCCCAGTGTTTGGGACACAGCAATGACAGGTCTGTTCAGCTCTGTGTCGCGTATCCCTCACATGCAATGACTGCTTGACGTCTGCGATCCACAGACATCATCAGGTGCTGAGGGTCTTCTATGGGGATGCTCTGCCAAGCCTCTCATGCAGCCATCTTCAGTTCCTGCTTGTTTTGGCGGGCTTGTCCCCTTCAGCATATGGAAGGCCTCGTGAGTTGGATTGAAATTGGGTGACTGGCTGGGCCATTCTAGAATCTTCCATTTTATAGCTTTGATAAACTCCTGTACTGCCTCAGCAGTCTGCTTGGCTCATCATCTTGTTGTAGGATGAAGTGCCGTTCACTGAGTTTGGAGACACCTACTGAACCTTGAGAAGATCAGATGTTTCCAAACACCTCAGAATTCATTGTGCCACTGTCATCAGCAGTTCATCAATGAAGAGAAGTGTGCCAGTACCTGTGACTGCCATACATGGCCACTCCATAACACCCCCAGCACCACCATGTTTAACAGATGAGGTGGTCTGCTTTGGATCTCAGGCAGTTCCTTGTCATCTCCACACTTTGCTTTTGCCAGCACTCTTATCAGGTTCATCTTTGTCTCGTTTGTCCACAAGACCTTTTCCCAGAATTCTGCAGGCTCCTTGAAGTCCTCTATCACAAACACTGATCTGGCCATCCTGTTTTTTGTGGTTTACATCTTGCAGTGTGTCCTCTGTGTTTCTGGTCATGATGGGCGTCTTTGACAAATCATCTGTCGCACAGGCCTTTGGGGCTTTTTCTTGACCATAGTTTATAATCAGTAGTGGAGGCGTTCCTTGGCCTACCAGTCCCTTTGCTATTACTGAGCCCACCAGTGTGTTCTTTTCTTCTTCATGATGTTCCAGACAGTTGATTTTGGTCATCCTTGGGTTTTCCTGATGTCTCCAGTGGTTTCATTCTTGTTTCTCAGGTTCCTAATGGCTTCTTGGAATTTCATTGTCCTCATGTTGAACAATGGCGAATACAGACTCCAAAGGGTAGAAGCAAGCCCGAGGTATCTTATGAAGATAAGAGTTCATGAGGTTTGTCTCATTGGTCCGCAAGACCTTTTCCCAGAATTCTGCAGGCTCTTTTAAGTCCTTTTTTCTCAAACTTTAATATGGCCATCCTGTTTTTGTGGCTAACATCTTGCAGTGTCTCCTCTGAGCTTCTGTTCATGACGTCTTCTGCTGATAGTCGTCTCTGACACACACACACACACACATGTCGGACCCCTAAAGACTGTCTCTGATCTCTCGGACAGGCGTTGAGTGCTTTTGCTTGACCATAGTGAGGATTCTTCTGTCATCAGCAGTGGAGGTCTTCCTAGGCCCACCAGTCCCTTTGCTATTACTGAGCCCACCAGTATGTTCTTTTCTTCTTCATGATATTCCAGACAGTTGATTTCAATCATCCTCAGGTCTTACCGATGTCTCCAATGGTTTGATTCTTGTTTTTCATCCTCATGGTGTCTTCTTTGACTTTCACTGGCACAGCTCTTGTCCTCATGGTGAACAATGGCAACTGCAGACTTCAAAGGGTAGAAGCAAGCCGAGGTATCTTATGAAGCATTGAAACCCACCTGAGGAATCACAAACACCTGGGACGCCAATTGTCCCAAATATTACGGTGCCCTGAAATGGGGGTGGTTGTGTGACCGAGATGTCTGCAGATCCCTTTAAATGAAGTTCTGCAATGTCTACTTCAATCGCAATACCTGAATTGCTTGCTTTTTCATTTAAAACTGTGGAGCAGAGGGGGACATCAAGGAGAAAATGGGCCAAACTCATTCTCTGTCCAACTTCTTCTCTTCTTACGTGAGGCCTCGTTACAAGCTGTAGGTTTCACACAAACATTAAGGTCCACTTGCCGATTCTGCTCTACCAACTGGCAGGCCATGAACCAATCTCATCCCCACCAATATGGGCGGAGTGGTGGCGCTGAGGCTTAGGATCCACACTGGCAATCGGAAAGGCTGCTGGTTCAAATCCTGTAAATGCCAAAAAGGGACTCGGCTCTGTGAGGCCCTTGAGCAAGACCGTTAACCTGCAACTGCTCCGTCCTGGGTATGACGTTAATCTGCAAGTAGGCCCTCCAACCTGCAGGGAAAAACTTAGGGGTTGGTGGCAAAATTGGCACTCCAGCCATCATAAAAAAACTCACACTGGCTCCATTCCATCTGAACTAGTGTGGTGCTGAGGTGTCACCTGCTGTATGGCTGAACTTGGGATCCTGAGTTGGTTTGTCGTGTGGCGAGTGCAGCGATGCTACCCTCTCTGTCTCTCTTCGCCAATCTGGGGAGACCCTTTTTCAAATGAGCAGCAAACCCTACAGAAATCATTGTTCTCGACCACTGCTGCTGGATGGTGGACCCCTTTGCCAAGCTTCTTGGTGCTCACCAGGCTTGATAGGCCAGTGGGCAGCAGAGGAGAGGAAAAGAAGAAAAACTTGGGTGTCTTTAATTGCATTTATTAAAATGGAATCATGTCATCAGTTATTCATATGCTGTTAATTTAATTAATTCATTTTTTTTTCTAATTACACATCTGATGGGGTGGCGCAGTGGTAGCGCTGCTGCCTTCCAGTTTGGAGACTGGGGTTCATTTCCCGGGTCCTCCCTGCGTGGAGTTTGCATGTTCTCCCCGTGTCTGTGTGGGTTTCCTCCCACAGTCCAAAGACATGCAGGTTAGGTGGATTGGCGATTCTACTGTAAATTGTGCTTGGTGTGTGCCCTGCGTTGGGCTGGCGCCCTGCCCAGGGTTTGTTCCTGCCTTGTGCCCTGGGATTGGCTCCAGCAGACCCCTGTGAGCCTGTAGTTAGGATATAGCGGGTTGGATAATAGATGGATGATCTTTTCCCCCCAGTAGACCATTACATGGGTGGCACGGTGGCACAGTGGGTAGTGCTGCTGCCTCATAGTTAGGAGACCTGGGTTCACTTCCTGGGTCCTACCGGCATGGAGTTTGCATGTTCTCCACGTGTCTGTGTGGGTTTCCTCCCACAGTCCAAAGATATGCAGGTTAGGTGCATTGGTGATCCTAAATTGTTCCAGGTGTGTGTGTGTGTGCCCTGCCCAGGGTTTGTTTCCTGCCTTGCGCTCTGTGCTGGCTGGGATTGGCTCCCGTGACCCTGTGTTAGGATATAGCGGGCTGGAAAATGACTGACTGACTAATTACACATCTTGTGTCTCTTTCTGCGACTCTTAATGATTTCAGCTCTAATGCTGACTCCTACCTGGGGACAGACGGCGTCATGCAGAGGGGGACCCTGAATGGAGATAGGAGGTGGTGTGGAGCGGCCGAGGCAGCCACTGGGATTACTTGAGAAAAGGGAAGCCAGCCAAGCTGGAGCACAGAGACGAGCAGCCAGTCGTCGTGTTATGCTTTGTGTGTCCATGCGTGGCGATCGTGCACAGAATCCCCAGAAAGGCCGCAAATACTAAGCTAACCACTCTGTAGAATGATGGCGTGCAGAACGGCGTCTGTGAACGCATAACAACAACGACGTAACTTAAACAGGATAGGCTGCAGCGGCAGAAGAGCACACTGGTGGGCTGCACTCCTGTCGGTGGGACTTCAGTGAGTCTGTGATTACCAGTTCTTTAAGTATAAAGCGCTTATTAGTAGTCACATACTGCAGTGTAACGCACTCTTTGTAAAGCTCCTGCTGGTTACAAGGTAGTCATTAACAGATGCATTATGGGTAGCCAAGCGTGCTGGATCCTGCAGGAGTTTATGTGGAGGGGCACATGCCCCTTAAAGTCTATTTAACATTTTACTGCATCCTAATATAAACCTTAGATCTTCTATTAGCAGCCCGACACAATTTTACGACAACAGTCCGAGTTCCAATCAAGTACTTTTAATTTAGACAATACCTTCATACAGGCCTCTATGGTTCCACATACAGCACAGCTCTTTCTTTCCTTTTTTTTCCAACCCTTTTCCCTTTACTCCTTCCCTTTGCCCTTCTCCGCTCCCGACTCCGACTCCTGGGACAAGTACAAGGCTCTCTCCCCCTTCATTCCCAATCCGGGGGTGCTTAATCTAGTGCCCCTGGGAAGCACTTCCAGGCTAGGCACACACACACACACACACACGTGTCGCACGCACGGGGCTCAAACTCGGACACTTCCAGATTCCATATTGTAGGTAAGCTCATACCTCTCTTTGTAAACCTACGCTGACATTTACAATCCCTTTTACAGGATCCCATTAATCTTCTGCGGTTAACTAAACTCTTCGTAACTCTTTTTCAATTTTTACATCAGCTGCAGGGGAGGCGACGAGTGGCTAGCAAGGAATCGGGCAGCGTGTGAAGCCACGTGGGCCTCTATGTCAACCCACAGCCGGACTGCCAGCAGACTGAAGCAGCACTAAAATGCCAGCAAAAGTGTCGTCTTGGCTTCTCATGCAATTTAAACACATTCTCTCAATTTCCTTGAAAACACAGACACTTGTTTTTCCCCTTCAGTATATCACCATAAGCCGGCGGATACCCAGACCTGCCATGTAAAACCTGTAACACCATGGCCAAAAAAACAAAAAAGAAAGAATAATTTAAGAACTTTTATCATCATCAAGTCCTTCCATGAAAACCCTAAATATACAAAGAGGATTGTTTGACTTGCGCCTGCGCCACCACCACCTACTCAAAGCTTCATGATGCTCCAACAATGATGGACGGATTAAAAGGCAGAAGTCTACGTGACCATCATCATCAAATCCTTCCATGAAAACCCTAAATACAAAGAGGACTGTTTCATTTATGTTAGGTAGATTGCCCAGAGGGGACTGGGCGGTCTCGTGGTCTGGAACCCCTACAGATTTTATTTTTTTCTCCAGCCTTTGGAGTTTTTTTTGTTTTTTTCTGTCCACCCTGGCCATCGGACCTTACTCTTATTCTATGTTAATTAATGTTGACTTATGTTTATTTTTTTATTGTGTCTTCTATTTTTCTATTCATTTTGTAAAGCACTTGGAGCTACATTTGTTTTGTATGAATATGTGCTATATAAATAAATGTTGATTGATTTTATATTAGGCTGAATACCCAATGGGGGCTGGGTGGTTTTTTGGCCTCGAACCCGTGCAATGTTTATATTTTTTAAGTTTTCTTCAGCTTAACTATTGTTTTTATTTTTTAAAAATTTTCTTCAGATTAACTATTGTTTTTTTACTTTATTCAGCTTAACTATTTTTTTTATATTTTCTTCATCTTAACTATCCATCCATTTTCCAACCCGCCGAATCCGAACACAGGGGTCCGCTGGAGCCAATCCCAGCCAACACAGGGCAGGAACCAATCCCGGGCAGGGTGCCAACCCACTGCAGGACACACACCAAGGCCAATTTAGAATCGCCAATCCACCTAACCTGCATGTCTTTGGATTGTGGGAGGAAACCCTCGCAGACACGGGGAGACATGCAAACTCCATGCAGGGAGGACCCGGGAAGCAAACCCGGGTCTCCTAACTGTGAGGCAGCAGCGCTACCACTGCGCCACCATGCCGTCCATCATCTTAACTATTTTTTTCTAAATTTTCTTCAGCTTAACTATTGGTTTTAGTTTTTTTTTAATTTTCTTCATCTTAACTATTGTTTTTTTTCGACCTTATCATTGAACTGTCATTTATAATCTTAAAGAAACAATTCTAGATTTAAATTCTTTGTATTCATATAGTGCTTTTCTCGCTACTCAAAGCGCTCAGCAATGGCAGGTTACGCGTCTTGCTCAAGAGCCCAACAGAGCAGAGTCCCATTTGGCATTTACGGGATTCGAACCGGCAACCTTCAGATTGCGAGTGCAGATCCCTAGCCTCAGAGCCACCACTTTCTAAGGACCCTACTTCTCTTAATTTTATATCTTTATATTTTTTATATCACAGGTGTAAGTGTGTATTATTTGTTTATCTTTTGTAATCTTTTTATTCCTAATTATTCTTATCTAAACTTCATGTTTTTTTTTCTTTGCATATGACTGCTTCTTTGACGTGCTTTAAAGCTTCAGCCTGTGTATTAAAATGTGTGATAGAAACAAATGTCATTGTATCTATTGTGTCCTGTAGGGGGCGTAACCCTAACCCTAATCTCAGACAAGTGTCCCCCCCCTACTTACCCCTTATAACAGATATCCGACTCTTCATTCTTTTACCTTTCATATGACTGAACTCTGAAAACGTTGGGTTCAAATCTGATGCAGAATATTTTAAAGCATCCCTGGTCTGTACTTGACACACAACAGCAGACCACCCACTTATGCCAGAGAAGCTAGCAATACCATCAATATTATTTTATAAAGTTTTCTTCCAACACTCTCGGGACATCTTCAGTAGTCATCAGCCAGGTATAGAAATTGAATGCTTACCGGAACGAGGAACTTTTTGATCTCATCCAACGCGTGGCTCATTCGAGAGTAGGCTTCTCCAGGCGGGGCAAACACTTCAATTAAGACATGAAGGTCGTTACTCAGGTGGCCATATTTGGAGTCCCCACTTTTCCTAAGCTCCTCCTCCTATAAACAAAAAAAAAAAAACACTCTTGAGGTGATCCACTTTTCAAAGTATCGGAAACAACAAGCGAGGTGGAAACCATGGAATGATAAAGTTTTGAATTGGATAAGGTGAAGGTGTGAGGCCTCCAAAATAGAGCTGAAAGTAGGCCAGTATTCCACCTAGCCTGCCCAGAAGACTCAGACCACCAATCCCACCCCATCCCCGGTGGCCTCAGCCAACTCCAGAACAAGTGGACTTTGACTTCAGAAATGTTTAAATATGGGACAGGAGTCCCCTTGGACTGTGATGTTGGCTGATGACATTGTGATCTGTAGCGATAGTAGGGAGCAGGTTGAGGAGACCCTGGAGAGGTGGAGATCTGCTCTAGAGAGGAGAGGAATGAAGGTCAGTAGGACCATCAAGACAGAATACATGTGTGTGAATGAGAGGGAGCTCAGAGAAATGGTGAGGATGAAGGGAGTAGAGTTGGCGAAGGTGGATGAGTTTAAAAACTTGGGATCAACAGTACAGAGTAACAGGGATGGTGGAAGAGAAGAGAAGAAGAGAGTGCAGGCAGGGTGGAGTGGGTGGAGAAGAGTGTCAGGAGTGATTTGTGACAGACGGATATCAGCAAGAGAGAAAGGGAAGGTCTACAGGACGGTAGTGAGACCAGCTATGTTACATTGGCAGGAGCTGGTGGCATAGGAGACTGAGCTGGAGGTGGCAGAGTTAAAGATGCTAAGATTTGCATTGGGTGTGACGAGGATGGACAGAATTAGAAATGAGGACATTAGAGGGTCAGCTCAAATTGGACAGTTGGGAGACAAAGTCAGAGAGGCGAGATTGTGTTGGTTTGGACATGTGCAGAGGAGAGATGCTGGGTATATTGGGAGAAGGATGCTAAGGATAGAGCTGACAGGGAAGAGGAGAAGAGGAAGGCCTAAGAGAAGGTTTATGAATGTGGTGAGAGAGGACATGCAGGTGATGAGGGTGACAGAGCAAGATGTAGAGGACAAGAAGATATGGAAGAAGATGATCTGCTGTGGCAGCCCCTAACGGGAGCTGCCGAAAGAAGAAGAAGAAGATGGGTTGCGTGTTATGGACAGGTGATGTTGCTTGAGGATTATTGTGAATACAATATGATGATTACGGCACAAACAGCTGAGGTCAGGACCATCAAAGGTCAGAAAACCACGGAAGTCAAAGCAAACCATGAAAACAGGAACCCAAGGGGGTCAAGATGAAAAGGAAAGTCAAATGCAGAGAAGTGATTGTAACCAGAAGACAAATCCCAGTGATTCTGAATCAGTTCATTTTTACTTGCGATCAATTTTATATTAGGTTTTAAAATTAGGACAAAAAAAGAAATAATGGAAAAAAGAAAAAAAATGTCATATATAAATTTGGAGCCCAGCCCACCCCAACCTATCCTACCCTAACCAACCCACACAACCCAACCAGCTTAATTAAAAAACAAAGGAAGTGAAAAGAGTTCAAATCAAGTTGGGGAGCCTGCACTGGTACAGCACCCACTACACAGCGAAACAACTCGGGATCCCAGTTTGCAACCCCCCAGGCAGACACGCGGTCCAGTCCCACCCCCCGGAAATGACCCTCTATCTGCTGCAGCCCGGTGTTATGTGGGCGACCCCTTGGCCTGGTCCAGCCACTCGGGTCCTCAACGATGAGGATCTTACGAGCCTGATCACCCTCGGAGAATTGCGCCACATGGCCGTAGTGCCGTAACTGACGCTCCCTCACAATGCAGGTCATGTGCCTCATTCGAGACTCCATGAGCAACACAAAGTCAAACCAGCAGTACCCAAGGATTTTCTGGAGAGACACACACAGTACTGAAGGAGTCCAGTCTTCATCTCAGGTCACTGGATAGCATCCATATATTGCAACCATATAGCAAGACAGGAAGCACCAGGACACTAAACACCTGGACCTTCATCCTTTTGCAAATATCGGGAGCACCACACACCACTTTCCAGCGACCTCATGACCCCCCCATGCTCTCCCAATACGTGTACTGACTTCACAGGTAGAGTCACCAGAGTCACATGAATGTCACTGCCGAGGTAAGTAAACCTCTCGACGAGGTCGACACTCTCTCCACAGACAGACACACTGCTGATGGCCGTGCCCAAGAGGTCATTAAAGGCCTGGATGTTTGGTTTTTATCAGGACTCTCGCAAGCCCAGGCACTCAGACTCCTCACTCAGTCTCTCGAGCGCCCCAATCAGAGCCTCCATTGACTCTGCGAAGATCACAGCATCATCAGCAAAGTCAAGATCTGTGAATCTTTCTTCACCAACAGACGCCCCACAGCCGCTGGAGTTCAAGTTTATGAAATACGCAGGTCACGGTCACTGACAGGTCCTAGCGGCCCACACGCCCGGTTAAACCAAGAAGGTTTCCAGATTTGAGTCGGGTTAACTCGTGTCTTGAATGACAACCAAGACTTTATCGTAAGGCTACCGTCTTCCCGTTTTTTGATGGTGCGAGGAGATACCCCGTTGATTCTTGCGGCTGACATGTCCAAAATAACGAGATCATAAAAGGAGGACTTCTATCTGGAGAATGTAACAAATTCAGCGTTCTTCCATTGGGAAGCTAAAAGGAGTTTAGCTGCTACCATGGTTAATGGGGTAGTGTGCCAATGATGAACAGAGTAGGAAAAGGAAGAGAAATCTTAAAGGAAATAGAGGAATAGGAGAGCAAGAAATAGAAATTGGTAAGAGAGAGGAGAGGGCGATTTTGAATAACTGAGGAGATCCGGCAGTGCGTATTTATATCGTCTCTTCTTGTGATGTGAACGGTGTGATGGATACCATCATGTGATCAACTAACCAGGTGTCATGTAAACAAAAAACCAAGAAGGTAACAAAAAGAACCTTCTGAATATCAGCTGTAGAAATGCTAGTGTTGAATCGTTCGTTTCATCTTTTGCATGTTTTTACTAACTAGTTTAAAGATGTATCACTCAAAATGGGGATTTCCTCACGTCCTAGAATTTGATTCCAGCGTTAGTTCTTTGTTTTTGTTAAAACAATTCGCTGCCATCTCGAGTTATTCACGATCGCCACCATTGTGTCTTTAAATCGTTAGGGCTGCACACGTATCATCAGGAGTGTGCCCCTCAGGGGTTGTTAAATTTGGCTAACGACACAATAGATTTAGCTAGTTATCCTTGGGATCACTTCCTTGTCCAAGGTTACGGATTCAAAATCCCATTTCGCTTTCAGAAAATGTAGTGTTTGACAAGCGTCTGCACTTTTTTTGACTTTGATTTGGTCTCTGACTTTGGGTTTGATAATAGTCTGGTTCTTTATCTTCTTTATTTTGACCTCAATGACACCTCTTTCTCTTGGTTATTACAAAAAAATGTTTAGGGCTATTGTTGCCAAAAAATATAACTACAGAATCCTCACATGTCAAAGCTCCAAATCTGGCAAAACTACACATACAAATTAGTGGGTCCTGCCACAACACCGGCGATGGGGAGCTCTCACTGGAAAACTTGCAATAGATTTGTGAATTAAAGTTCCCACTTTTGTCAGTTTCACACATATGGATGATCTTGTTAACCTAACAAAGGTGTAGCGGTCCGGTGCCGCTAAGATTCACATCATCAATATGACGACGGGGATTTATTTATTTGTGTAGAGGACATCCCAGGGACGCTCCCAGCCTTGGCCCGACCCGCACACACTCACAAACAGAACATAATGAAATGAAATAATATAAATGAAAACAATAATACCACCCCTGTACCCCTATGGCGATATTACATTAAACATATAAACACAAACAACTCCACACAGCAAAGTCCATGGAAAACAACACCGGATGCAATGAAAGATGACGAGAGTAAGTCCAGAGATCTGCACGCTGAAAGGGAATGAAAAAACAGTCCTACCGGTAGACACTGTAAGGGTGAAGACGGATGGATGGTTCAGCAGCGCTCCTTTTCTTGCGGGGAAGCCAATGAATCCACTATGAGTCCTCAGCACGATCCAGACTCCAACAACAACACAATCCAGGACACAAAGACTAAACATGGCCTAACCAACAGAAGGCAGTCCGACAGGTAAACGGAACACAAAATACAACAACACCTGCCCTCCTTTTAAGCCCCTCTGACCACCTCTGACTCCAACAGCCCCTGCAGGGACTGCTGGGAGATGTAGTTTTAACTAATAGTAGCACTGCTACAAAGGCCTTGTCTGAAGAAGCGCAGGGCGTTTACGGCTCCATTCACACAGTAGCTAGAGGTGACACAGTCCTGATTTTTTTCCATTTCCCCTATCTGGATTTCTCCTGGTGAAGATTGATCTGGTCGACCATCGACGACAAGCCGACACAATCCCACATCAACATGGTGAACGCCTTTATCTGACATGACCGACGGATTACGTTGTCTGCTGTTGCTGCATATTTGAATATCCTCTGTGGATCTTCACAGGCTGTAGTGCAGGATGACTTGGGTGGTTACCTTAAAATTTGCACAAGATGGCTACCCCAAAAGTTTAAAGCCAACATCCTTTGATGAATTTCGACAGCTTTCACTCGAAGGACACGCACTATGGTGTGTTTATCAAGAATGGAGCAATCCCGTCCATGTTCATTTGAACTTGGCTTCAACAAGACTAACGGCAGAGTGCTGTGTTGGGAATGTTCAAACTACCCATAAGCCATTGCGAATGTGTTGGATTGCATCAGCTTCTATCCATGGCAGTAACTACATCATTTTCAAATTGTCTTTACTTTTTAATTTAAAGCATGCACGTCACTCACCGGGCTCATCAGAGGTATCTACTACCACCTTGGGTTGAGAGGGTGGGGCGCTGGCACTAACTATGCCTTCTTCTGCTCCCTCCACAGTCTTGAGAAGTGAGTCTTGAGAACTCCGCCCCTCCTGGTCCCCCAGCTACATACCGTATCCAATGGACGGAGGTGTCACTCCGTACAAAGAGCGGACCGCAGGACGAAGCTCCAACCTGGTGTCTGAAACGAGGCATCCCAAGCCTAACTGCAGCTTTTCAGTTCTGGAAGCTTTTGATTCCATTTTTGCACCGTGTATTTGTTCCATGTTTTGCCTTTTGATTAAACGCGGACCACCGGATTGGCATCCCCCAAACATTCCTCCTTTGGACTTGCAGTTCCACATTCGTTTCCTATTATATTATTCATAAATTTCAACAGAGCACTGTGTTTGAAGGTCGTTGGACCTGGAGGACATCGTGGCTGCATTTGTTGCTGCTAAAGCCCGCAGACAGCCATTTTGAAAGTTACAGTAATATTGTTAACAACCATTTGGTTTTGTTTAATTTCAATTATGTACGCTTTTTTATGTTTTCAAATATTGTAATTTGCAATTTGCATTTTTTACATTAATTTGCATTTCAATTACATTTGCAATTATTTTGAATTTCAAAATGTACTTTATTCTATTAGGGCAGCACGGTGGCACAGTGGGTAGCGCTGCTGCCTCAGAGTAAGGAGACCTGGGTTTGCTTCCTGGGTCCTCCCTGCGTGGGTTTTCTCCCATAGTCCCACTGTGAGTGACATGCAGGTTAGGTGTGTGTGTGTGTGTGTGTGTGTGTGAGACCTACGGTGGGCTGGCGCCCTGCCTGGGATTGGCTCCAGCAGACCCCTGTGACCCTGTGTTAGGAGATAGCGGGATGGACAATGACTGACTGACTAATTACACATCTTGTGTCTCTTTCTGCGACTCTTAATGATTTCAGCTCTAATGCTGACTCCTACCTGGGGACAGACGGCGTCATGCAGAGGGGGTACCCTGAATGGAGATAGGAGGTGGTGTGGAGTGGCCGAGGCAGCCACTGGGATTACTTGAGAAAAGGGAAGCCAGCCAAGCTGGAGCACAGAGACGAGCAGCCAGTCGTCGTGTTTTGCTTTGTGTGTCCATGCGTGGCGATCGTGCACAGAATCCCCAGAAAGGCCGTAAATACTAAGCTAACCACTCTGTAGAATGATGGCTTGCAGAACGGCGTCTGTGAACGCCTAACAACAACGTCGTAACTTAAACAGGATGGGCTGCAGCGGCAGAAGAGCACACTGGTGGGCTGCACTCCTGTCGGTGGGACTTCAGTGAGTCTGTGATTACCAGTTCTTTAAGTATAAAGCGCTTATTAGTAGCCACATACTGCAGTGTAACGCACTCTTTGTAAAGCTCCTGCTGGTTACAAGGTAGTCATTAACAGATGCATTATGGGTAGCCAAGCGTGCTGGATCCTGCAGGAGTTAATGCCTACTAGGGAAGTGAATGTGTAGGACAACTGGAACGTCTATGGACAATATTAATAATAAAATAACCACCTTAAATTCAGCTCAGAAAAGAAAAGGATTCCATGTGGCGTAGCGGGTTGGACTTCAGACCCAGCAGGTGTGGTTTCAGATCCTGATGCCAACGTGCCCTGCCCAGGGTTTGTTCCTGCCTTGTGCCCTTTGCCCCCCCATGACCCTGTGTTAGGATATAGCGGGTTGAACAATGACTGACTGACTTTATTCTATTATTACTGTTTTTTTTATCTTCTATACAAATGCTGTAGCATTTTTCAAAAAAATCAAAATTAAGGAAGTGTTTATTCAATTCTTCCCGTTGATCTTATCAAGTTAGCTTTTTTGCTAAAATAATCGTAATAAATTTGAATAGTAGAAATACTTCTTTCCATTTATATAGCGCCTTTCTCACTACTCAAAGCACTTTACACAGTGAGTGGGCAGCTCACTGCCTGATGTGATGGCAGCCATTTTGTGTCAGTACGCTCACCGCACTGTAGCTGCTGAACGGGTGACAGAGATAGAGAGTCATGTGGGGACAGCGGTTGAGATAAGGGGTCCAGAATGACCAAGCCATGGTGGGCATCGGGATACCCCCTACTCTTTATAAAGGATCTATAATGACCGACCACAGGAAGTCAAGACCTCAATTTTATATATCTCATCTGAAGGACGACACCATGTTTACAGCACAGTGTCCCCGTCACTGCACTGGGGCAATCGGATTCACACGCAGTGCCCCCTGCTGGCCTCACCAGCAACTCTTCCAGCATCAACCCAAGCTTTTCCTGGTTGATCTCATCTGAACTGCAGGTTGTGAGGCTGCCGGTAATTTTATCACGTCGGGACTGTTGGAGGGTCCTGGGGCTCCTAGAGTTCCTAAGAATCGCCAGAGATGGAGTGGCCATGGTGGTGGTCCCAGCTTTCTATGGGCTCTGGTTCTTCTCAAATGACTTGTGCCTCTGCGACTGTCACAAGCCATTAAGTACTCATTACTGGAGAGACACTACGGCATTTCTTTCTGAGTATGTCCCTTGCTGATTATCACCCATCCTTTCGGTTTAATGGACAACTCGGCATCAACTTAAAACACAAGGACTTAGGAAGAAGAACTTTTCACATTAGAAGCCTACTTTTGATTACTAATAAAAAACCATCTTTTGACAGGGAAACAGCTGTGAGTGACCTGAAATTACTATCAGTTGTCGGTGCTTTCAGGATGACTGGCGCCTCTCTTTTGTAATCAGCTCGCAGCAGACAGTGATTGTCGAAAGGCTGTTTGCTATTCCGACGTCACCGGCCCAAATGTCACATTGGCTATTTGCACTGCTAAGTGCCGACACTTTAATTCACTTTTACGGGGGGCAATCAGGCCAGGCGGGGCATGTTTGATATTACACCGGCATCCATAATCATGTCACTTCATTTGAATAGCTATTTTTATTAGAGCACTTCCATCACGCCGTGTGTCCTTAATTGCAATCAAAACGTGAGTTACGTGATCTTCAACCCCGAGATCCTGCGGGCTGGGATGACTGATTAGATCTCGGGGACTAAGCAAATAGATATGGAAGATTAACGCAAGTGGTGCTGGGAAAATAATGAGGGCAAGGGCCTTCCGCCTAATCCCTTTAAGCAGCCTGGCATCCTTTTATTTTATTTGCCCACTCTGCGTATCTTTCTACGTACTTCCCTCACCATGAAGACTTCACTTCTTTTAATTTGTTCTTGTTTTGGGCCCTTGGTGGCTAACGTCTCGCAAGACGTGACATCTTTTCACTTTTTGGTGTCCCTTCTATGATGGTATCCCAGTTGTTTTCTTTAATTTAGCTGTTTGCCTGGCTACATTTTTACTCTTAATAAACTTGTCACGTGTGGGCGTCAGAGGGTCAAACCTCCAAGGTGTGTGATACCGTCTGGGGCTGCTGTCTTGTCTTCTTCTTCCTCTGCAAGTGTAGAGAAACCGCCCAATGAGGACAACTGAGTGACTCTGCCCCTTTCGGTCCCCAGGCCATAAAAGCTCGACTGCCACTGAAGGAGGTGGCACTTCTGATCCAAGCTTATAAGTTGGCACATGAAAGGTTGGCCATCAAACTAAAGGAAGTGTTGGGTTCAGGGTGATGTTTATAGTTGGGTGCAGAATTGGCACAGATACGGGAATCAGAGGGTGATGGTGAGAGGAACCTCATCAGAATTGGCTGATTTTAAACGTGGTGACCAGCAGGGGGCAGTGTGGGGGCTGCTGATATTTTTAATATATGGAAATGATTTAGAAAGGAATATAAGTAACAAGCTGGTGAAGTTTGCAGATGATACCAAGATAGGTGGATTGGCAGATCTTTTGGAATCCGTTATATCATCACAGAAGGACCTGGACAGCAGACAATAAGATTCTGCAGATGTTCTATCAGACGGTTGTGGCGAGCGCCCTCTTCTACGCAGTGGTGTGCTGGGGAGGCAGCATAAAGAAGAGGGACACCTCACACCTGAACAAACTGGTGAGGAAGGCACTCTATTGTAGGCACGGAGCTGGACAGTTTGACATCCATGGCAGAGAGACGGGCGCTGAGCAGACTCCTGTCAGTCATGGAGAATCCACGGCATCCACTGAACAGGATCATCTCCATACAGAGGAGCAGCTTCAGCGACAGACTGCTGTCACCATCCTGCTCCACTGACAGACTGAGGAGACCCCACACTATGCGACTCTTCAATTCCACCCGGGGGGGTAAACGTTAACATTATACAAAGTTATTGTCTGTTATACCTGCATTGTTATCACTCTTTAATTTAATATTGTTTTATATCAGTATGCTGCTGCTGGAGTATGGGAATTTCCTGTTAGGATTAATAAAGTATCTATCTATCTATCTATCTATCTATCTATCTATCTATCTATCTATCTATCTATCTATCTATCATATTATATAGTGCCTTTCATATCTATCTATCTATCTATCTATCTATCTATCTATCTATCTATCTATCTATCTATCTGTCTAATCCTGCCTACTACACCATCTATCTATCTATCATATTATATAGTGCCTTTCATATCTATCTATCTATCTATCTATCTAATCCTGCCTACTACACTATCTATCTATCTATCTATCTATCTATCTATCTGTCTGTCTTCTTGGTTTGAAAACCAGGCCCAGCTGAATTTGTAATTGAACGGCCCGGCTCTAAAGTGACGCCTTTATCTACATTTGAGGGGGTCACACAGCATTGGCAGCAGGATCTGAATCCACACCTTTAGGGTTTGAAGTCCAAACCGCTATGCCACATGGAGTCCTTTCTGACGCAGAGTTTAAAATGGATATTTTATTACTGATATAGTCCGTAGACATTCCAGTTGTCCTACACATTCGCTTCTCTAGTAGGCATTGTGTAGTCACTTGTATTTCACTCGTGATACTAATGGATTCTTAATTCTTAAACTGCAGATTGCATGGAAATAAATGTTGCTGTTGTTTGTGTTGGTTTAAATTGTACTTTACCTGCTGCTTAGCAGCCTCTGAAAATGTCTGACCCAACTAAACTTCTTGGTTTGAAAACCAGGCCCAGCTGAGTTTATAATTGAAAGGCCCTGCTCTAAAGTGATGCCTTTATCTACATTAGCTACAAGTCTTTTGTTTCTCCGGTTGGAGGACAGGCAGGTGGAGTGACCTGCTCGGGGGTCACACAGCATTGGCCTGCTGGGTGTGAAGTCCAAACCGTTTCTGACGGCGCTCTATTCTTTACTGAGCAGAGTTTAAAGTCAGTCAGTCAGTCAGTCAGTGTCCAACCCGCTATATCCTAACTACAGGGTCACAGGGGTCTGCTGGAGCCAATCAAAGCCAGCACAGGGCGCAAGGCAGGAACAAATCCCGAGCAGGGTGCCAGCCCACCGCAGGGCATACACACACACACCAAGCACACACAGCGCTACCACTGTGCTGCCCAGTAGACATTGTGTAGTCACTTGTATTTCACTCGTGATACTAATGGATTTTTAATTCTTGAACTGCAGATTGCATTTTTTTCTGTTCATTTGCTGCCCTGGAGATGGACGTGTCCATGAATTTTCTTTTAACTTTTAATACCCATGGAATGAAAAGCTTCAGCCGATTGGTCCCATCCGGTTTAAGACCACCGACTGTTGTGCTTTTCGCTACCACATCGTGGAGGCTCAAGAACGGCTTGACTTGTTGCTTTGATTACTCCAAATGGTACGTCTGTCAATCACATATCAGGCGCATTCAGGTGTCCGTCCCTTCTGAAGTCCATAGAGACGTCCCTGGGGTACCAGAAATGGTGTCAGTCTAAAATATGGGTGGCCTTTTGGCGGTCTGGACTGCACGGCTTGAATAATGCAGGAGTGTGGGGACGTAGCAATATGAGTAAATTAGCCGAGAGTGCTGTCACTGCGGTGGAGATTAATTAATTAGGAGTAATAATTGCCGGGTGCGGTATGTCTTTGGTACCACTTAATCAGGTTTTGTGATAATAAAAGGAAGAAGCTGCTCCTCACATTAGATAATTACATTTAAATTAGCAGGCCTCATGCAGTCACATGCAGAACTCCATCGACTCCGTTGTCTGGAATCAAAACTATTATTTTGGTAAACAGCAGCCGGCTGCACGATAAACGTGCACAGCATGGCAACGTGTACTCTTGGCTTTTACTTAACGCTTGCTTTTCATTCCTCTTTTTGTTACCCGTGAATTACTTAAAACACTCAGCAGAGCTTCAGCTGAACTGCACCTGAAAACACTTACAGTCAGTCACCAGTGACGCCCTAGACAGCCAGACCTAATGTGGCATCTCGTATGTAGTGCCATTCATATCTACCCATCTATCTAGTCTTCATGTTTGTGTTGTCCTGTATATTGTCCCATTTACATCTACCTATTGTGGACACCATGGGGCACTCAGGCTCCCCACACACCCAACACAAATAGGTTCAGACTCAAGTTAAAGGGCAAAAGAGTCTTATGGGAAACTCTTCTTTAAGCAAGTGTTTTCCACCTCAGCCATAAGTATAAGCGATGCACTAGCACAACTGTTTGTTTCCAGTTTCTACCACTGGTGACTGCCTCCTCCACTCCTCCACACAATCTTCATCCACCTCCCACCCGACTCAGACTCCTGGAACTGAAGCAGGCAGCTCTACCACCCAGAAGTACTTCCAGTGCTCTGTACATGCGGTCCAAAGGCAAAACAAAAACCCCATGGAGTAAGGCTCCCCAGTCTCTGCAGTACCCCCTGGTGGTACCCATGGAACCAAACAGGGCTGAGTTGAAGAGCTTCATGACCCATGATGCCTTGTGGGAATCTGAGGCACTGCTGCAACCAAGGGGGGCTGCCATCTAGTGAGGGAGATAATGTGCTCTCTCCCCTGGTCTTTGGGTAAGGATGCCAGCTGTCCCTCACACAACTTATCGACACAATAGTCTTAACATCCATCTTTGTGCTGTCTCTTATATAGTGCCATTCATATCTACCCATCTATCTATAAAGTAGTCTTCATGTTCATATTGTCTTGTATATTGTGCCATTCATATTTACCTATTGTGGACACCATGGGGCACTCAGGCTCCCCACACACCCAACACAAGCAGGTTCGTCCTCAAGTTAAAGGGCAAGAGAGTCTTGTGGGAAACTCTTCTTTAAGCAAGTGTTTCCCACCACAACCTCAAGTACAAGCAATGCACTAGCACAACTGTTTTCTTTCAATGTCTACCACTGGTGACTGCCTCTTCCACTCCTCCTCACAATCTTCATCCACCTCCCACCCGACTCGAGCTCCTGGAATTGAGGCAGGCAGCTTCTTTTATCTACCACCCAGAAGTACTTCC
This sequence comes from Polypterus senegalus, assembly GCF_016835505.1. Taxonomy (NCBI): domain Eukaryota; kingdom Metazoa; phylum Chordata; class Cladistia; order Polypteriformes; family Polypteridae; genus Polypterus; species Polypterus senegalus. The sequence continues at coordinate 10,128,239 of NC_053169.1, forward strand.
AGTGCTCCGTACACGTGGTCCAAAAGCAAAACAAAAGCCCCTGCTGTACCCCCTGGTGCTACCCATGGAACCCAACAGGGATGAGTTGAAGAGCTCCATGTCCCATGATGCTCTGTGGGAATCTGAGGCACCTAGGATTGCAACTAAAGGGGGGCTGCCATCTAGTGAGGGAGATGCAAATTGCATGTTCTCTCCCCTGATCCTTCCCGGCCGGGTAAGGATGCCAGCCATCCCTCACACAACTTATCGACACAATAATCTTAATATCCATCTTTGTGCTGCCTCTAATATAATGCCATTCATATCTATCCATATATCTTTCTCCACAGGTAACCCTGTATTAATAATAGTATTAATAATAATAATTATTACATTAATTATTTACAATAATCCATCCATCCATTATCCAACCCACTATATCCTAACTACAGGGTCACGGGGGTCTGCTGGAGCCAATCCCAGCCAACACAGGGTGCAAGGCAGGAAACAAACCCCAGGCAGGGCCCAAGCCCCCCGCAGTGCACACACACACACACACACACACACACCATGGCCAATTTAGGATCATCAGTGCACCTAACCTGCATGTCTTTGGACTGTGGGAGGAAACCCACACAGATACGGGGAGAACATGCAAACTCCACACAGGGAGGACATGGGAAACAAACCCAGATCTCCTTACTGCGAGGTAGCAGCGCTACCCACTGCGCCACCGTGCCGCCCCTATTACATTAATTATCATATTAATTATTTACATTTCTATTGCACTTTTTCTCACTTTTCATAGTGAGCAGGGAAGGTACTTCAACCACCACTAATGTGTAGTGTCCACCTGGATGCTGCAGCCATTTATGCCCCAGTATGCTCACCACACATTAGCTGGCAGATAGTGAAGTGGTTAGGGGGCCAGAAAGACTAGGCTGTAGTGCTCAATTTCGACAGGACATTATGACACACGCTGAAATTACAACGGATGCCTAGGGTTCTGAATGACCACAGAGAGTCAGGGCCTCCTGGTTTCAAGTCTCATCTGAAGGACGGCACCAGTTTTAGAGCACAGTGTCCAGACACAGACCATGGGGGAAGCCCCCCTGCTGGTCTCACCAATGCCTGTTCCAGTAGTAACCCAAGCTTCTTTAATACGGTCTCCCATGTGGGTACTGGCTGGGCCTGGCTAAATGGCCCACCACAGCCTACTCATTCTGGCCCCCTAAACATCCCCTGTCTCTAATTGGCCTTCTTACCTCTTCACCACCTAACAGCTAAAGCGTGGCGAGCATACTGGCGCAAAAATGGTGGATGCTGCACATTAATGGTGGATTAAGTGACTCCCCACTTATGATGTAAAGCTCCTTAAGTAGCAAGAAAAGTGCTATATAAACATAAAGAATTATTATTATTATTATTATTATTAAAGTAGAAATGCAAGCCTTAGCCAGGAAACAACAAGGCTGACCCAAAGGACAGGCCAGTAGGGAAGAGCAGCACAGAGACCAGGCTGTCGGACTTCCTTACGTAGAAGAAAGGTGAGAGCCGCCTGTAAAGCAGCGAGTCTCCAAAGGAATTTCAAGGCGATGGTATTTGGAGTTTTTGATCCAGTAAATACGTCGGAGATTAATCTCTCTATTATAAAAGAAAATCTTGAGACGAGACGAGACTATCGCCAAAAGAGTTTTTCAAGACCCGCCCTCCTCTCCACCATTTCTGGTTCACAGCACACGCCCGCAGTCCTCTCACCTCTCATTCATGTGAATGCTTTTGTCAAACACACTTCCTGCACTCTCAGCTCTTATACATTTTTAAGTTTTCCCTCACTTTAAGTTCCCAATAAAAGAAGACTTACTATGTCCAAATCTTATTGAAGAATTTCATCACGAAGGGTTATCAACAGAAGAAATGAGTACACGGGCAATCCTAGCACCGAGAAACAATGAAGTCAAACGAATTAACGAGAAACTTGTCGATTGGTTAGACGGCGAATGTATTAAATGTGTATCAGTAGACTGAAACAGTTGGTGGTGATGGTGTGGAAGCTGAAAACATCAACTTACAATATCAAGTAGAATATCTACCACCATTAACACCGTTCAGTCTTCCACCACACGAATTACTGTAGAAAGAAGAATGTATCGTAATGTTATTGCGTAATTTATGTCGGAGTGATGGGCTATGCGATAGGACAAGATTAGTTGTATTCAAAATCGGTTCAACAATTCTAACGTGTAAAATTTTAACAGGTGACAAGAAAGGTAACGTAGTACATCTTCAGGGATAACATGAGACACCAAAGGAGATATTGATATGCCATTCGTATTAAAACGTTAACAGTTAATAACTTTTACAAAGACAATTAACAAATCACAGGGACAAACATTAGAAAAAGTCAGCTTATTTATTAGACAGAAAGAAACAAAATTCACTAACGGGCAGTTATACAGTCATATGAAAAAGTTTGGGACCCCCTCTCATCCTGCATAATAACTGACTCTCCTTTCAACACAAAAGATAGCAGTGGTATGTCTTTCATTTCCTAGGAACATCTGAGCACTGCGGTGTTTTCCGAACGAAGATTTTTAGTGACGCAGTATTTAGTTGTAAGAAATTAAATCAAATGTGAAAAACTGGCTGTGCACAAATGTGGGTCCCCTTGTCATTGTGCTGATTTGAATGCCTGTCACTGCTCAGTGCTGATCACTTGGTATGATGAGCTCGTCAAGCCTTGAACTTCATAGACAGGAGTGTCCAATCATGAGTGGTCAAAGGTATTTAAGGTGGTCAATTACAAGTTGTGCTTCCTTCCCTTTGACTCTCCTCTGAAGAGTGACAGACAGCATGGGATCCTCAAAGCAACTCTCCAAAGATCTGAAAACAAAGATTGTTGAGTCTCGTGGTTTAGTGGAAGGCTACACAAATTGATCTCAGAGGTTTAAACTGTCAGTTTCAACTGTAAGGTATGGGATCAGGAAATGGAAGGCCACAGGCACAGTTGCTGTTAAACCAACAGGTCTGGCAAGCCAAGAAAAATACAGGAGCGGCATATGAGCAGGATTGTGAGAATGGTTACAGACAACTGAAGATCACCTCCAAAGACCTGCAAGAACATCTCGCTGCAGATGGTGTATCTGTACATCGCTCTACAATTCAGCACAGTTTGCACAAAGAACATCAGATGGCAGGGTGATGAGAAAGAAGCCCTTTCTGCACTCACGCCACAAACAGAGTCGCTTGTTGTATCAAATGCTCATTTAGACAAACCAGATTCATTTTGGAACAAAGTGCTTTGGACTGGTGAGACAAAAATGGAGATATTTGATCCTAACAAAAAGCACTTTGCATGGCAGAAGAAGAACACCGCATTCCAAGAAAAATACCTGCTACCTCCTGTCAAATTTGGTGGAGGTCCCATCATGCTGTGGGGCTGTGTGGCAAGTTCAGGGACTGGGGCCCTTGTTAAAGCCGAGGGTCGGATGAATTCAACTCAATATCAACAAATTCTTCAGGATAATGTTCAAGCATCAGTCACAAAGTTGAAGTTACGCAGGGGTTGGATATTCCAACAAGACAATGACCCAAAACACAGTTGGAAATCTACAAAGGCATTCATGCAGAGGGAGAAGTACAATGTTCTGGAATGGCCGTCACAGTCCCCTGACTTGAATATCATCAACAATCTATGGGATGATTTGAAGCAGACGGACCATCAAATGTAACTGAACTGGAGAGATTTTGTATGAAGAATGGTCAGAAATACCTCCATCCAGAATCCAGACACTCATCACAGGCTATAGGAGGACAGCGTCTGGAGGCTCAAAGGAGCAAAAGGAGGCTCAGCTAAGTATTGATGTCATATCTCTGTTGGGGTGCCCACATTTATGTAACTGTCTAATTTTGTTATGATGCATATTTTCTGTTAATCTAATAAACTTAATGTCACTGTTGAAATCCTACTGTGTCCATAAGGCATGTCAGATATTAAAAGGAAGTTCAGCCAATGAGAAACAAAAATCCAAAGAATTAAGAGGGGATCCCATACTTTTTCTTATGACTGTACGTGGCGTTGTCACAATGTAACTCCAAACATGGAATCAAAATTCAATGCGAATACTGAAGAAAAGTTAATTTCAAAAATTGTTTTTAAAGAAGTTTTACCGTAAAAGTGTAAATTTAAAAAGTATTTGCGTGTTAATTTCAAAGCCAAACAGGACAAAATCGTATTACGCAATGAATACCTCTAACGTAACATGAAACATCATTTTCTTTCAATTTATAACGTTTTACTATTTTTTAATTTGGTTAATTACTTGCTGTAATGTAAAATAGTTCTATTATACATATGTAACAATTGACATGAAAATAACAATCTGTTTTAATTGTACATCCGCATCCTCATACGCGAGCGGCAGAACCGCAAAGAGGCTAGCGTGTAGTGCCCGCCCGGGGTTGGCAAGCGAAGTGAGCAGAGGGCAGAACCCCCTAGTAATAATATAAGATGCACAGAAAAGGAATTACCCGACAACAGCAGACCAAGTATAAAGTTGGTTGTAACTTACTGGTGAACGTATTCGTGCGGTGAGTCTTCACAGGAAAGTTAGTGGGGTCTACTCGAATGACGTGCAGTAGAGAGTATTGTGTTTAATTTATGCCTGTGGGTGTGTGTGAGGGGTTACACCAGAAGTGCTGGTGCTCAAGAATGATAGAGTCATAAACTGGCCATAACATTCATAAAAACTCATATTTAACACAAAATTTCTTTCAGCTGCATGTGACCAGAAAAGGACGTCTGTAATGCATAACCTAAATAATCGTAAGGACATCTGCACCAGGCCACCAAGGAGAGGCCCACAGTGATCAGGTCTACATAAACACTTCGGCTTTTTCTTGCAGTTTCCTCTTCTTCAAAACAAATCAGATGCCAAGAAACAAGAGACAAGAGCTCACATTATTAAATATTTATAGGATCGAACGTTGTCTTTATTACTTTTTATACAGCCAAACAGCACACTGTGTGCATTGCTATGGAGATGAGTGAGATTCACAGGAGCTGGAGAGGGAAGGGACATTAAGGATTATGTCTCCTTATTTCGCAAGATGTGTCGCACAGCCTTGGCATGAAAGGTGGACTGTTGTTCTATTTGAATTATATTTTACACTATCCTCCTACAGTAGGCTATGTTGAAACCAAACACTCATAAAATGTCAAATGAGATAAGAATGGAGGCCGGAGGGGGTGGTGGGGTTTTCGTTAAAAAAAAAGTGAAAAAAGGAGACTGAGAGACAACTGTGACAAGACTACTTGAGAGTCTGCCAGAACAACATCTCATCCTGAAGGAGCGACAGTTTAACGACACAACATTTGTTCTCCATCAAGTCTGAAAGCCTCATGTTTCCTGCCACGTCAATTTTGGGGGAAAATATGCAGAGCTTCCGTAATTAGTGCTGTCTGTCGCAGATTGGTGAAGTTATCTGATGTTAGCGAGGAGCATGAAACAAGGCACTCTGTGAGAAATTAGGGTTATCTGCTGCAGACAGACAGATAGAAAAGGCGCTTTATGATAGATAGATAGATAGATAGATAGATAGATAGATAGATAGATAGATAGATAGATAGATAGATAGATAGATAGATAGATAGATAGATAGATAGATAGATTCTGTATAACTTGCTCTGCAAGTCACCTTGGATAAGGGAATTTGATAAATAAATAAATAAATAATACTGATTTCCAGTTCCTTGGTAATGCTGATGCTAAGCTGCTGACATTTCTCAGACTGCTCCACGTGACTCCGTGCCTTCATTCTACAGTATATAACTTGCTTTGTAAGTCACCTTGGATAAGGGAATTTGTGAAATAAATAAATAAACAAATAAATAAATAAACAATAATAATGATTTCCCGTTCCTTGGTAATACTGATGCTAAGCTGCTGACATTTCTCAAACTGCTCCACGTGTCTCCGCGCCTTCATTCTACAGTATATAACTTGCTTTGTAAGTCACTTTGGATAAGGGCATTTGATAAATAAATAAACAATCTGGAGGAGATCCTGAGGCAGCTTAGCTAATGAGCTTGATGGACTGAATGGCCTCCTCTCGTTTGTCCGTGTGTTTCCAGGCCTATTGGTTGCTCATATACTGAGGCAGTTGTGTGGAGAGTGATGTCAAGGTGGCTTCCGAAATGCGAGGCGCCCGAGCTTATAGCACACTTTGCGGAGACCACAGAGCGAGACTCGATGCTCAAGAGGACAAAAGAAAAAGAACGTCTTTCAGAATTAAATTCCTGCCTTTGAATGACGTTTTGTTCCGACTTTGAGTTTGGTTTGTCCTTGTAATGTGGTGATACCCAACATTAATAGAAAAGGTTGCTGGTGGTGAATGGCGTTTTATTCCGGTTTTGTTCTGTCAACGCTGTGAAATATAAAAGATGCATCAAGGACGATAACGACTCGGCTAGCAACCAACCTTGATTTCAATGCTTTGCCTCAAAAGGAGGAAGGTTCCACATATCTGCTGCTAGTTACCGTGTTAGTTCAGTAGGACATTCCTATTGTCCTACTGAACACATTACGCGTCGTGAAAGGTTTCACGTAACTTCTGTAGACATTTTCATGCTGTAGTTCTGCAAGCTGCTAAAGGAAGCCTGTTGCGAACTCACTGGATTAATGGGGAGGAGAGCCGGTCTGGGTCTTCCCAGGACATCCCTAGGACTATTACAAGGGTTGGCTAGAAGTAGTCCACACAGGGGACATGGCGATGGAATTTGGACTTGGACAATTGTCTGGTGCATCTGCTTTCATTCTGTTAAAGGTGTCACAGATGACTTGGGGTTACTGATATTCCGGCTGGGACTGATGGCTTCTTGCCCAGCTGGGTCACCTTTATAAAAGAAAGGTGGCTTCCCGGGGCCACGGGTTCCCCCATCATGACAGGTGGCAGCAACCCTCTGGTGGATTCTCCCGTGTGCAGCTCACAGTCATGGCCACATGAGAGTCATAGCTCCGATAGGCGTCTCTGCTGGATTTCAGGGGAGCCGCCACCAGAGGGGGCTGATGACAAGGAGGTGCCGCCTGACCCAGAAGTGCCTCCGGTGTGTAAAGTGGTAACACCAGAAGTACCCCCAGTGTCCGTATAAGGGAAGCTGCTGGGACGAGGAGGACGAACAAAGCTCATCTGGGAGGAATGGAGGAGGAAAAGACAGAAAGTAGAGAAAAAAGGAGCTTTTGTTAAAGTATCACGTTACAAATTAATTCTGATTTGAACCCAGGACTTGAGATTTTCACATTTGATTTAATTTCATACAACTAAATACTGCTTCACTAAAAATCTTCGTTCGGAAAACACCGCAGTGCTCAGATGTTCCTAGGAAATGAAAGACATAGCACTGTTATCGTTATTGTTGAAAGGAGAGTCAATTATTATGCAGACTGAGAGGGGGTCCCAAACTTTTTCATATGACTGTACGTATATAAAAGCCAAATACCGCTGACTCACTCGTCACAAAATCTCCCGAACCACGAGGACTTGAAATTTGGAATGTAGGTTGCCTTGGCCCACAGGTGCTCGCTAAGAAGCGCTTTAAAAAATTTTGTGGTCCAAGCGTGAAATTTCTTATAGTTTTTTAGTCCTGTTTGTATGTCTGTCTGCTTTTCACGACAGAACGGATTTAGATTGGCTGTTTTTCTATAATTTGCTTGAACATTCTGTTTGATTTTGCGACTTTCTCATTGCACTATCAGAGTTCGCTTGCGGTACCGATTTATTAGCACGAGTCCAAGAGAGACTCATCGGGCTGCGGGGTCCTCCTTACTCACGCGCCAGTCTTGCGGCATATCTTACATCCGCTTAGCTAGCAAACGAGACAACCACTTCACGGATTTTAGATCGTTTTTCTTTTCTATAACTTGCTTGGACATTCCCGTTGATTTTGCGACTCCTCTCATCGTGCTAAGTATCAGAGTTAGCTTGTGGGACTGACTGAGAGACTCATTGGGCTGCGGGGCCCTCCTCACTCACGCACCTCCCTCGGGCGTAACCTTAACTCCGCTTAGCTAGCGAACGAGAGAACGACTTAGTGGATTTAGATCTTATTTTTTCTATAATTTGCTCAAATATTCTGTTGATATTGCGACTTTCTCATCGTGCCAAGTATCACAGTTTGCTTGCGGTGCCGATTTATTTGTGCGAATCCAAGACAGACTCACTGGGCTGCGGGGCACTCCTCGCTCACACGTCTGCCTCGGGCGTAACCTTAACTCCGCTTAGCTAGTGAACGAGAGAACGACTTAACGGATTTAACAGATCTAGAATTTGCTTGAACATTCCGTTGATCTTACGACTTCTCTCATCGCGCTAAAATTCATAGTTTGCTTGCAGGACTGATATATTCACGCTAATCTGAGGTGGGGAGCTGGGCGGGACCCTCATTGCTGTCCTGTTTCACTACTACATTGGCAGAGCCGCGGGGCACGGCTGGTAATATATAAACACGCACGAGGCCCGACAAATACTCAATACTATACATGTGCACACAATTCACCACTATGATTATATATATTATTTATCTAGCGATCCATTATCCAACCCGCTATATCCAACTAGGTAGAGCTGCTGCCTCCCAGTTTGGAGACTGGGGTTCGTTTCCCAGGTCCTCCCTGCGTGGGGTTTGCATCTTCTCCCCGTGTCTGCGTGGGTTTCTTCCGGGCGCTCCGGTTTCCTCCCACAGTCCAAAGACATCGCATTGGCGATCCTAAATTGTTCCTAGTGTGTGCATTGGCTCCAGCAGACCCCCTGTAGTTAGGATATAGCGGATTGGATAATGGAGCCAATCCCAGCCAACACAGGGCGCAAGGCAGAAAACAAACCCCGGGCAGTGCAGGGCACACACACGGGACAATTTAGAATCTCCAATGCACCTAACCTGCATGTCTTTGGACTGTGGGAGGACCTGGGAAGCGAACCCGGGTCTCCTACCTGCGAGGCAGCAGCGCTACCCATTGCGCCACCAGTCCGCCCTTATATTATTTATATGAACACACCAATGTACAATAATAAGATTTACAAAAACCCTCCCTTGCCCTTAACCAATAAATGAATAAACACAGAACACAAACACAAATGAATGATAAATGGCTGTTGATATGTATGTGATAAATGAGTCCAAAGCTAATAAAGCCAGATGATAATATAATTGAATATTGGCTGAAATGATATTTTGCTTCTTCCCAAAAATACAAAATAACCTCACTGTCCTCAGCAATGGCTGATAGGAATCTAGACCCCGGGGTTTATCTGCACTGGTTGTCATGAAGATGATCCGAATACTGAAAAAGCACGCACAACGAACGGAAGGGATGAGTTGGAAAATGAATACGTAAATCGGCTCCTTTCTTCTCATCTCGGGGTTGGGGTCTCCCTTCATTGTTCTTACCCTGTTTGACTTACGGAGACAACATTTACTTACACACACATACATGATAGTAAACGGGACGATGAAAACAAAATGCAACTCAGCATAGACACACAAAAGAAATACCAATTATTATGTAGCCCCACTACATTGTAAAAGTCAAAATGAGCCCACACTTCCGCTCTGTACGCCCGGTTTAACTCCTCTGGATTCAGCCATCGGTTCTCATGTTACTTGTCAGCTCGGTTTGTCACAGCACTAATGTTGTTATGTTCTAATGTTCTGAAATAGACATGTGCTTTATTCACAATGCTTAAGACAGTCCCATAAAAATGTAATGGAAGACCCCAATTATAAAATCCTTGTGGTAATGAAATATGTACAGTACTGGAGAAAAACTTGTCAGACTGAAAAGAAAACTTTGCTCTGCAACTTTTCACTTATACCTAATGAGGCTACATGGAGCGCTCGCCACAGAAAACGTCTTTCTCAGGGGTGAGGGTTGATTTGACTTTAGTTTTGATAAGTTTGACGTCTTGTATGGAATTTTATATGCTTTTATAAATTCAATAAAAAAAGATAAAAGTAAAGGCACTATAGATAGATAGATAGATAGATAGATAGATAGACAGATATGAAAGGCACTTTATAATAGATAGATAGATAGATAGATAGATAGATAGATAGATAGATAGATAGGAAAGGCACTATATAATATAGATAGATAGATAGATAGATAGATAAATAGATAGATAGATATGAAAGGCACTATATAATAGATAGATAGATAGATATGAAAGGCACTATATAATAGATAGATAGATAGATAGATAGATAGATAGATAGATAGATAGATAGGAAAGGCACTATATAATATAGATAGATAGATAGATAGATAGATAGATAGATAGATAGATAGATAGATAGATAGATAGATAGATGAAAGGCACTATATAATAGATAGATAGACAGATAGATAGATAGATAGGAAAGGCAGTATATAATATAGATAGATAGATAAATAGATAGATAGATAGATAGATAGATAGATAGATAGATAGATAGATAGATAGATAGATAGATATGAAAGGCACTATATAATATAGATAGATAGATAGATAGATAGATAGATAGATAGGAAAGGCACTATATAATATAGATAGATAGATAGATAGATAGATAGATAGATAGATAGATAGATAGATAGATAGATAGATATGGAATGTTATATGCTTTTAATAAATTCAATAAAAAAAAGCAAACAGACAAAGAGGAACTTCAGGTTGTCTGAACAGACACATTAACCACAAGATGGGGTCCGCAAAGACAAAAGAAGGGGTTTACCCTAGCCCACAGCCATAGGTGGAATGCTGATTGGACGGAGAACGTAAGTTGTGCCAAACATTGACTGGTTCAAACCCACTCGAGAAAGACGTTGGCCCCTAAACTACGATGTCCCGGTGGTCCAAGACTGCCTAATCCAGGTGGAACTATTCAGGGTGGCCAGGAGCTTATGTCTAACTGGTACAGTCTTCCACTTTCTTCTCTTCCTCTGCTCTTCACTCTCTTCCAGGTGTGCTTTGTCCTACTCCACTCCAGACCCCCCTGTGGTAATCTAATTAGTTCTTCTACACCGTAAGCAAAACCATTTTCAGATCAGGTGGAACTGCCACTGACAGTGGAGTCTCCACCCTGTGGCTCCCTTCAACAGCACACAAAGACCCCAATATGGCTACCCATAGAAACAATGACTCGTGTGCAACTCCAGAGGTGTCCAAATGGGAACAGCACCACCCAGTATACTTAGAACATATGTCCCTACTTGGAAGACTCTCCCTGTTCTTCCACTCCTGTGGAAATCTCAACTGGAAGAAGCACCACCAACCAACCCAGCATGGACACCAGCCCCTCCATTTTCTACGTCACAATATATGCAAAAATGGAACAAAATTAAAAAGACACTGTGATGGCCTGGCAGCCCTTTTCCTGCCATGAACCCAGTGCTGCTAAGATTCACTCCAACCTGCCATGACCCTGAATCACATTACGTGGATTACGTGATGTGACAGCCATCAACTCAGACTTTATCTCCCACGCCTTTCGCTCCTGCTGCGGGTTTTGAACGCACACATGCGGCAGCGCATTCACGGATCCCTTAGCAGTCATATCTGATTACTGAGAGCTGTTGTGTTTATTACTTATAGGGCTTGTCAACTGCCTTAAATTAACCTTAATATTTTAACCCGCTACTAAAATCATTTCCCAGTAGTCACTGGCATGTCAAAGTGATGATGAGAGTATTCCAGATCTAATAAATATGTCGGAAATGGAGAATGAATTAAAGATTAGACCGTCCAAGGGTAGGAAAAATAACTGCATATGGTATTTTAATAGGCGGTGGATCTCTGCCTGAATGAATAATACGACTGAGGCTATTAAAAGAAAAAGATGGGAAGCCAGTGTGCATCGCAGCGTGTGGAATGGGGGCTTCAGAAGATCACTAAGCAGGGTCCTTTGTGTGCCAGTGGTGCTTCTTGGGCTTTAAAGAGAAGGAAGATAGATAGATAGATAGATAGATAGATAGATAGATAGATAGGAAAGGCACTATATAGATAGATAGATAGATAGATAGATAGATAGATAGATAGATAGATAGATAGAGTGGACTGTGCCTGGCAGTTTAACCTGGCCAAGTCCCCCAAGCCACCAGATGGAGCCCTCCCTGCAGTATGGAGGTGCCCCGAAGACCAGCAGGGTCATGGACTTTGTAGGTTTTATGCTCAGCCCTGCTGGATACCACAGGGGCCGCAAGAGGGAGCTGCAGGGAGGACCAAAGATTTCTTTTTACCCTATACCCGAGAAGTACTTCCAAGTCACATGAGCAGAAGGGATGATGTGCTTCCGGGGTGAAGATAAGGACTATTTATCCTAACCCAGAAGGAATAAGGACTTGTTGACTATTGGACAGGAACACCTCTGGTTCAGTGAGTATAAAAGGACCATGGGAACTCCCAGACAATGAGCTGAGCTGGGTGGTAGGAGGGCAACGCATCTGGGAGTGGAGGATTGTTGATTATTGATTTATTATTGTGTATAGTTGGTTTATGAGTAGTGTGGAGTGGAGGATGCTTAGTGCACATTATTATAATAAAAATATTAATTGTTGCACTTTTACCTGGTGTTTGGCGTGGTACCTGAGGGTTCAAGGGAGCACTAGTGCCCCCAACTACTACAATAGATAGACAGATAGATAGATGTTAAAAACTACTATATGATTGATAGACAGATAGCATAGTTGGCAGGATTAGATGATAGATAAATAGTCAGATAGATACTGTCAGGGATGCCAGGGGCAACGACCTGGCCGGGATGCCGTGAGGGACCGGAAGAGGGTCAAAGCCCACCCTGGATCACGTGGGGGCTGCCTTCCTGGTTGTTCTGGGGGCCATGGGTTGAGGGCATGGAAGCCCTACCCTGTAGGGGCCCGTGGTCACCGCCAGGAGGCGCCCCAATGCCTTGGGGACCTGTTGCCCCAGCACTTCCGCCACACCAGGAAGTGCTGGGGGGAAGACTTTGGGAGACACCTGGAGAGCTGCCAGGAGGACAGCCGGCACTTCCGCCACGCTGGGGCGTGGCCAAGGGAGGAATGCTGGGAACACCTGGTGCTCATCCGGGGACAGGATAAAAGGGGCCATCTCCATTCATTTGAGGCTGGAGTCGGGAGGAGGCAGGACGAAGCACAGAGGAGGTGTGGAGGCGGCCCGAAGAGAGGCATTGTGGCCAGGACTGAGTATTTGGGGGGTTTTTGTGCACGTGACTGGGTCTTAGTGACCATTGGCTGGGGTTTGTGTGACCAGTTAAATTATTGTAAATATTGTAAAATAAACGTGTGGTGGTTGAAACAACATGTCCGCCTGTCTGTGTCCGGGTTGGCTCCACAATAGACAGACAGACAGTGTAGTTGGCAGGATTAGATGATGGATAGACAGATGTGAAATGTGAAAGGCGCATCTACTTGCATATCAGTCACTCAAACTCAGTCTTCAGGTGGTTTGGACCTGCCATTTTCAGACACACACTGAGCTGGTTACGTTTCCTACTGTCTCCTCACGGTTCCATCATCCTAGGTTTGATTCCCATGCTTGCTCATTTTTCAGCTCATTCTCTTACTGTCTCCATATCTTTTTTCTGAAGGCTCTCCAGTTGTCTTCCCACACAATATAACGACGTTGACTGGCCACTTTAAATTGACCGAGAGTGAGTGTTGGGCTCGGTGCCGTGTCCTCTACAGGGTTAGTTGCTTTTTTTATGGCAGGCTCAGAAAGTGACTGAAGTCACGTTAACAAGCACAACAATATCTAAATCGCTGTGTCCCTTGGAACTCCACCTTTTAGGTATTCATAATAACTACGTGTGAACGTCACCAACGTGCACCATGTGTGTTAAAAGATTTCTGTATTTATGGTGTGTTTGTCTGCTTTCCTATTACATATGGATTTAATTGCCTAAGCACATCCTTTTTGCATGAATTTCCATATTTTTTTATGATAAACAGTATAAGCAGCTTCAATAAACGAATTCATTTTCCAAATTAGCAACAATTAAACTGCAGCTCTGCTTAATAGTGTTTGGGTGCAATTAATGATTTCTCCTATGAGTGGATGTGTTTAGTTTCTCATATTAAAACACTCTCTCTGTTTTCAATGAAAAGACACATTTTTGCTAGTTTTTTTTTATTATTTACTATAAATTTAGTCAACCTGGGAAAACTGAAGGGTGGCATGGGGGCACGAGGCTCATGCTGTTGTCTCACAGATCCAAATGAAATCACACACAACGTGCACAACCTGAACGCATTCTGCTCAACTGGAAAAATCCCAACCCGCCCGTCTCAATCACCAGGGGCCTCATGTATAAATGGTGCGTACGCACAGAAATGTTGCCTACTCCTGTTTCCACGCTCAAATCGTGATGTATAAAACCTAAAGCCACGCACATTTCCACGGTACCTCATACCATGGCGTACACAAGTTCTCCACTCGGTTTTGCAGACTGATGGCACCCTGCGTCAAAGCAGTGCTACTGTTCCTGTGTGGTTTATCTTTCTTTTTTCAGAGCCACATCCCTGACGCAGCTTTATAACTACACTGAAATTAACCGCATATTGTTTATTAGTTTAAGGCATCTGATTGTAATTAACCAGTAACAATATAATGGTCCACACAATGATCAAACTATTCTAAATACCATAACTGCGTTAGCGTTGTTACTCTCACTGCACCTTCTTCTTCTTTCAGCTGCTCCCGTTAGGAGTTGCCACAGCAGATCATCTTTTTCCATATTCCTCTCACTGCACCACTCGGAGTATTTATATCACTGTATCTGAGTGTGAATCACAGATCTACAGCAGCTGATCGGAAAGAGAATTATCGGGATACAGCATCAAGCACATGCTGCCTCAGCCAAGCGCACAGTCTATTTGAACTTCTCTCATACGACAAACACTTCAGAGCCTTTCCTGTACGGGCCTTGCGGTTCAGAAAGAGTTTCATCCCAAGAACTCTAAACGCATGCAATCAATCCATCAAGTGTTCCTTATAGAACTGTCTGTACTTATAAGTACAATCACCTCACTGTAAACTTGCACGACAGTTATAATATTGCACAACCTGAGCCACTTTATAAAGCGTGTATTTACATGTGACGACGATATCATATTTAAGATGAAATGCAGCAAAATATGTTTATTATATTATAAAGATAAAACTTTAACTTCATTTAAATAATCTGTATTGTTAATAATTAAAGGACATGGTGTCGCTACCCTAGCAAGGATCTGGCGCTCCGCTCACGGATTTTTCCTGCCTCGCACTGTATGCTTCACTGGAACTGGCATGAAGGATAGAATAATTAAACACGTACTACGAAGATATTTCAATGTTCCTTAAAAGTTTTGAAGAATCGGCGTTCTCAGGTTACAGATGGCTTGACGTCCATTACAGAGCTGATTGTGTGGCGATTGGTTACTTGGAGAAAGAAAAGGAAGGACAGGAATTGGGGGTTAGTACGTTTGAAAGGGAGAGTACTGCTGCAGTAAATTATTTCATCGAAGGTCACGCACAATCACTGCGCCACCGTGCTCCCATGTTTAATAATACGATTTAACCCCTATCATCATGAAAATGATATCATGTATACATCTTAGTATTTTAATTATTCAGAGAGCTGTAATATCACAAATGTAATGGATTTTGTGACCAGTCGGAGGAAGAGAGCCGGTTTAAGAAGCATGTGATTCACACACATAGAGCACATAGAAGATCAAATACAATACAAAGCATTTAACGTGCTACTTTAGTTACGATGAGATTTGAGAAACTAGTAAATTAAACGATTTTAAGATGAAGTTTATGACATTCTACTTTAATGACAAAATAAACTACGTGATTAAAGTAGAAATTTCAAGATTGAAGTTGACATTTTGTGCTTTTTTCCCCACTGTGTCCCTATTTTTTTTTTCTCTGTACCCTAATAAGCTTTCATATGACACTCAGACGGTGGGCTACGACTCGCCTTTTCACAGCGACTTTGATATCTGACAACTTCTTGTTTATTTCAGGCAATGTGCGACTTTGTAAACTTGAGCTTTCGAGTTTCTCCGCCACGCTGTGTCACTCGATCAACTTCCTTTTGTTGTTTATATCACTGTTTAAACCAACAAATAGTATGTTTTTCTTTGCCTCCACTTGGTATTCGCTGAAATTCTTCCATTTTCCCTCTTGCTTTTCCCATTGTCTTTTCACAGAACGCTGAGTTTAAGGGCTATTTATATTGATTTGCATATTCAATGAGGCGTAATTCTGGGAGGAGTTGGGGCGGGACAGCAGGCGCGTGCACGAGCGTTACTTTTCACGCTGATCGGGATTTATGGAGCGGAAGAACGTGGAAGTTTGCGTACGCACAGATTTCTGCATCTGGATTTTTCTGTGCATACGCACATTCCCGCTTTTGTGCTTACGTCGTGTTGTAGTGTGAGTTCTACGCACGGCGTTATGCGTGAGGCCCCAGGAGAATCTTTTTGTTGTGATTTCAGAACAATTTTTTTCCAAAGGAAATTCCCATAGGACATTTTTGCTTCCAGTGCTTGATCTCTGATGTCTCACGAAACGTAAAAGAGATTCTGATTTATGTTCCATTTGGGAATCAACTTTATCACAGATGTTTCTCCCAGAATTCCTTAAGAGGAACAGGTTTGGACATAAAGGAGACACGAGACACAACTGAAGTAAGAGGAGTCAAAGTTGAGAATTTGTTTGAGAAGCAGGGTATATTTTGTGAAATCTCTTCCTAATCTCCCTTAAGACTTTAAATTTGTATTTATTACTAGCCTGCATAGTTGTGAAACAAGACAAAGTTTAAAAACCAATATAAAAAAATAATAATTTGTATTGAGATGAATATATATTGATAGATTTCACATCCGAGGGCCTCTTGATTTCCAATATTTTGGGTTTTGCTATCAGGAGTGAGAATGTAGCTGTGATCTCATTGCCAAAAATGTTAAAAGTTGGCAAGATATCTCTGGCCAAGTGGAAGGTCGGTACACTCTAATGTCAAACGCTGGCACTTTTTCTTGTCAGAGCTGAACACGATCAGATAGAGTCCCCCACGTGGGGTGAAGCCGTGACATCTCTGCCAATGAGCAGGTACCCTCTACAACACACTTAATTCTGACCTCTCTCTCAAAAATGTTATTCTTTAATAATCTCTTTAATAATCTCCACTAGCTAAGTGGAGTCACGGTACACTCCAACATATGGCAAGAGGTACAGCGACTTGAATGGTGGCTGGCGCATGAGTGAGGAGGGCCTGGCCTGCTCCCTACTCCTGAGGTCCCGCCTGCCAATCCAATCAGCAAGCGGCCTCTCTCTTGGATTCAAGCAAATAAATCGGTGCCACAACCGAACTACGATATTTAGTGCGATGACAGAAGTCGCAAAATCAACTGGAATGTCAAGCAAATTATAGAAAAAAAAACCCAATCTATATCCGTTAAGTAGTCCTCTCGTGAAAAGCGGACAGACGGACAGACATTGGATTTCATACATATAGACATTGGACTGATGTCTTTATCCAGGTGACTTAAAACATCAGAGATACGATACGATACATTTTGTTTGTTTTTCTAATTGGAGCCCAAGCAGGAGAAGTGACTTTCTTGTTGTCACACACTGGTGTCAGTAGTGGGATTTAAACACACAACCTCAGGATTTGAAGTCCAAAGTCAAAACCAGTGTCACCCTGCCTTCCTCTTTTTTGAGAATGAGTGTGATCTAATTGGTGAACAGCAATATAAATTTAGATGAACTAATAGTATTATTCAGAATAATAATATAATATGATATGATATGATATGATATGATATGATATGATATGATATGATATGATATGATATGATATGATATATAGATCCTAAATTGCCCCTATTGTGTGCTTGGGTTGTGGGTGTGTTTGTGTGTGTCCTGCGGTGGGTTGGCACCCTGCCCGGGATTAGTTCCTGCCTTGTGCCCTGTGTTGACTGGGATTGGCTCCAGCAGACCCCCGTGACCCTGTGTTCTGATTTAGCGGGTTGGATAATGGATGGATGGATAATATAATATAATATAATATAATATAATATAATATAATATAATATAATATATATAGATCCTAAATTGTCCCTAGTGTGTGATTGGTGTGTGGGTGTGTCTGTGTGCCCTGTGGTGGGCTGGCACCCTGCCTGGGGTTTGTTTCCAGCCTTGTGCCCTGTGTTGGCTGGGATTGGCTCCAGCAGACCCCCATGACCCTGTACTTAGGATATAGTGAGTTGAATAATGGATGGATGGATGGATATAATATATAACAAAAATTACAATAAATACTATTATATTATATTATATTATATTATCCATCCATTTTCCAACCCGGGTCTCCTAACTGCGAGGCAGCAGCACTACCACTGCGCCACCGTGCTGCCCTATATTATATTATATTATATTATATTATATTATATTATATTATATTATATTATATTATATTATATTATATTATATTATATTATTATTTGGATAATAGTATTACAGTATTCAGAAACAAGGACTACAGTTTTATAATTGTAGTAAAGTGTTTTCTTACTACCACCCATACGTTTCACTGTATATTACAGAACACACAATGCAGTACTAGGGTGTTGTACCGTGTTAGCCATTATGAATGTAGTGAGAAGTCAAGCAGGATGACCCCTTTTTTACATTTAAGATTTCTCGTTTAAAGATTTACCAGCGTTGTTTCATGTCCTAGTGTGTATATAAGCACAGGGAACTCCAGTTTCTGTATTCATCTCTCCTGAAGAAGGGGCCTGAGTTGCCTCGAAAGCTGGCATATTGTAATCTTTTTCGTTAGCCAATAAAAGGGGTCATTTTGCTTGGCTTTTCTCTACAAAACACACAATGCAAAAACTTTCAAATTGCAAAAAAAAAAAAAATGTCCTGACCCTACTTAGAAGATCTGAGCCCACTGAGTGACTCTGCTGAGATCTCCACTAAAACTTCAGACGAGACCCTGGTGAGATGACCGAGGGTTTTTATTCCCCTCAGGAGAAAAATCTAAGAAGCTGAAGACTAAAGATAATGTCACCATTATATTACTTTCTCGTATATGAAGTACAGGGAAACTATTGGAATCATCCAAAAATTAAATTTTTGAGATTTTGATGAATCTCAACATTTTAGACCTCCCTGAGTCTGAAAATACCATTTTTAGAATTGTGTGTTTGTGCGTAAACATGATAACTTCAGTACGCTTTCACTTAGGTCAACCAGATTTTGCCTAAAAGTATTTGAAACAAAACACAGATTTCTATCGACTTTTGGGCTATTTCCGCTAACCAGAAGTGGTACTTTGTTATTCATGCAGGTGCAGAGTCCAATTTATTCAACTTTACATTTATAATAATTGTTCAGTATATTATTAATTTGATTTGTTTTTCATTGTTCTTTAATGTACAGAATATAAAAATGTAATCATTGTCTTGTGGTTTACTCCTCAAATATCCATCCCCATATCTGAGTATGGGTGGCATGATGGCGCAGTGGGTAGCGCTGCTGCCTTGCAGTTAGGAGACCTGGGTTCGCTTCCCGGGTCCTCCCTGCGTGGGTTTCCTCCCACAGTCCAAAGACATGCAGGCCAGGTGCATTGGCGATCCTAAATTGCCCTTGGTGTGTAGGTGCATGTGTGCCTTGTGGTGGGCTGGCACCCTGCCCAGGGTTTGTTCCTGCCTTGTGCCCTCTGTTAGCTGGGATTGGCTCCAGCAGACCCCCGTGACCCTGTAGTTAGGATATAGCGGGTTGGATAATGGATGGATGGATATTTGAGTATATAGAGAAATTTCTTTATTTCCTACAGCGCCATCTGAGCAGATACTCAATTTTGGGAAACTGGAAAAGATGCAGTGACAGAGGTAAAGAATGACTTGACGTAGTTTTAATTCTTTTTGTTTTTTTAATTGTATTATTGAATTGGTCCTAAACAAAAGAGCTGCGTTTAAAGGGTTGATCAGGATTAGTGGAGGATGCTCCGCGTATCTAAGGGGAGCCATGCACGGGTGCACAGCAGGTAAGTATCAGGGTTAGGGTTTGGTGCTGTTTTGTGACACCGTTGTTACAAGACGTCTCCCTGGGTCTTTAATGATATCAATAGCTGCCATTTGTGGTAAAGTCACCGTCCAACTTGCTGGATACCTTCCAGACTTTTCTTGCACGTTATTTGGAGTTTCCTTGTAAGATTTGGTTACAATCTTGTTGTGCCCAGTGGCGAGAAGAAAAGCACGAGATAAAACGCAGTGAAAACGAGAAATCTTAATGATGAAACCTTGTGGCATCAAAGCCAAATCGCTATCCGGAATTCAATGTCAGAGAAGAAAAGCAGAACGATTGGAAGAGAGAAATCTGAGAAGGAAATATTTGGATTGATGGTGATTTTATCTAAATCACGGATATGGAATGAATCTTGATGCCATTTTTAAAAAGCCAGGCGTGGTGTCGTCCAAAACAACATTTCATTTTGACGGGTAGCTGTGTGCATTGATATGTTCTAATAATTAACCCTTTTAAAGAGGGTCTTATGGATTCAACGGAAATAACTTTAATCACACTTTGAATTTTCCTGTTGTCGCACATGCGTATCAGAGGATCAGCTTCTGGGCTCATCCAAGGTAGGCAATACCTCACCAGGGTGTAAGAGGGTGCCAACGCTAGCAGAGTCATCATTAAGGCAACTGACCCCACCACGGTCACTTTGGGGGTTTGGGGTGGTCATCTTATATATAAACTTCTACACGTGGAAGGGTGTGTGTCTGTCTGTCCGACCCGGAAGTGACAGGCGGATCCAAGGTAAGTGCTCCACCTCCGAGGATACACAAGCGAGGCTGGCATGTCGGCAAAATGAAACCTCCAAAGAAAGAGTCACTTGCTTAGCTGCAAATACAGAAGCGGGGCGAGCACATCGACAAAATGAAACCTCCGAAGAGAGACAAAGTCGATTAGCCGCTAATGCACAAACAATGCGAGCACATCGGCAAAATGAATCCTCCCAGGAGCGAGACGCCCAGAGTCGTTCCTTTCAATTACCTGACATCTCTACATTTCAATTGTTTTTCTAATGATTTCAATCGTTTCTAGGACCCTGGGCTTTTTACAGAATAGGCTTACACTTCTTCTTCTTATTTCAGCTGCTCCTGTTAGGGGTCGCCATAGCGGATCATCTTTTTCCATATCTTTCTGTCCTTGTCATCTTCCTCTGTCACACCCATCACCTGCATGTCTTCTCTAACCACATCCATAAACCTTCTCTGAAGCCTTCCTCTTCTCCTCTTCCCTGGCAGCTCTATCCTTAGTACCCTTCTCCCAATATACCCCTCATCTCTCCTCTGCACATGTCCAAACCAACACAATCTCGCCTCCCTGACTTTGTTTCCCAACCGTCCAACTTGAGCTGACCCTCTAATGTCCTCATTTCTAATCCTGTCCATCCTCATCACATCCAATGCAAATCTGAACATCTTTAACTCTGCCACCTCCAGCTCGGTCTCCTGTGCCACTGTCTCCAGCCCATACAACACAGCTGGTCTCACAACCGTCCTGTAGACCTTCCCTTTGACTCTTGCTGATACCCGTCTGTCACAAATCACTCCTGACACTCTTGTCCACCCACTCCACCCTGCCTGCACTCTCTTCTTCTCTTCTCTTCCACAATCCCCATTACTCTGTACTGTTGATCTCAAGTATTTAAACTCCTCCATCTTCACCTCCTCCACTCCCTTCATCCTCACCATTCCACTGACCTCCCTCTCATTCACACACATGTATTCTGTCTTGGTGGTCCTACTGACCTTCATTCCTCTCCTCTCATATGTCCACCTCTCCAGGGTCTCCTCAACCTGCTCACTACTATCGCTACAGATCACAATGTCATTAGCAAACATCACAGCCTACGGGGACTCCTGTCTAATCTCGTCTGTCAGCCTGTCCATCACCATTGCCAATAAGAAAGTGCTCAGAGCCGATCCCTGATGGAAGTGTTGTATAAGAATCCGACGCCTCTGAATGTTGCTGTCTTACTTGGACCGCGGACTGAGTTGAGGACGGAGCTGCGCCATTGTGACTTGCCAACTTTTACTTAGAAAAGCCAAGCAGGTTGTTTCTGTCAGTTTTTTTTTGCCCTCATGTGCCTGTTCTGTTGTGTTTACTGGTTGCCACTATAATTAAAAAGGGGTGACCCGGTGGGCACCCCAACACTTCGTAGAGCTACCTTTGCCGTTTTTTGGTGTAGGGTCAGTACGTGGGAGACGAAGACTCCAAGTGTGTATAAATTAGTGGCAGCATTGGCAGGAGAATAAAGTGTCACAAATCATTTAACAAAGTTGAGGAGTAAGTATGAAATAAAAAAATATAAATAAAAACAATAACAATCATTCAGTCTTTAAAGCCACAAAAGAGGGACGTCTTAAATGAGAATTGTTCCCCAATGAAGTGGAGAAGCGCCGTAGGCCTTGTTATCTTAGGGTGTCATAGCGTTAAGAGCGAAAGCTCCAAATAATACACTTCAGCCAATTTATTATTACCGTTATTGAGACGCCACAAATTACTCACGACATGCATAACCATGCCAAGATTAAGCTCCAGCTTTACAGCTCTATTGATTTTTGCAAAGATGGAAAGATAGCGGACATAAGAATACCACAGCAATCAATCACAAAACTGGGAGGCTAATCAGGACTTGTGAGGGGGACGAGACGGATCGCTCCGAGGCACGCACTTCAAATGATAATATCTCACTCGACTGACTTCAGCTTTAAAGAAAGTGTCATGGCTTTTATACACATTCAGGGAGTAAAGTCTATTATGTTCAAAATGGGAAAAGGCCAGTTGACACCTCGGGGCATTTCTTTAAATCCCAGGACTGCATTTAGGTTTATTCTAAAAGTTCCTGTAGTATGAGGCGATGCATCTCGTGGTGTTTATTGCCTGTCGTGAAGAGGGAATTGAGTGCGTTCTTCACCGATTCTACCCACTTTATTTTTCCACCGCTGTATGGTGCAATATTTAAAATAATACAAAACGGAATGCTAGTGCCATCTACAAGTCAAAGGACACAAACACAGGCCAAAAATGACAGGTCAGGTCAGGGAGCAGGCACTGGTACAGCACATTGCTGAACCCACCACACAACGATAAAGCTCAGGATCCTGATTGGCAAACACTCCAGGCAGACACATGGCCCCGTCTCAACAGCTGGAAATGATCCTCTATTTGTCACACCAGATGTTACGTGGACATCCCCCTTGGCCTGGGGCCCAGCCACTCGGGTCCTCAACAATGAGCCGGATCACCCTTGGGTAATGGCGCCACACGGACGTAGTGATGTAACTGACGCTCCCTCAAAATCCAGGTCATGTGCCTCATTCAGGACTCCGTGAGCAACACAAAGTCAAACCAGCAGGAAGAGACACAGTATGAAGGAGTCCAGTCTCAGTCTTAGATCACTGGATAGCATCTATGTCATAGCAAGACAGGAAGCACCAGGGGCCTCATGTACTGTACTGTCGTGCGTAGAATTCATACTAAAACATGGCGTACGGACAAAAACGGAAATGTTCGTACGCACAAAAAAATCCAGATACATAAATCTGTGCGTTTGCCAACTTCCACGTTCTTCCGCTCCATAAATCCTGGTCAGCGTGAAAAGTAACACACGTGCACACGCCTGCTGCCCCACCAAAACTCCTCCCAGAATTACACCTCTTTGAATATGCAAATCAATATAAATAGCCCTTAAGCTCAGCGTTCTGTGAAAAGGCAATGGGAAAAGCACGGGGGGAAATAAAAGAATTTCAGCGAATACCAAGTGGAGGCAAATAAAAATGTACTATTTGTCGGTTTAAACAGTGGAATAAACAACAAAAGGAAGTTGATCGAGTGACATAGCGTGGCGAAGAAACTCGAAAGCTCAAGTTCACAAAGTGTCTGAAATAAAAAAGAAGTTGTCAGATATCAAAGCCGGCGTGAAAAGGCGAGTCGTA
Source organism: Polypterus senegalus (assembly GCF_016835505.1). Taxonomy (NCBI): domain Eukaryota; kingdom Metazoa; phylum Chordata; class Cladistia; order Polypteriformes; family Polypteridae; genus Polypterus; species Polypterus senegalus. The sequence continues at coordinate 10,152,259 of NC_053169.1, forward strand.
GCCCACCGTCTGAGTGTCCTATGAAAGGATATTAGGGTACAGAGAAAAAAAAAAATAGGGACACAGTGGGGAAAAAAACATGAAATGTCAACTTTAATCTCAAAATTTCTACTTTAATCACATAGTTTATTTTGTCATTAAAGTAGATCATCATAAACTTCATCTTTAAATCGTTTAATTTATTAGTTTCTCAAATCTCATCGTAACTAAAGTAGCACGTTAAATGCTTTGTTTTGTATTTGATCTTCTATGTGCTCTATGTGTGTGAATCACTATGTGCTTCTTAAATGCGCTTTCTCTTCCTCTGACAGGACACAGAATCCATTACACTCGTGATATTACAGCTCTCTGAATAATTAAAATACTGAGATGTATACGTGATATCATTTTCATGATGATAGGAGTTAAAGCACGTTATTAAACATAGGAACACGGTGGCACAGTGATAGTGACGAGCTGGTGCCCTGTCCATACCTCACGCATGATGCTTGCTACGCCGTGCGTGACCTTCGATGAAATAATTTATTGTAGCTGTACTGTCTCTCTTTCAAACGTACTAACCCCCAATTCCTGTCCTTCCTTTTCTTTCTTCAAGTAACCAATCGCCACACAATCAGCGCTGTAATAGATGTTAAGCCATCTGTAAGCTTAGAACGCCAATACTTCAAAACTTTTAAGGAACATTGAAATATCTTCACAGTATATGTTTAATTATTCTATCCATATATCCATCCAGGGTCACGCCAGCCCCATGAGAATACAGCGCGAGGCAGGAACAATCCATGAACAGAGCGCCAGCTCCTCGTTAGCACTGAAACACCGTGTCCTCACATGTTTAATAATTAAGAATATAGATTATTTAAATGAAGCTAACATTTTATCTGTATAATGTAATAAACATATTTTGCTGCATTTTGTCATCATATGTAAATACACACTTTATAAAGTGGCTCAGGTTGTGCAATATTATAACTGAATCGCAAGTTTACAATGAGGTGATTGTACTAATAAGGAGCACTTGATAGACTGATTGAGTGCGTTTAGAGTTCTTGAGATGAAACTGTTTGTGAACCGCGAGGTCCGTACAGGAAAGTCTCTGAAGCGATTGTCGTATGAGAGCAGTTCAAATAGACTGTGTGCATGGCTGAGGCAGCGTGTGCTTGATGCTGTATCCCGATAATTCTCTTTCCGATCAGCTCCTGTAGATCTGTGATTCACACTCAGATACAGTGATATAAATACTCTGAGGTGCAGTGAGAGTAACAACGCTAAGGCACTTATGGTATTTGGAATAGTTTGGCCATTCTGTAGACCATTATATTGTTACAGGTTAATCACAATCAGGTGCATTAAACTAATAAACAATATGCAGTTAATTTCAGTGTATTTATAAAGCTGCATCAGGGATGTGGATATAAAAAAGAAAGGGAAACCACACAGGAACAAAAGCACTGCTTTGACACTGGATGCCACTAGTTTGCAAAACTGAGTGGAGAACTTGCGTATGCCAGGGTATGAGCTACCGTGGAAATGTGCGAGGCTTAAGCCAAGTTTAGGCTTTATACATCCCAATTTGAATTTGGAAATGGGAGTAGACAACATTTTTGTGCGTACACACCATTTATACATGAGGTCACAGGACACTAAAGACTTGGACCTTCATACTTTTTCTGAGATATCAGGAGCGCCACACACTCCTTTCCAGCGACCTCATGACCCATAATGCTCTCCCAATCCATCTACTGACTTCATGAGAAGAGTCACCAGAGTCACATGAATGTCACTGCTAAAGTAAGTAAACCTTTGGACGAGGTTGACACTCTCTCCGCAGACAAACACACTGCTGTGCCAAAGAGGTCATTAAAGGCCTGATGTTGGTTTTTATCAGGACACTCAGAAGCCCAGACACTCAGACTCCTCGCTCAATCTCTCGAGCGCCATCAGAGCCTCCATTGACTCTGAGAAGATCAAAATCAAGATTAGTGAATCTCTCTTCACCAACAGATGCCCCCCAGCTGCTTAACCCCACCACTCTGCCCAACACTCAGTCCATGCCAAAGAAACTCTGCTGACACTGTCCTGTGGACAGATGGGACAAAATGGGACAGTGCACTGACTGTCTTTCTCAGTTCCCTGCAGACCTTTCCCGAGAAATCCTGCCAGGTTCTGGTGCCTCTGAAGACATCACATCCAGTTCAGCGATCCTTAGATAAAGTCACTTCCGGTTTCCAGAGTCCTTTGATGACGTTACTTCCGGTCCAGGCGATGTCACCTCCGATAGAAAGGGCCCAGAACCGGAAGTGACGTCATTGCAGAGTCCCAGGAACCGGACGTGACATCATCAAAGAGCCCGACACTGGAAGTGGCGTCGTCTGGACCGGAAGAGAAGTCATCGAAGGGCGCGGTGAGGTCTTCAGAGGCACTGGAACCTGGCAGGATTTCTCTGGAAAAGTCTGCAAGGAACTGAGAAAGACAGTCAGTGCACCCTGCTGCCCCCTGGTTGGATGTGGTATTACAATTATTTAAGCTCTTTAGCTGCCTCCTACTCACATGCGTGTGACGATGCATAGATAGATAGATAGATAGATAGATAGATAGATAGATGTGAAAGGCACTATATAATAGATAGATAGATAGATAGATGTGAAAGGCACTATAAAATAGATAGATAGATAGATAGATAGATAGATAGATAGATAGATAGATAGATAGATAGATAGATAGATAGATAGATAGATAGATAGACCGACCGGCCTGTAGGGTGCATCACCAAGCCCCCAAACCCAGACACAACCACAAAGACAATTGTTTAAACACTATTTTATGATAAAGGATATACTGTACATTCAGCATCAAAAGGACTGAGCCTTGTGAGTTGTTTATGGAGCATTGTGCTGCGTGCGGTGAAGAAACACAATAAACGTGTGTGTTTGGACATGCTGTGTCTCAGTGTCTGTCTGTAGCCGGGCTGGTCTTCTACACTGTTTAAATCCACGCCCCTTCTCTGAGCCCCACCTCCACGAGGCACTGGATTGGTTTAGAGATGTGACACTCAGTGAGCCATCTAATTGTTCCCGCCCACTTGCAAGCCAGATTCACACATGGTGGACTCCAGATGTATGTTTTACACGTCTGGCTCTATGAGACTACTTACTGCCCTACAGTGTCCTTTAACATGAAGAATTTTTCAAAATTATCTATCTTTACAAAGCAGGACCTCATTTACCAACTAATCTAGCCTTCCAAAATGACCTTGAGAGGGTTTATTTTAACTTTTATATTTTATTTTGCTCTTTTACATGTCTGAGAGCCATTCTTGATGACAAATCAGATACTCAGACAGAGAAATGCCAGCTAAGTGGTGCACGTGAGCAGGACTTTTAATACAGATTTCACCGTTCCGTTCGAAAATTTTGTGCTTAAGAAATATGAACTGCAATTAGCCCTCCACATCCAACAACTAACAATAGGACATCAAGTGGTGCGATTTTTGCATCGCTTAAGTTGGACTCTACTGTCAAAGAGAGCAATTTCAGCCATCACAAGCCCACTTGGGCTCGATTGTTAAGGGCATGATTTGGGAAAATGCTATTGAAAAAACACCGCCTTTGTGTGCTCTAATAATAAATACGCTGTCACACACACACAAGCTTTGGGATAGAATCTGTGAAGGTGTGATGTCCAGGCTGGAGATGAACCCTTGAACCCGGGATACTGACAGTCATGAAACCAAGGATGGACAGGGCAATGATGGCACATAGAAATGGAGGTGAGTGTACTTTGTGCTTTGTATTCACAAAAACAGTGTTCAAAATAAAGTGCAATTTCTTCAACAGAGAGATAGATAGAGATGAAAGGCACTATATGATAGATAGATAGATAGATAGATAGATAGATAGATAGATAGATAGATAGATAGATAGATAGATAGATAGATAGATAGATTGTCTCAGCCAGGGTTCTTCTCCTGCCTCCTGTTTTATGTCTCTTTCATTGATTTTTGATACTTTGATTTATGCTGATTATGTTACTGTCACATTTATTGATTATGTGCATTATTCATTATTTTTTGATTTTGTTTAGTATCATAGTCATTCTGGAAAAGAGGGCAGGCAGAGGCAGCTAAAAGGCCTGAACAAGAGTAATTCCACGCCAGACCAGGGGGTAGCGGAGTGCACGGACTCTTTTTCTCACTTTTCTGCAAACCGTTCAAAGTAAATTCCACCTGACCCTGATGACACTACTACCGATTCCGACCCCTTTGATGACATCACTTCCACTTCCGACCTCCTTGATGATGTCACGTCCGGCTCCAAGCCTATTGATGAGGACCCTTCCAGTTCCGGCCCCTTTGACATCACTTCCTATACTGGCATTTATAGCCACCATCTTTCCTCTACCCCCTCAGTTCTGTTCTGGACTCTGATCGGTACACATCTGTAGAACATCTAATCCTATTTTGCAGCCAGGATTTAATATACGGGTGGCCACCCCAAACCTTTTTTGGACTCTTTGTCAATTATTGTGACAGCTCGTTGTGCGCCACTCCACTGCTCCATTATAACAAATGCCAAGGGGTTCTAAACGAGGTCCTATTGGTCCAAAACAACTACCAATGCCCCAATGCCAACACCTAGGTCCAAAATGTCCCGTTTCCTTGTGCCACTCAGTATATCAATCTTTTTAAATCAAATTCTCAATTTTGTGTCCTTTGGCCGCAGTTGTACCCAATGTCTCCTGTATGTTGTCTAAAGCGCTCTCTCTTAAGTAATTTGAAGAGAAACATCTGAGACAAAGTTGATTCTTACATGAAACATAAATGAGAATCTCATCCAATTTCTGTGAGCCATCATAGATCCACCTTTGAGGAGTAAACGTTTCCAGTGGGTCTCCCTCCCCAGAAAGGCAGCAGGACTCTGGACCAGTGAATGAAGGGAAGAAGCAGGTCTACAGTTCAAAAGCTTGATTTCACGTGAACGTATTTCCTCTGCTTGTGCCACTCAAATCTTCCAGAATGAATCAATTTAATAATATTTTATTAAAAAATGCACGCGTTTTTATCATCGTGATCGCATTCCCGTGGATTATATCACGAGCAACGCGAGTTTTTTTCTTATGCGTTTTTCAATTGTCTGCTGTTGTTCTGTAATGGTCTCCGCAGATACCTGTTTTAATAAGACACACATTCTAATAACATAAGATTAAAAAGTATTGTAAGCCATCACAACAAACAAATAAAAAATAGCAAAATTGGGTGGAGTGTTTCTTTAAAGGCTGCCACCTTGCTGGAAGACATTCTCCTCTGCATCCTTTTCCTCACACTGAGCTCCGACAACTCAAAACCTAAACTTGAATTTTAAAAGACTCTCAATCCCCAGCCCCATAAGACCAGGACAGATTTCACTTTACACCTCATTTCATCTCTTCTTTTTACTTTAATAAAAGCAAAACCATGTAAGCATTAAAAATTAATTTAAATTCCGCTCATCTTCTGTGCGGGCGGCATGGTGGCGCAGTGGTAGTGCTGCTGCCTCGCAGTTAGGAGACCCGGGTTCGCATCCCAGGTCCTCCCTGCGTGGAGTTTGCATGTTCTCCCCGTGTCTGCGTGGGTTTCCTCCGGGCGCTCCGGTTTCCTCCCACAATCCAAAGACATGCAGGTTAGGTGGATTGGCGATTCTAAATTGGCCCTAGTGTGTGCTTGGTGTGTTTGTGTGTGTCCTGCGGTGGGTTGGCACCCTGCCCAGGATTGGTTCCTGCCTTGTGCCCTGTGTTGGCTGGGATTGGCTCCAGCAGACCCCCGTGACCCTGTATTCGGATTCAGCGGGTTAGAAAATGGATGGATGGATGGATCATCTTCTGTGCCCACATCTTCCCTCGACGGTGCCACCACCCCATCTCAGCTGTGACATTACACTGGCTCTTGTTCCTGCCTTACATATGTGCACACATTGAGATCTGTAATTTAAAATATTTCTTCCTCTCGATGGGGCTCAATAAAATTGGGCGCGTTAGAAAATCAAGAGAACCTTAAGGGACAGGAAACAATGGAGAAAAAATCAAAACCAGAGGTGCCAACCTGAAAACTGGAGGTCTGGCTAAGGGCAGAGTAAGGTCTCCCAGGAGACCACCAAAAAGGACAGAACCACACTGCCACCTTCTGGTCAACAAGTATTACACCCCCTACCAGCCCTCCCTGCTGGTGCCCCCTGCCACGACTTTGCCTTCTTTGGGATCTGGTAGTTCAGGCACCGACTGGAGGGGATCTAGAAACAGACAACAATGAAAAGTGGGCACATATTGACACATATTTATAGGAAGTCACTGCGCACTGGAGACATTCTGAAGGACTGGAAAATGGCAAAAATCATCCCGTTATATAAAAAGGGTGACAGGGCAGATCCAGGCAACTATAGGCCAGTAAGCTTAACGGGCATCACAGGAAAATCAATGGAAGGAATTATTAAGGATAAGATTGAGCAACACATGGCAAGGACAGGAGTTATTAGGAACAGTCAGCATGGGGTCAGAAGAGGGAGGTCATGTTTTACTAACATGTTGGAATTCTATGAAGGTTGCAACAAAAGGATACGATCAAAGTGGAGCTTATGATATTATTTATCTGGACTTTCAGAAAGCATTTGATAAGGTGCCACATGAGAGGCTGGGCATCAAGTTAAAAGAAGTGGCAGTTCAGAGTGATGTTTTTAGATGGGTGCAGAATTGGCTCAGACACAGGAAGCAGAAGGTGATGGTGCGAGGAACCTCATCAGAACTGGCCGATGTTAAGAGTGGTGACCAGCAGGGGTCAGATATTGCTAATATATAGAAATGATTTAGATTGGAATATAAGTAACAGGCTGGTGAAGTTTGCAGATTACACCAAGATAGGTGGATTAGCAGATAATTTGGAATCCGTTATATCATCACAGAAGGACTTGGACAGCAGACAGGCTTGGGCAGATTTGTGGACGATGAAATTTAATGTCAGTAAATGTAAAGAATTACACATAGGAAGTCAAAATGTGAGGTTTGAATGCACAATGGGCGGTCGGAAAATCGAGAGTCCACCTTATGAGAAGGATTTAGGAGTCATAGAGTGCTATCAACTGCCAGACAGTGTTCAGAAGCTAACAGAATAAAGTGTGCAGAACGTGAGGGGGTCTGAAGACTTCATCCAGAGAAAACAGAGACAGCCAAGTGCATTTTTATTATTTAATCTAAAAACGGACCACCCATCCATTGCATTTTCTGAGGGTTCCAATGACACAAAGCCACCCACAGGGGTGGCAGACATCTTTGCACATGCCTGGGTTGCCCAGTTGTTCACATACCAGGTTGCCAAGAGCCAAAAAGACCACCGTTGTATCTGCTCTTCTATAAGACAGACAAGCATTTTGCTTTAGTGATCCATAAAACAATAAAACTCCATGGCTTGTTTTTATCATTTAGAGTTTCTTAACTTATCTAGCGATTGTTTCAGCCAGACTGGATGGCCCAATGTCTGCCCATGTCCTGCCAGGGATCACCGTCATTTCCAAGTTATTCTGGTCTTGCATGTTTAAACGTTGCTGCTGTAAGACACCGCACTTCCCTCGGCCAGTGAGTTTAGCAAATGGATGGACAGAAATCTGATCACCTTTCCATGGCCACCCAAGTGATTTCAACGGCATGGACTAATAAAACTGGAGATAAACAGCAAGAAAATGTAATAACCAATTGATGGGCAAATCAAGAAGGAGATTCCAGAGGAAAAATGGACCACCACTAATGAATACAGCTTCTGATATTCTCACTGCCCTTTCCTTCAGTCCCACCTCTACATCTCCACAAAACACCCTTAGGAACAGATCACGCCAAGTACAAGTAGACGCCACCAAGATTTAGGCAAAAGCAGGGCTAAGCGATTCATGTACCAGCTGATCGAAGAAGAAGAAGAGCACCGCCATGCAAGGTCAGGAATTACCATTCAATAAGAAGTACAGTTCTTTACCTTGGCTTTATCCCTCATTGAGCCTTTTCCCAAAATGGACATTTTTGCTCCTGTATCTTCTTGTAGTCTCTTGAGTGAGTTCCCTCGGGGTCCGAGCAGCTTCCCCACAAAATTAAACTGCAAAATGAAAACCATATTTATAATGTTAGAAAAAAAATCGAAACAAGTAAAATATAAATCACCCGTATAGACAAGAAAAGCAACATAGACAGAAAAAGCACTGAGGAAGAGAGACGGATCGTCAGATATGAATGGCAGTGCCAATCCATCCATCTTCCTAATCTACTTATCTAGGGCCGGGTGGCAGGAGTCCAACACAGCACCCATAAGGCGAAAGGCAGGAACAACACCTGGACAGGGTGCTGGTCTATCGCAAGGGAGAAAACAACTCACACACATCTGAGACCACTAAAGCAACATCACACCACCGAGCCTGCATGGAGCATCAGGAAGAAACCCACAGGGGGAGCACAGGGAGAACATGAAACAAGGACTGCAGAGGGAACGACTGGCTGGTGAGCCCTGAGGTCTTTACTGTCAGGCAGCAGTGCTAGCACTGCACCACCATGTGAAAGGAACTATATAATTAGAGATAGATAGATGGATAGATAGATAGATAGATAGATAGATGTGAAAGGCACTATATAATTATAGATAGACAGATAGGAAAATCACTATATAATAGATAGAGTGAAAGGCACTATATAATTATAGATAGATAGATAGATAGATAGATAGATAGATAGATAGATAGATGTGAAAGGCACTATATAATTATAGATAGATAGATAGATGTGAAAGGCACTATATAATTATAGATAGATAAATAGATAGATGTGAAAGGCGCTATATAATTATAGAGATATAGATAGATGTGAAAGGCACTATATAATTATAGATAGATAGATAGATAGATAGATAGATAGATAGATAGATAGATAGATAGATAGATGTGAAAGGCACTATATAATTATAGATAGATAGATGTGAAAGGCACTATATAATTAACAACAACAACAACATTTATTTATATAGCACATTTTCATACAAACAGTAGCTCAAAGTGCTTTACATATTAAAGAATAGAAAAATGAAAGACACAATTATAAAACAAAATAAATCAACATTAATTAACATCGAATAAGAGTAAGGTTCAATGGCCAGGGGGGACAGAAAAAACAAAAAAACTCCAGACGGCTGGAGAAAAAATAAAATCTGCAGGGATTCCAGACCATGAGACCACCAGCCCAGTCCCCTCTGGGCATTCTACCTAACATAAATGAAACAGTCCTCTTTGGATTTAGGATTCTCAGGGAAGTGAGAATTATTAATAATTATAGATAGATAGATGTGAAAGGCACTATATAATTATAGATAGATAGATGTGAAAGGCACTATATAATTATAGATAGATAGATGTGAAAGGCACTATATAATTATAGATAGATTTCCCTTTGACTGAAGAAGTTCCATTCTCTACATTTTAAACGTAATTATTTGTTAGTCCATCAATGTATCCATTTTCTAAACCGCTTTTTCTTATTTCATATTCATTTTAAGATCACGTTATTTTTAACACGCTCATAGCCGCCTAGTCCTGGTCCGTGGAGCTTCTCCTGGCAGTGCTGGGTGCCATTCCATTGCAGGGCCTTGTATTTTTAATTAATTTTAATTTTACCGTTACCTATATTGTAATGTTTTTATTTATGTTATATATTATTTTTTTCCCCTTTCACTAAGGAAGAAGCATTATGTATCTGTTTAGTCTAATAATTTATTTATATTATTATTCATTCATTTCCAAATCAAATGAATGCCCCTAAACAGGTCGATATTTTCTTCTTCTTCTTCTTGGTCTTATTTACTGAGCGCTGCTCTCTTCCGTTGTGTCTCCCTAGAAACAGCATTTGCATTAACCTACTTTTATTTTTGCTCCAACTGATGGCAAAAAAGGAAGTGTTGATCTGAGCCATGAAGCCTGTCATGATGTGCTGCATGACACCACTTTGTTTTTAGCACACTGCAGTCGCCTTGCCAAACAGTTAACCCTCCAATGGCTTCCACAGATTCGAAAGAGATCTCTCTCACTATCTGAATTTCGGTCCGCTGATTCTTCAGGTCGGTGATTTTCAAAGTCGTTCCTGGAGGGGGTGATCCCCCCCAAGGCAGCAGGTTTTTTATTTGAAACAACCTCACAATTAATACGGTCAACTATTGTTATCCATGGGGGTTACCATTTTAAAAAGATTCCACGGATATGGAAACCGGTCATAGAGAAGTGTTGATCTTACGGTTGCAATGGGGTTAAGTTCTGGTGGGGCCAGTAGGGAGGGAGAGGGGGATATGCTGGTCCTCCACTCTCACCCCTCTCAAAGCTCGGAGATGATGATCCTTACTCAGGTTTTGCCTTGTTACGACTTTCCCTTCCTGTATCGTCGACGCGAGTGACCACAGTGGGAGCAATCGGTAGGGTGGCATGTACAGTACAAGTGTCAGGGTCTTAATCAGTGCGAGCTTATGACCCCCTCACTTACTGGGGATTCATCATTCATGGAGTGGAAGGCAAAGGGGCGCCATTGAGCCCCCAACCCCAGACACAACTGACACTTCCACAGTCATGCATTCAAATGATGGATTTTCCTCCTCCAAATATCTACTACAAAATAAGAAAAATGTAAATGGATGGCAAGTCCTCCCTTTTCCTTTCTCTTCATCCAACTCGTCTTCCCCAAGGTAAGGCAGAGTGGTCCTCTTTAAACCGGATCCTGGGAGTCTGAACTGAAGAACTTCTGGGTCAGGTGGAAGTTTCCAGAAGGCAGGGAAGTTTCCTCCCTGCCACTCTCCCTTGGTGGTACCCATAGAATGCAACAGGGCTGCACACATGGGACTACGTTTCCCAGCATGCCTGTGGGCTGGGACAAAAAACAAATGGGTAGTGACAGAAGAACGCTGCCCTCCAGTGTATCGAGTCCTGGAAGGCGAACTCCTCCAGTTTCTGGCATGGCCTCCCTCCCTGACAAGTGATCAGGTCTTGACCCACCTGATCGGGATGCCACCTGATGACACTTACAGTGAGGAAACAACGAGTGAAAGCCGTGATGAACTTTACAAGGGGGACTTGACGGCTTACCGTACCCACACCTCTCGGTGCCAGGTAGAGGACACGTCGACCCATGTGGCCCCACACGTCTCACAGCATCACAGAACGCGTTGGTTCACAAGTGATAAGCTCCTCATGGCTACAAATACAACCCCTCGATCTTCCATCCCTGCGGCAAGTCTGATCCTGTGGCTCGCAGCCAGGACCTTATCTGTGAATACGTGTGAGAAGACCATGGGTGGTGCGAAACGTAGCAGGTGAGCAAATCTGTGGCAATGGAATCTACTAGGATTTACTGGATATCATTTCGCTTGTAAGAAGTGAAACATGCGGACCCCCAGCTGCATACATCCCTCCACCTTTGACGCTCTTGCATCCTGCATCCCACACTTGACGCTCTAGCCCCTGTAGTTAATCCAGGACCCCTGATCATATGCATCTCTCCATCTTTATGGTTCTTTCATTCTATATCCCGCACTTGATGCTCAGCAGATGGCGCTGCTCCGCTTCTTCTTCTTACCCCAGTAGCTTGTGAGTAGTCGCAGGATAGACAGACGGACCCTCGCATTCTATATTATATATACAGTATATGCATTTCTTCATCTTCACCGCTCTTTCATTCTGTATGGCGCTTATTGTTCCAGCCACAGTAGTTACGCCCGGACCCCCAGTTGTATGCAAATCTCTGTCTTCACCGTTTTTTCTGTATCCCTCACTTGACGCTCAGCAGGTGTCACTGCTCTTCTTCTTTTAGCCCCTGTAGCTCTTGAGTAATTGCATGACAGACAGACAGACTTTAGCATTTTATATACATATGCATTTCTTCGCCTTTGTCACATTTTCATTTGCTTGGCACTCAGCAGATGTCTCTGCTCTTCTTTTTTTTCCCACCATGTCACTTTACCACTTTACTTTTCTTTTTATTTTCTAGAACATAGCGGGTCAGTAGAATTCAATCACGCTCAACATCAAGGTTCCAGTCTCAATATTTCTCCATCTTTGTCGTATTTTCATTCTGTATCCCTCACTTGACCCTCAGCAGATGGTGCTACTCTTCTTCTTCTTCTACCTATTTCTGTGTTCTCTGTGACATCGACTTCTGAGATTTGCTTGATGCTCAGCAGATGCCTCTGCTCTTCTTTTTCTTTCCACCATGTCACTTCATTTTCCTGTCACTCTACAATAAGAAACCCACGAGCAAAGGTCAGCCTGCGGAGTTTACTGCTAAACTCTAATTTCTTGAATTTTCAGAACATATCAAGTGTGAAGTTTTCACTTAATACCAAGATCAAGGTTCTGGCCCCAGTAGCTCATGAGTAAACACATGACAGATAGACTGACCGTAGCATTTTATATACATATTCAGAGAGAAGCAATGAGGCTGAGTCCAGGACTACAGGGGATGAGTTATGATGGAAGAATTAAAGAGTTGAGCCTTAAGGAGATGAACAAGAGACCTGACTGAAGGGTTTAAAATGATGAAGTTAATCAGTCCAGTGGAGCGAGACGGTGACTTTAAAATGAGTTCTTCAAGAACACAGGGACACAGTTGGAAACTTGTGAAGGGGAAATTTCGCACAAACATTAGGAAGTTTTTCTTTACATAGAGAACTACAGACACCTGGAATAAGTGACGAGGTAGTGTGGTGGACAGGAGGACTTTAGGGACCTTCAATACTTGACTTGATGTTAGTTTAGAAGAATTAACTGGGATATGACTGGTGAACTTTGTTGGTTTGAATGGCCTGTTCTGGTCCTGATTGTTCTGATGTTCCTGTTATCGGGCTTTACTGTCGTTCAGTGTGTGTCGCTCTTCCCATCTCAGTGCTCACTGTTGTGTGATTCTTGATGTTCTTGAAAAGTGGCAACAGTTACATGCAGCTTAGAGTAATAAACTCCCTAATTATATTCTTCTGCATCATCTGCTACTATTACTATACTACCTTGATTATTATTATTATTAATGACAACAACAACAACAATAATAATAATAATAAGTATTAGCACTACAACTCCACCAGCCCGTATTAATTTCTCACCCTTGGTCCAGTAATCTTTCCAAACCTTCACACTTTACCCAAAGTTTATCTTCCATTAATCATTTATTGCATTACTTCTGCACTTAAAACATTAATATTTAATGGGATTATCGTCAATGGTCAAGTTTTTCTTTCCCCTTCCACTATTACTTTTAATATTGAAGGTTGTGCTGACAAACTCTTAAGAGACCATTTGTAATAGTAATCCTATTTTTCTTTTTTCATTCATGACACTATACAACTAAAGTAATAAAGGTCACTTTTGAAAATGTCATTTTTATAATCTGATTCTACCGGTCACCCAATAAAAAATGCTTCCTTTTTGATCAATTTACTCTGGCAGTGGACAGTCTTTTAAAAATATCTAGCAGTGTTTCAAAGCTCCTAAATCACAGTAATTTGGCATAATAGTAATGTCAGCTATACGGCTCAACTGGAAAAGACAGAGCCCAACAATTTGGAGCAACCTGAAGCACAGATGATGGAGATAATTGCTTAGAAAGCCTCCTTGTGGTGCTGATGATGGACACCAAAAAAGCGCCTCACACTGATGACACAGACAGTTGCCTAAGATGCCAGCAACTAAAATAAAACAAAAGTCATTGATATGTCAGACCGCCTGAGCCCAAAATTGACTTCTTAGTGTAAATTCTACATTATAATAATGGTATCTTTTAAATTAAATGCATTAGTACATATTTCAATCCAGAATTGACAGATATATGTTTTAAAGTCACAGATTTTGGCCAACATTAATATCCTCTCAAAAGGTAAAGGCAGGATAAAGACATTGATGAATATGCAGTGCACAGAAGGCACTATATAACTAGATAGATCCGGAAAGTATTCACAGCGCATCACTTTTTCCACATTTTGTTATGTTACAGCCTTATTCCAAAATGTATTTTTAATAAATTTGCAAAAACCTCAAGTAAACTTTTTTCACGTTGTCATTATGGGCTGTTGTGTGTAGAATTCTGAGGAAAAAAATGAATTTAATCCAATTTGGAATAAGGCTGTGACAGAACAAAATGTGGAGAAAGTGATGCGCTGTGAATACTTTCTGGATGCACTGTAGATAGATAGATAGATAGATAGATAGATAGATAGATAGATAGATAGATAGATAGATATGAAAGGCACTATATGATTGATAGATAGATAGATAGATAGATAGATAGATAGATAGATAGATAGATAGATAGATAGATAGATAGATATGAAAGGCACTATATGATAGATAGATAGATAGATAGATAGATAGATAGATAGATAGATAGATAGATAGATAGATAGATAGATAGATGTGAAAGGCACTATATGATAGATAGATAGATAGATAGATAGATAGATAGATAGATAGATAGATGTGAAAGGCACTATATGATAGATAGATAGATAGATAGATAGATAGATAGATAGATAGATAGATAGATAGATAGATAGACATGAAAGGTATTATATCACAGATAGATAGATAGATGTGAAAGGCGCTATATGATAGATAGATAGATAGATAGATAGATAGATAGATAGATAGATAGATAGATAGATAGATGTGAAAGGCACTATATGATAGATAGATAGATAGATAGATAGATAGATAGATAGATAGATAGATAGACATGAAAGGTATTATATCACAGATAGATAGATAGATAGATAGATAGATAGATAGATAGATAGATAGATAGATAGATAGATAGATAGATAGACATGAAAGGTATTATATCACAGATAGATAGATAGATGTGAAAGGCGCTATATAATGTGTAAGTTTCAGCCCAGGAGAGGTCAGCAGGCAGCCTCCGTACGTCAGGTAATGTTAACGTATTAAAACAGAGAAGCTTTTGTGGGTCCACCTGGTTTATGATTTGAGCACCTGGGACCCCCACTAAATCCTACCCACCATAACCCCCAGGTTCCATCTTCAGCCTGCCATTCTAAACCTGTTCTGAGGTCAGGGCACTGCGGCTCTGGGCACAGACGATGTTGAAATGACCCCCACGTAGCATTTGTAACAACCCCTAACTTTAATGTCCATCCTAAATGGTCTCCTACAAGCACACAGACATGACGGTGCTACTGCTCTTCTTGAAAATGATCATGATGTTATATATATTAATGCTTTCCAAATTCCAGTAAGACATTAGCAAACCCAGTTTAGTCATTTTTCCTTCGGAAGGTCTGATTAAGGCAAACCTGCGGCCACGGGGGTCCCTTGACTGAACTTCAGAAGGCCCGCTGGGTACCAGAGGTGTGTATGTGGAGAAGTAAAAAAAAAAAAAAAAAAGGTGAACAAAATATCATCATAATAATAATAATAATACAATGTGATTTGCATTTCTGATTATTACAGCTGGTTTCCAAGATATATATTTTTTTTATTTTTAACAGTAACAATTGCAAAAAATTGTTCCAAATAAAGCACAGATTAAAAAAGAAAGTGGTTTTGACGTGAGGCACATGAACAAGCGCGGTGGAAGCGTCTCTGTCACTTTTGTTTGTGCTCTAACTGCTTATTAGAAGTCATTTCTATGCAAATTAATGGAGTGTATTGAGGGCCTGAAAATCATCTGCGCGTTTGTGTTGTTTCTTTTATTAAAACAGAAAAGCAGGAACAAGAAAAACAAAAAAAGCATCCAACGCTTAACTCATTCTGTAATTTCAGGGAACCAAATAAAGTCATTTCATTCAAGAATCCGCACAGCTTGGCGCACGTCTGTAACTGAGGGGTCAGGAAGCAGCTCCTTATATAACTGCAAGGATTGGAGTAGAAACTGTCACAGCTTTAATAATAATAATAAAAATAACAACAACATATCTTATTTATCAGGCTTCTTTGTTTTCCACGCTCAAGGCAATGACAGGCCTGGTCTTATAGGAGTCACTAGCAGCCCCAATATTCCTTCCTGAACTTTCTGTCAGCATCGGATCTTCCTGGATGGCATCTCTTAAGTTTGGAGTGTGAAACAAATCAGCTTCTAGTGACGAACGTCACCCTGAGTCACCTCATAGGCACAGAGGACCACTACTAGGACTAACCTAACCTAAAGTGGCCTTGAACCCCTAACCTTGGGGGTGGGGGCATTAGTGGCTTTGTTTATTGTTTATAGTTAGTTCTATTATGTATATGTAACAATGCCAATGAAAATAACAGTCTGTTTAAATTGTACATCCACATCCCCATACGTGAGTGGCAGAGCCACAAAGAGACTAGCGGGTAGAGCAGGCCCGGGGGTCGGCAAGCGAAGTGAGCAGAGGGCAAAGCCCTCCAGTAATAATATAAGACGCACAGAAAAGGAATTATCTGACAACAGCAGACTAAGTATAAAGTAAAGTATATATACTGTATAGTGTACATGTCTCTATATTTGTGTATATATATATGTGCCTCTCTGATCAGGGGCGTCTTCCGTTTCTTCAAGTCACATTGAAAGTTTTTGTGTATATTATCTCTCTATTATAAAAAAAAAACTTGGGACGCGACTGCGACGAGACGTGATCTTTTGAAGAGAGACAGCGAGACACTTTCACGTCCCGCGAGATGGTCAAGTCACGTCATACTTACAACCTTTGGAAGCAAGTCCCCGTGATACACATGCAGAGCAGGTTAGAGAAAACGGAAGTAGGAAAATTTGAAAGTCTCAAAAAACGAGAGTAAAGATCACAAACAAACGGAAAATATTACTCGGTGAAATAACAGAACAGCGAAAAGAGATGTTTGTGTTTGTGGATGGCTGGGGGAGAAGAGAGACAAGGCAGTGACTTTAAAACGTTTGACGCGCCGCACGAGATGCAGATCACGCCGCACAGGAGCAACAGCAAGCCAGCAGCTGATCAAGCAAAGAGGAGGTAAAAACAACAACTGTTATTTGAATCCCATTGTATCTCCATTTAAGAGGGGCGACCAAGTCTCCGTGGGATGCGTTAAGTCCCCCTCTTCATATATATATATATTTATATACACACATACACGTGGGGTTTGTTGGGACTGGCCATCCTTTCTAACGAAAAGTGGGGATATGGGGTGTTTTAAGGGATCATTTATGTTATGGGATGGACTTTTGCTTGAGGGACGGTTACAGGGGACTTTATTTTGTTTTTGCGGTGGTAGTGAGTAAAAGTGTGCAATTGTTTAGTTTACATATTTATCTAAGTTTGTAAAATTTTCTCTTGTGTTTTTCCACAAATGTTTTCTTTCGTTTTTCTCTTTGCTAAATACTAAGCTCGCAGGACAGCCAGGTCTAATGTTTTAATAAGAGCTCGACAAAATTATTGTTAATGTAGCATGGTCCTCTGAGTCCATGGTAATCATTACAGCGCGGCTAGTGTATGTATATCTGGTCACACGTGTGTGCATAGGAGACAGTTTACGGGCTTTGGTGCTGGTAAATCTCCAGCGATCTTAGGGGGTGGTACTGGGGAGATAATGGTCTCTCTTTTCCTCCTTCTGCACACAGGGAGATTGACAGCTCTCCTCCCTTGATGTCACTTCCGGGGTCTCACCTCTTGCTGCCCGATTACATCATAACTGGAAGGACCGCCATCATTGCGGGACGCAGAAAGAGACTCGTGTCTGAAAAGACTGTTTTTTTTTTTGTTTTTTGCATTTTTTACGCATTTCTTTTTGTTCAGTTTAAATGGGGTGTACTGTAAGGTGCCCTAGATCTCAGATTTGTGTTTTATTTTATCTCACACCCTCATACACCTTTATCGTAAGAGCATCCCTTGTCTGTGATGAAGCGTTCGATCAGAGGAGAATATGAAGCTGATTTTAAATTAAAAGTGGTGAAAGAAATTGGTAACTGCGCTGCTGCAACAAAATTCGATGTGTCTGAGAAACTGGTGTGAGATTGGAGGAGGCAAGAAGATGTAAACACATAAATTAAGTCTCGCATCTTTGAACGGGCGTATGAGTCGGGGTCTGATTTTATGATCGATTTTACGGGTTTCAAGACCCGACTTGTACGTGTGAGTATATACGGTATATTCCCGTCCAAATTATTTCTAGATTTTAAATACACCCCGCTGGTCACCACTCTTAACATTGGCCAATTCTGATGAGGTTCCTCGCACCATCACCCTCTGTCAATATTGCACCTATCTAACACACTACACCCAGAAGTGCCACTTCTTTTACTCTGATGCCTAACCTCACATATGGGCACTTTAATACATTCTGAAAGTCCAGATAAATAATCTCATAAGCTTCACTTTGATCACATCCTTTTGTTGCTTCATCATAAAATTCTGACATGTTGGTAAACCATGACCTCCCATGCTGACTGTTCAGAAAAACTCCTATTCTTGCCATGTGTTGCTCAATCTTATCCTTAATAATTCCTTCCATTAATGTTCCTGTGATGCACATTAATCTTACTGGCCTATAGTTTCTTGGATCTGCCTGGTCACCCTTTTTTTAATATAACAACATATTTGCCATATTTCAGACCTTCAGAGATTCCCCAGTGTGCAGTGACTGCCTAAAACTATGAATCAGGGGTTTATATCTGCACTTGCTATCCTCCTTAAGAACTTCAGGGTAAATATTATCTGGCCCTGGGGCCTCATGCATATACCCGTTTCCACGCTCACATTGTGATGTATAAAAACTAAACTTGGCTTAAAGCCATGCACATTCTCACGGCAGCTCAATCCCTGGCATGCGCAAGTTCTCCGCTCGGTTCTGCAAACTGGCGACAACCAATGTCAAAGCATTGCTTTTGTTCCTGTGTGGTTTCACTTTCTTTTTTAGATCCGCATCCCTGACGTGGCTTTATAAATACACTTAAATTAACTGAATATCGTTTATTAGTGTAATTAACCTGTAACAATATAATGGTCCACGGAATGGCCAAACTATTCTAAATTCCATAGCTGCTTTAGCGTTGTTCCTCTCAAGTATTTATATCACTGTATCTGAGTGTGGAATAACAGATCTACAGCAGCTGATCGGAAAGAGAATTATCAGTATACAGGATCAAGCACACGCTGCCTCAGCCATGCACACAGTCTATTTGAACTTCTCCCATATGACAAACGCTTCAGAGCCTTTCCTGTACGGACCTCACGGTTCACAAACAGTTTCAACCCAAGAACTCTAAATGCACGCAAGTGCTCCTTGTAGACCTGTTAGTACTTATAAGTACAATCACCTCACTGTAAACTTGCACTACAGTTATAATATTACACAACTTTTATAAAGAGTGTATTTACATATGATGATGATATCATTTTAAAGTTGAAATGCAGCAAAATATCTTGATTATATTATACAGATAAAATGTTAGCATCATTTAAATAATCTATATTGTTAATAATTAAAAATGTGAGGACGCGGTGCCACTGCGCTAGCGAGGAGTTAGCGCTCCGTTTAGGGATTGTTCCTGCCTCGCGCTGTATTCTTGCTGAGACTGGCATGACCCTGGATGGACAGATGGATCAAATAATTTAACATGTACTACGAAGATATTTCAATGTTCCTTAAAAGTTTTGAAGAATTAGCGTTCTGAGGTTAAAGATGGCTTAACATCTATTACAGAGCTGATTGTGTGGCGGTTGGTTACTTGGAGAAAGAAAAGGAAGGACAGGAATTGGAGGTTAGTACGTTTTAGAGAGACAGTACTACTGCAATAAATAATTTCATCGAAGGTTGCACACGGCACAGCAGCAAGCATCTTGAGTGAGGCAGGAACAATCTCTGGACAGGGTGCCAGCTCGTCACTATCACTGCGCCGCCGTGTTCCCATGTTTAATAACACGCTTTAACTCCTATCATCATGAAAATTATTTCAAGTATACATCTCAGTATTTTAATTATTCAGAGGGCTGTAACATCACAAATGTAATAGATACAGTGTCCTGTTGGAGGAAGACAAAGCCCGTTTAAGAAAAAAGTAGTGATTCACATACAGAGCACATAGAAGAACACATACAAAACAAAGCATTTAACGTGCTACTTTAGTTACGATGAGATTTGAGAAATTAGTAAATTAAACGATTTAAAGATATACTTTAATGATAAAATAAACTACGTGATTAAAGTGGAAATTTCGAAATTAAAGATTGACATTTTGTGCTTTTTTTCTCACTATGTCCCTATTTTTTTCTCTGTACCCTAATACACTATCATATGACACTCAGACGGTGGGCTACGACTCACCTTTTTCTGACAACTTTTTTATTTTGGGCACTGTGCGAGTTTGTGAACATGAGCTTTCGAGTTTCTCTGCCACTCTATGCCACTCGATCAACTTCCTTTTGTTGTTCATACCACTGTTTAAACCAACAAATAGTTCATTTTTCTTTGTCTCCAGTTGGTTCTTCTATTTCCCCCTGTGCTTTTGCCATTTTCTTTTCACAGAAGGCATAATTCAGGAAGAAGTTAGGGAGTGGCAGCAGGCGCCCACACATGTGTTACTTTTCAAATTGACCGGGATTTATGGGGCGGAAGAACATGGAAGTTGGCGAACGCACAGATTTATGCATCTGGATTTTTTTGTGCGTACACACATTTCCGCTTTTGTCCGTACGCCATGTTTTAGTGTGAATTCTACGCACGGTGTTATGCATGAGGCCCCTGGTGATTTGTTTGATTTGAGCCTTTTTAATCTGAGCAGCTCTTCTCCCTCTACAATGTCTAAATCATTCAGTAGCTATTAGCTAAACAAATGGGCTTGATAGACTAAATGGTCTCCCCTTTTTTGTCAAACACCTGTGGTTTAGTCCCTAGTTAGTGGTCCCTGTCACCGCTGGGACATAATTGAGTAAACATCAGTCGGGGGGACTGTTTAGGTACAAGTGTTACAGGACAAGAGTACAAAATTGTTCTTCAGAAGTGAAGAATTCAAAACATAACACAAGCCATTTACAATTCAGAGGGTACAAAACCTAAAAGGTAAACCATACTACAAAGAAATTCACCAAACAAAGCATTCATCAGATGCTTCGTAAACACACGGTGGGAGGAAGAATTTTCAACTGGAGGTGGGCAGCTTGTTCCTCCACACCGCTCTCATTAAAATTTTTCTAATGTTCTAACCACTTATTCGGTTTACTGATTCCACTGTTGAACGGCTCCCACGTGAACAAAGGGAGAACATACACACTTTGTACCAAATAAAAGATAAATTAGCCGGGAGCCGAACAAGCATACCAGCATCGTTTCATTGGTGCTGCTTAAATAAGACGTGCCCACCATCTCCACATTATTTGCCTGTGCAAAATGAATTTAAGACGCTGCGTGAAGAAGCCCTCATTAATCAGCAGCATAGCATGCTGATGTGGAGCCCCTAGGCTGGCATTTATTCTGGCATTCTATACAAAAAAAAATTAAAGAGAGAGAAAAAAAAATCTAACAAATCCATTAGCTTTTTTAATGCAAACTTCTTTGCTGAAGTGTGACACAACAGATAAGAGCTTCCTACCATCTGTGACAGAGAATGGCTATGCAGGCTGGATAAATCAAATGCTGTCTCCTGGCGTACTTGCCAGCAGCTATGGCTTTCGATACTCGTTCTGTACATCAGCTTTCACTGAAATAAACCCAACACTCCTTAAAATTCCACTTGTGAGAGCTTACAAGTGCGGGGTTGGGAGGCAAACAGTTGAAAGGGCTCTGCTTTATTTGCCAGTATTACAGCCTTTGTTTGACAGTGAAGTTGGCCATTTGCTGCATCTGTAACTGTGGGCACACACCATTCCCATTCCTGGCACCGTGCCCCACAACAGATGGTCACTGACTTCACTTGCACATTATTCTCGACATCGCTCTGTTCGGCTGTTGCTTAAATGTGTTCCGTTTTCATTAAATTAATGAATGTCTGGAGCAGCTCTCGGGCGCCGTGATATGCAATTTTGGCTTTATTAGGAAAGACACATCCGCTTTAAATGAAGTTTGAAGTCCCTCAAATTGTGCCCTACTGTCCTCTTCATTACTGTCTGCTAGAAAAAATATTAGATTACAGGTCTTTCCAAATTTGAAATGTTCACCGGAACAAAAAAAAAAAAAAAGGCTTTCCTCATCCAAGAAAAATAAAGGAATTATTCAGGGAGCCACAGCTTCGTGCCGTGTGCCAGGAAGAAAATGCAGAGCATAAATTGCATACAAGAGCGTCATTCACTTCCGCTACCACGTGGGGCATTTATGTGAAGATACTGAAGGTCGAGGGGTCTCTTCTGGAATTTGGTTTCTCACACTGAGGGTGGTGCAGTGGGTAGCGCTGCTGCTTCGCAGTAAGGAGACCCGGGTTCACTTCCTGGGTCCTCCCTGCATGGAGTTTGCATGTTCTCCCCGTGTCTGCGTGGGTTTCCTCCCACAGTCCAAACACATGCAGGTTAGGTGGATTGGTGATTCTAAATTGTCCCTAGTGTGTGCTTGGTGTGTGTGTGTCCTGCGGTGGACTGGCACCCTGCCTGGGGATTTGTTCCTGCCTTGCGCCTTGTGCTGGCTGGGATTGGCTCCAGCAGTGTTAAGATATAGCTGACTGACACTAAGGGTCACCCCATTACTTAGACAAAAATGGGAAATGGGGAATCACTAACTCTCTTCCTCCACATTGTCATGCACACCAGGCATCCCACCTAGTAGCTCCACAGCCATGATCTCTGAATGGGACACCAATCGAAATTTGATTTCAGCTTCAGTGCAGAATTGGGATTGGGAATGTGGGCAGATATGTGAGGAATAAGCAATAAACAGTAATGAGAATGTCACGTGGACAAACAGAAACATCATCACCCATCTAGCTTATAGGAACAGGGCTACCCTCCCAACCCTGAGATTCAAGGGATGTTGTAATAAAGCAGAGGTAGACGCATGGAAGCTTCTCTTGAAAACTCTTCTGGGAGAGAATTTAATCAGGAGTGTCTAAGCTGATGTTCCCTGACCTGAATACCATACATTTAATTAAGCCTGGGATTTCCTCCTCCTTCTTCTTCTTGAGCTACTTAATTATAAATCCTTTACGGAGGATGTTCAACATGGTGTGATGATAAGGTTTGTGATTTTGATCTCAAGTTCTAGGATTGACGAGCCATGCAAATTTTCAGAGGTCATATGCAACTTAAAAAAAATAAATAGCAACTTAAAACAATGTAAAAAAAATACGAAAGAAAGAAAGAAAGAAAGAAAGAAAGAAAGAAAGAAAGAAAGAAAGAAAGAAAGAAAGAAATCACTCCTGATTTTCAGAAATGCTTGTTTTTAGCATTGGAAAGAATTCACACCCTTGGTACTCAGTACTTAGATATATAGATATAGATATATACACTATATATATATAATATATATATATACATATATACACACATATGCATACACAGTATATATATATATATAGATTAGGGTTGCCAGACGTCCCTTATATACGGGACATGTCCCATATTTGATCATTTTGTCCCCATTCCCGTACTGACATTAAATACATTTACTGACATGTCCCGTATTTAGTTGATTTTCAAATAAACTATATTTTTACTACCTTCGTACGGTACTTAGCTGTAACTTTATAAGTAATTATACTTTCTTTTCTCAGGTTCTCTTGATGAAAATAACCCAAACGTAACGAGGAAACTCCTGTTTGCTGCCTGTTTGCAACTTGTTCAGTTGCTGTGGTTGGCTGAGGATGGCGACACTCTTACCGTTTTGCTCTCCAGCCTCGCTCCTGTGCAGTTCTGGATCAGCACTGCAACGTACGGGGTCGACAAAGTGTGTGGTTACTACCTGCCACTTTTTTTTCTGACTTAAAAACTAATCCATCCATCCATCCCAAGATGCCAAAAGCGGTGACCCGTAGTCCATAGTCACTGGGGCCACAGCTATTGCTCGTGTGCAAGATGATGGTTCACTGCCCACCCACTACACCGCTGCAGCTACTGCTCCTGACTGGACACAGGCTGGATGGAGCGGAGGGGGCATTTCACTATCTGCCCAGCACACACAGTCGATAATGCTGCAAGTGCTGACCCAGTTGTGGCTGAACGGAGGCCATTGAGGGTGAATGGGGCGGTGGGGGTAGCATTGTAGTGTGCCTTGGATGGCTGCCTGTTGAATTGGGGTTGGGCGATTCACTACCCGCCTTTGGCCGCACCGTGTTCGTTCTCGCTGTGCGGACGCTCCAGGCAGCATACTGCAGTGGAGGTGACTGTGTGGTGGGTGGGTGGTGAATCGCCCCTTGATGCCCCCATTCATTCTCAATAGCAAGCCTGCTTGTATTGTTACATACATAGCAGGAAGTTGTCTCTCATCAGTACATCAGACGTATTGACGACGGGTGCCTTCCTGCTGTGATAGTGTGTGCAGTGCTGTGCAGAAGAGCTCATCTTAACCTTTTGTCTTCACCCTTCAAGAATGTCTCTGAAACACAAATCTGATGCAAGTGCTGGTGATACAGTAAAGAAGAGAAAAACCATCACCATTGAAAATAAAGTAGAAATAATAAAAGGGTCAAAGAGGTGAAACTCCATCATTCACTGGTAGAGCACTTGGTTACAGTTGGTCAACGGTAGCATTTATTAAAATAATGGGCCTGTTCTGACTTACATACAAATTCAACTTAAGTATAAACCTACAGTCCCTATCTCGTACGTAACCCGGGGACTGCCTGTATATTATACATATATATATTGTCACACACGTGCGCATGGGAGGCAGCTAAAGGGCTTGAGTGACGGCAATTCTGAGACAGGCCGGGCTGTGGCAGAGTGCACTGACTCTTTTTCTCACTTCCCTGTAGACCATCCCTGGGAGACTCCACCTGGCTCTCGTGACATCACTTCCGGGACCGAACCAATGGAGACAGAACTATCCGGCGTCGGCCCCCCTGATGTCACGTCCGGGCCTGATCCAATGAGTGACGAACACGTGCCCGATTCCCATAACCTCACTTCCTGTCTTCCCCTTTAAAAGCCTGCCCTTTTTCCCCTTTCCTTCAGTCTTGTCTTGGACTCGTTATATGCACATCAGTGCTGTATTTCAATAAAAAGAACAATTTTGCAGCCAGGTTTAGAGATTATACGGGTGGCTGCCCCAAACCTTTCTTTGAGTATGTCTCAGCTTTGTGACAATATATATCTATATATATATATATATATATCCAAGTTTGAAAGGATTGGCACTGCATACTTAGTAATATATGGTGAAATGTATGGACGGCTGTTTGCAGTAATGAAACACGTTACTATACAGTAATTACAAAACCGTAGTCCTTGCTTCTGACTAAATCTATCTATCTATCTATCTATCTATCTATCTATCTAATACTATTAGTTGCTCTCATTTATACTGCGATGCTCCAATCAGGTCAAAATCATTCTGGAAAAAGAGGCAGGCAGTATGAAAAGCCCTGAGGTAATGCATTTAAATCCCACCGCTGACACCATGTAATTATGAGGAAGCCATTTCATTGGTCTGTGCGACAACAAGAAAAACAAAAGAAATGTAAGCAATCACATCTTAAATATTGTAATGCACCTCAGATGAGGGCATCAGTCCAATAATAAGAAAAAAAAGTGAAGTCTTGAAAGAGTTTGAAACAAGACCAGAATGAGATCTCACATATTTTATTTTTTTAAGTCTGTTTCTTAAGAATTTCAAAATCACTTCTCTACATAGTCACCATCCTTTGCGATGCAATTTTCCCAGAGTCGTACTAACTTTTTAAGGCCCCATTACTACTCCTACCGCCTTCACCAACGAAAAAATGGAAGTGTGGAAACTTTTTGAACGTCCCTCGTAACATGTGTTTCAAACCAAATTGCCAATGTGGGCTCCTTTACCTCAGTTGCGTCTGATGTTTCTTTTTTGTCTAAAGCTGTTACTTCAAAGGAATTTTGGGAGAAACATCTGTGACAATGTCAATTCTAAAATGAGACATCAATGAGATCCTCATCTAAGTTTCATGAGCCATCAAAGATCAACGTGTGAGCAGTTTTGCACAGGCTACGGGAGAATGTTGGCATCGACGGCGCCCATTTGATTCTTCATATATGTGAAATTTCATAAAGTGGTGGTTCCTAAAGAGGGGGAAACCTCTCTTTTAGGTACCTGACCGAGTACAGCATTGTGTGCATTTGTGTAGTTTAGTATCAAAACGTGTCTAGCAAAATATACCGATCAGTGTGTACAAATGGACACAAGGAATGGAGACAAATAGAGAGAGTAGGGCTGGAAAGAAGCTACATTTGAACATTCATAGTGTTGGGGCAGTGAACGGGTTAACTGCCGCAAGTGAAAACGTAAAAAAAAAAAATACAGACGGGCATCGGCTCAAACGGTGACCATGAAAGGGGTAGCCGTGGGTCACGCATGCTTGTCATGTGCTGAAGAGCTCGGGGATTATGAAATAAGTCAGTTGCTATCATCAAAGCATCATTCTGGAAACCTTCAACAACACCTTGAAACCTCAAGATCAATAAGCTGCTGTCATCCCTGCGAAGAAGATGAGCCAAACGGCCTTGTCTCATTTGTAACCTTTCTCTCAACTTTGATGTATCATCAGGTTTGCCACACCACGATTTAAAGACGGCTCTTGTGCTGGTGCATACATCTCTGTATAGTAGTCTACTGTGTCTCAGACAGACAGCATTGGCCTGCAGAGGGTGCTCATGAGTCGTCCCTGAACCCAAAGAAAGGACCAAAACAAGCCATGAGGGACTATGGGTGGATTTATTATACAGGGATAAAGCACACAAGGGAGAGTTCAAATAAGAAGTAAACAGTACAATAAATTGATGAGGTTAGAAAACAAATATATAACCCTAAGCTGCAGAGGGCTTTCTAATACATTGTTATTGCCACTGATTTGCCCATGGGACAGCTTGGCACGGAAGAAATGCAAGCAAACACCAAGCTGTAATGGGTAACCAGCCAAGGCAGGACTCCATACTGACGAGAGACAATCTGTAGAGATGGCCCAAGGAATATGTCGGGTATTGCCCAGACCAGCACAAGATTTTTCAGGACCACCTCGGAGTCAAGGCCCAGATGGACTACAAGTATAAAGAAGGCATCTCCTATCAGGGATCTTTGAACTGAGCATCTTGGAGTAGAAACCACACCTACAGTCTAAACCAGAGTTCCTTAAACTATGGATGGACGCCTTTGGGTTGTGTAAGTCCGCGCGTCACCATTAGGTCACATATGGTTTGCAAAGCGTGTCGTGGTGGGTCGCCATGGGATTTTTTTAGTTGATGGTGATCTGCTCTAATGGTTGTAGACGATTCTCCAAAGGGGAACCAACCTCCCCGATTGCATTTCTCAATTTAAGGAACATTGCAAAAGGTAGCCCTCTTATAACACTACATCAGGTCAGGCTGGGGAGCAGGCACTTGGACAGCGCTTTGTTGTACCCACCACATGATGAAACAGCTTGGGATATCAGTTGGTAACCCCCCCAAACAGGGCAGACACATGGTCCAGTCCCACCCTCCGGAAATGGCCATCTATAGGGTGGTCCAGATCTAATTATGCAATTTTCATTACGCTATAACTTATTAAGTTTATTACATAGAAAATCAGCCGAAAAATCCCAGACCATCGAGAAGTGTCCGAACGGACGACATGAAGAATCATCTTTGCACCGAACTGGAATCGTCCCCGCATAAATCAAAGAGGACTGCGCCACCGTGCTGCCCTGATAAAGACGATAATTCAATGTATGTACAGAATATCAGGGAGACACTAAAATGAACCGATGACAAAGCCAATGGTAAAGTAATGTGTTTTTATCGGTTGTTGTAAAGTGCTCCGCCGTATCAGCCTGGCGAATTTCTATCGGTCAGTTATTCAGATCTGAGGTGCCTACCAGCAGGAGGCTGCCCGCCTCACCACTTCTTATAAGTCCAGCTCTTGGAGTTCTAAACAGACCCTCATTTGATGATCTAAGGTTACGACTTGGAGTGTGAGATGAGAGGCATTCTGAGATATAGGATGGCGTGAGATTACTGAAGGCTTTGTAAACCATCAGCAGTATTTTAAAGTCAGTTCTAAATGGCACAGGTAACCAGTGTAGTGACGCTAAGACTGGTGTGATGTGCTCGGATTTTCTTTTCCTAGTTAAGATTCTGGCAGCTCCATTCTACACTTGCTGTGGTCGTCTTTCTTGGGTGGGCCAGAGAGGAGTGCGTTACAGTAATCTAGTCGACTAAAACAAAAGCGTGAACTCATTTCTCAGCATCTTGCAATGTTATAAGAGCTCTAATTTTTGCTATATTTTTTAAGTGAAAAAATGCTGTCCTAGTAACCTGATTAATATGCGATTTAAAATTTAAGTCCAAGTCGATAAATTATTTACCTCCATCTTGACTTTTAAGTTTATTTCTAATACCCTCATTATATCAGTTTCTGCAAATCACTAAGATTTCTGATTTCTCCTTATTTAGTTTGAGAAAATGACAACTCATCCACTCAGAGACACCAGAAAGCCATTGTATCAGTGAATCAAGGGAGTCGGGGTCATCAGGCGCTATTGAATAAATACAGCTGTGTGTTGTCAGCAGAGCTGTGGAAGCTCACGTTACAACTTGAGACAATCCGACCTAATAGAAGTTTCCAGAAAAGCGGTGCATGACAAAACAGAAGTGCAATAAAAACAAATTCTCCTCCAGGTCCACTAGGACCACACACCACCCTCAGCTGCGGCTCTGGACCACCTGGACAAACACTTAAAGCTGTCACCTGTCCTGCCTGAGGACTGCAGGGAGACGAAGTGTAACATCAATTCAACGAGAAAAGCTGAAGTGTGAGCAGCCCTCTGGCAGACTTCCCCAATCTCGGCTGCCTGCCTTCTGAAATGACTCCCGAGGAAAGGAGAAATCCACCTCCTCGTCTCAAGACGTGTAATACACACACACACACACTAAAATGCTTTATGAGAGGCGTTGAGTCACACGACTCCCAGAACCATCAATCTGTAACGGCAATGCCTTGGCACGTTTTCGGCGCCTCTCATTTCTCTGTAACAAAGCGCATGCACAGCCACAGTCTCGATTTGTCACTTCTGCCATTTGTCAATGAGTGACATTTTATGTTAAACACACTCTTCTCTAGGCCTGCTTTATTTATTTATTTTTCTGGCTTGGGGTCTCAGCTGTTTTTGTGGAGGGGTGGCAGGCCTTGAGAATCTACAGCTGTAGCCTGGTGTATCGTATTTCAAGATCCCCCCCCCAAAAAAAACTAAATATCTGCTAAGAGTACAATGCCTATAGAAAGTATTCGCCCAACCACAATTTTTATATCTTATTGTCACAAAACAACTGCTTGATGTGTCCCTATCATTCCAACAGATGGCGCACTACAAACTTTATCACTGCTTTTACATAAAACAGAAGCATCTGCAGTAACAGCTCAAACAGAATTCACCACACAAAAAGTGCATTCAGATGAAGCACAAGAAACTGTGGGTTACCCCTGCCTTTATAGGGCTTGTGGTGATGGACATGTGGTCCCACCTCTTGTGGGACCACCAGCAAAACACATTAAAATAACACAGACATAGATAGATAGATAGATAGATAGATAGATAGATAGACAAAATCAAATACAAAGAATCCACCTTAATAAAACAAAAGGCGTCTGTCTGGGTGTCTGTTCTTTTGCAATGACACTGTCATTCCAACAGATGGCGCATCACAAGTAATAACTCAAAGAGAACTCGCCACACAAAAAGTGCATTCAGATGAAGCACAAGGAACTGTGAGTTACCCCTGCCTTTATAGGGCTTGTGGTGATGGACATGTGGTCCCACCTCTTGTGGGACCACCAGCAAAACACATTAAAATAACACAGACATAGATAGATAGATAGATAGATAGATAGATAGATAGATAGATAGACAAAATCAAA
The DNA here is from genome assembly GCF_016835505.1 of Polypterus senegalus. Lineage (NCBI taxonomy): Eukaryota > Metazoa > Chordata > Cladistia > Polypteriformes > Polypteridae > Polypterus > Polypterus senegalus. Next base: position 10,182,231 of record NC_053169.1, read on the forward strand.
TACAAAGAATCCACCTTAATAAAACAAAAAGTGTCTGTCTGGGTGTCTGTTCTTTTGCAATGACACTGTCATTCCAACAGATGGCGCATCACAAGTAATAACTCAAAGAGAACTCGCCACACAAAGAGTGCATTCAGATGAAGCACAAGGAACTGTGGGTTACCCCTGCCTTTATAGGGCTTGTGTTGATGGGCAGGTGGCCCCACCTCTTGACCACCAGCAAGCCATACGGAACATAACACAGGCGTAGATACACAGCCCAAATCAAATACAAAAATCCACCTATGTATCTGTCTGCATGCTATGTTCCAGTCATTCCAACAGATGGCACCTCACAAACTATAGCACTACAGGGCAAGTTGCATCACAGGCAATCTAGCCAGGTCTTTAGGATACACCCTACTCTTTACAAAGGATGCGCAGGGATCTTTAATGACCACAGAGAGTCAGGACCTCAGGTTTAATGTCTCATCTGAAAGATGGCACCATTTTAACAGCACCCATGTCCCCATCGCTGCACTGCGATCCACACACAAACCGCAGAGTAAGCGCCCCCTACAGGCCTCATCATCACCTCTTCCAGCAGGAAACCCAAGCTTTTCCTCATTGGCCAACAAGCCAAGATCTGCATAGCGTCAGGTGGATTAGCTGCTCTGATGTACGAGTGGTATGGGCAACATTCTGACAGGAAAAAATCCCATTCTGTTCATCAGTGTCACAAAATAAAACCAGATTGAATCCACCGCGTCTTTTATAATAATGAAAATGTGACGGGGAGAATACTTTTTAGAGGTCCCTTATACATAGGAGTCTGCACTTGCCACCTTCTGCGCTTTGTCCTTTCTGAACACCCCCCCCCCCTTTGTATCAAATGACTGAGCAGCTTTGTATTGGTTGGACTTTTCTGAAGACCTCATTTGTGACTCATCTGAGAGGCTTATCTTCAGCAAACACAGTCAGAGCAACGAGAGCCCTCCACTCACTTGAAATATTCTTCCTAATGCAGTGCAGCGGCACAGTCTTCAGGCTATGAACAGGCTGCCCTCGCCATAATAGGAAGGTCAGAATAAGCCGGGCCTGATAAGCCCCTTGCGTCAATTTAAAGATTACCTGAGGGGTCCAGGAGCAGGTAACGTCCCCCCGTAATCTCAAGATGGTTCACAAATGAACGCTTTTCACACCTTTGTTAATAGCCTTGCAAAAGCAGAACCAAAAAGAAAATGCACTTCCTAGAATCCTTAGAAGGAGATAATAAAGTGCCTGAAGTGCCTGAAGCAAGAGAATAATTTGGTTGGGGGGCTTCACAAAAGGTCAAGTTCAGGTTTTGTCCTCATGAAGGCGCCGTCTCCCACAGGCCAGTGAATGTGGGGTGGGATAAGCAGCAGGCAGATGTCACAGGCAGTGTTCCCCTCGACATTTCTTCTTTACAGATGAATGATGGATGTAAATTGCACGCGACCCGCTGCTTACCGTCTACAGACGACTTCTTCAAACCTACATGAGCGCTGGGAGGCCCCGCTTGAGCTATTGAGCGACTCGAAGCGCCCACACATTAGCAAGGAGTCTTGTCGGTTTTTTGTATTTGTGATGCTTCGTGACTCCCAAAACCCCGAGTGTCGGCGTTGGGTGGTTACCCCCCATGAAGTTTTTGGGAGTTGCAGGTGAATTCCAAAAAACAAAACAAGGTGAAAGGTCGTGAGGACAGCATTTTTGAATTGCTACGCGGGAGTGGGTGGCACCATGAAGAAAAAAAAGTATGCAGCCACACTGCCAAGGTACGCAATAATGATCATTTTTTTACATTTATATAGCGCCTTTCTCTCTACTCAAAGCACTCTTCATAGCGAGTGGGGAGCCACCAATGCGCAAAACAACACCTGGATGATGTGTCGGCCGCCATTTTGTGCCAGTACGCTCACCACACATTAGCTGTTGAATGGGTGACAGAGATAGAGACTCATGTAGGGACAGGGGATGATTTGGGGGGCAGAAAGATTAAGTTAAGGTGGGCAGTCTAGGCAGGACATTGGGATACACCTTACTCTTTACAAAGGGTCTTTAATGACCACAAGGGAGCCAAGACCTCAATTTTACATCTCATTTGAAGGATGGAACCATGTTTACAGCACAGTGTCCCCGTCACTACCCTGGGGCATTACGATCCACGCACCAGCCATGGGGTAGGCGCCCCCTTCTGTGGTGAGAGATAGTGATTGATTAGTGGGTCAGAATGACCAGGCCATGGTGGACAATTTGGCCTGGACCTCGGGATGCCCAGAGATCTTTTGAACACAGAGAGTCAGGACCTCAGAAGGATGGTGCCAGAAGAACTCACCTCACCATGAGTGCATTCAGATGAACCACAAGGAACTGTGGGTTACCCCCATGTACTTACAGGGCTTGTGGCGATGGGCAGGTGGCCCCGTCTCTTGTGGGACCACCAATAAGTCATACAGAATATAACACTGGCGTAGATACGTAAACAAATTCAAATGCAAAAATCCAGCTGTGTTTCTGTCCCTCTTGCTATATCCCTGTAATTCCAACAGATGGTGCATCACAAACTCTAACACTGCTTTTATGAATCCCATACCAAAGGCATTACAAAGCTTTCAAGGAAAAGAACACCAGAGCTACTGTGACACGTGGAGGAGACTCGGTGAGGTTTTGGGGCTGCTTTGCTGCATCTGGGATCGGGTGTCCCGAGTCTGTGGAGGGAACAATGAAATCTCAAAACCACCAAGACTTTCTGGAGCGAAAACATCCTGCCCAGTGTCAGGGCGCTCGGTCGAAGTTGCAAGTCATGGACCCTCCAACAGGATGAAGAGCCAAAACAACACTGCAAAAAAGCACCCAAGTGGCCTTCTGTGAGCTCTAATTTGAATCCCACCACACATCTATGGAGAGAAGTTAAACATGCAGTCTGTAGAAGACTCCTGTCACACCTGACCCAACTGGAGCAGATGGTTGAAGACGAGTGGGCCACATGACCTGTGGACAGGTGACAGAAGTCTCATGGAGAGCTCCAGGAACTGCATGTGTGCAGGGAATGAAACCTCTGAAGGTCGGGCAACAAAATATGAGGTGAAGGGTCCTGTCATTTTTGTCCATTTGTGTTATGATTTGAATGATTCTGTTGAATCCAAACTTATTAAATACGAAATAAACAATGATGGGTGCAAATTACTTTTTCTTAGTTTTGAGTTATTTCAACTTAATTTTGAATCTGGAGATCTTAGGAAATTCTCCTAACACATTTAAGACTAACGGTAGGTGGGTATAATATATATATATAAATATGTTTATATACAGCATTATATTGTCTGCCTATAGTGATATTTTATGTTTGACTCCTACTGTGATAATCTCTGCTTTCTTCTGGAGACGAACAGCCAGTGGTTCTAAGGCTATTGCAAACAGCATTGGTGATAGTGGGCAGCATTGTCGAGTATCTCGTTCTTATTCAAAGTTTTGGGGGGTCTGCTTTTTTCATAGAGGGGTGCCAACAAATTTGTCTACATCTTGATGGGCAAAAATGTGAAATGTATCCAGTTAAAAAGGAAATGTACAACTTGATAAAGTGTGGAGAAAATGAAGGGATCTGAAGACTTTCTGCATTCCCTGCCTCTGTAATCTCTGATTTAGGAATTAAAGATTTTCAATAATAATTTGATTAGCAATGTGATTTTTTTTTTCCAAAAGTTTTTGGGGATAAAGGGGGGGAAATGACATCAATGTGAGAAGATAACAATGAATTTAGAATAAATGGAAAGTCATCATATGCATATCAGTACAAACGTGTGTGTGTGTGTGTGTGTGTGTGTATACATATGGGTCCTTGATTAGTTGCTTTCCCAGAGGAGAACATGCGTAAATTTATACAGCGGTGAAAGAAAACAGACGGAAAATTAAATATTCAAGGTCAAGGTGATTTATGGCTGGCTCTACCAGAAGTATACATCTTGTTATTTAAATACTTCACATTACTGATTAAAACAACCAAGGCTATTCAAAATGGTTTTAAATTTACCTCGGAGGAAACCGATGTAATCTCCCATAGTATATTAAGCAGCCATTTCTCCAAAAAGAGCTCATTACAGAATCTTTAAATGTTCAGGTGCCTCTTACCTACACTTTTCTTGAGGGGAGCACAAATTGTGTAAGCGGTCACAGTTGGCTTTTATATAGGCCATTAAAGAGACGACAACCTGAAAACTGGTGATGCATCGGCCAGATAAAAACCCCACTAAGCGGTCGTAACCATTGTTATCGTCAGGGTGGGTTTTTCGTGTCTTCTCGGTTTGTGTTAAAGGATTATTTCTTCAGATCTTTATTGCATTTATGCATGCTTTATTAGCATTGTCAATTTTATGCATTATTTACTCTCTGTGTATGACGTGTTCTCCGGTCTTCCTTGTGTTTTATGGGTGGAACCCTCCAGGAAAGAGGCGGGGCCACCCTGACATCATGGCTGATGGTCCGCCCTCACCCTACATATTGTGATGCTGAAGAGCGGATCGCTCACTAGATCATTGTTGTTTCAAAGAGTGCAGTTACTGTAAGAATCTTTTCCCTGGCTTCTGATTTATTGCTTCTGTTTCTGGCTCTTCAATTATTGCTTTACGTTTCAGATATTAATATTTCAGCCAGGCCCACCACAAGGCTGTCAAATGTCTCAATGTTGTCTTGTTTGTTCATTTTTTTTATGTGTACAGTGCTGATAACCGTATATATTCACGTATAAGTCGGGTCTTGAAACCCAAAAAATCGATCATAAAATCAAACCCGACTTATATGCCCATTCAAAAATGTGACACTTATTTTTATTTATTTTTATTTTTTTACGTCTTGTCTCCTCTAATCTCGCACCAGTTTCTCAGACACATCGAATTTTGTTGCAGCAGCAGCACAGTTACCAATTTCTTTCGCCACTTCAATGACATTTAATTTAAAACCAGCTTTATATTTTCTTCTGATCAAACACTCCATCGTAGATAAGGGATACTCTTACAATAAAGGTGTATGAGGGAGTGAGATACAAAAAACACAAAAAAGTGCAAACGTCACTTCGGAAGAGTTCGGGTATTACCGTGTGGTCACGTAGGTACAATAGAGAGAGAGGGAGGTTAGGAGCACACGCTGATACAGCGCATTGCCACACCCACATAGAAAAAAAGGCCGTGTGATCCGTGGATACTCTATCAGGTGGGCGTTACCATATCATAATCTCTTGGACCAATAGCGCGAGTTTTCTGCATTCGACTTATATGACCAACATTATAAAATACCGGAGATAATACCGCAAAATCAAGTCCCGACGTATCCGCGGGAGAACTTGGTTCGGTGGCAACTAGGCGACAGTCAACTCGGCGAAAAGACAACTCGGAGAAAGACAATTCGTCAAAAAGAAAACTCGGTGACATCCTTCACCAGTTAGGTAATGGTTATGCTCAAAGAGATTTTTAAATGATATTTAAATGACAACATGATTTAAAATGTTGAAAATAAATGTATAAATGTACGACTTTAGTCACAACAATCTTCAAGGGCATGCTCACAAATTACATGTGTAATGCCACGAAAAATACCTGCTGATACTTTAGTACGCAAGCAATGGTACAAGAATGCGGTTAGACTTTTTTGGGGGCACAAACACCACGGTAGTGTTTAGATCTGGACGGTGTAGCGTTGGCGAGCTCTGTAAGCCGTGCTGTTTCTTTGAAGGACAGGTGATTGGCAGGATGACGCCGGACCTCATCCTGTATCCAAACGCTGCCATCTTTCTCCTTTATGCCTGGTGCAGCTACGTTGTTCTTATATGTGAGTGGACGTTTCTTGCGGTTCTTGACACGGTTTTCAAATAAAGAGGGGGCGTAAGAAAACAAGTTTGTACCACGTCTTTATTTGAAAACGGCGTCAAATCGGAAGGGGGGGGTGTGTCTGGAAGCTTGAACGAGAATCAGACAATAAAACTGGGGGGCTGCACTGAACAAGCTCTAGTTTTATTCTCTCCATGATGGTCATGCTCTAACTGCGCTTCTCTTGATCTGACTTTAAGTAACACAGGTAATAACAGAGGTGAACTCAGATCGGAGAAAACAGAAGCCCTCCTCGCAAGAAACGTCCACTCACATATAAGAAAAAACGCAGCTCCAGCAGGCATAAAGGCGAAAGTCCGGCGTCATCCTGCCAATCACCTGTCCTTCAAAGAACCAGCACGGCTTACAGAGCTCGCCAACGCTACACCGTCCAGATCTATACCCTAGCGTGGTGTATGCGCCCAAAAAAAGTCTAACTGCATGCTCGTACCATTGCTCGCGTACAAAGGTGTCAGCAGGTATTTTTCGTGGCATTACACGTATAATTTGTGAGCATGCCTTTAACAATCAGACAGAGGAAGCTCTGCAGTAAACTTGTGACTTTATGCTGTAGGAAGATAAGTAAATAAAGTAAAACTAGTAAAACTAAAAAAAGACACTAACTTTGACAAGTACTATACATTTACAGCAGCTGTTATAGACGCAAATCAAATATATGCTTTAATTGTATAATATTAACAATAAGAACAGCTCACTACTCAAAACGTTTATTTTGGGAGACGTTAAGACTTGAACCCCGAACCTTCTGAATTGGAGTCGGCAGCTCTAACCAGTATGCTACCCGAGAAGTCAGGACAACATGCAACACTAACCTGATTTCTTTTACTTCGGTTATAGTCTTGGGTGGGAAAAAAGCGCATTTCTTCTGTTATACTTATACCTTTTGTGAAAGTGTTTATTTGATATTTGGAATTCAGGCTTCCCACATTATAAACTTCATGTCTACATTTTGTCAACTATTACTAAAACATGAAAAGCGTTTCTGTTTTAACGATGTGTTCACATAGATCGTTGTAGACACGGAACACACATGAAATGCAAGTGTTCCAAATAACGATACAGTATTTATAAAAGGTGTCATTTTGCTTGACTTCTCACTCTATACATCTCTAAGCAACTGACACGCAGGTAAACAGACTTGAGCTGAGAAAACTGTGCTGCGGTGAGGGATGTGATAACAGACAGCTGGCTGCTTGCTGCTTATCAACACATTTAAAGGACAAAAGACGCTGATGGAGAGGTGTGAAGTGTTTTAAGGTGGGACGGATCTACAAGTTTTTTCGTAGGCTCTGGAGATTCTAGTGTTAAAGTCCATTATGGCACTCCTTGTGTGATTTTGGGCTTTACAGAAATAAACTGCATTGTAAATTGTGCCGCATTGGGCCAACGCCCCATTTGAGGAGTACGTCCTCACACCAATAGCTGCAGATTGTGGTGCCTCGATAACAGGGTAAGGAAAAGCACCATGGGGAGGAGATGGCAGCACAGCCAGAGTCTGTTGCTACTGTCAACCTTGTGGCCGGAGGTCTGAGTTTCAATCCCACGGTGTCCTCCAGCACTCTCTCTTATTAGCCGGATGGGTGGAAAAACAGCTGAGAGTCTGGCTTGCAATCTGGCCGTCTTTCACACAGCTCTTTTCCAGGATGAAATCCAAAATGGATTGATTTAGACATCTGAGAGACAGGAAGATCTCACAAACAGTAATAAATGGGGAAAGAAAAAAAGGAGAACTTCCTAATCAATGACATTTTGCTCCTAGTCCTGGCAGCCATTTTCACAAAAACAGATTATTTATACCCACAGGCAGACAGGTTCAAGCGGGTTAATTGCCAGCCGTGACTGCGTAGGGTGAGGAACTTGCACAGGTATGCCATATGTATGAAATGACCTATGGGCTCTGAGCAACTGCATTAGTGTTGCTGTTCCCAGATGGATCTTCTGCGAGTAGACATGTCAGAAGGTTAGGAGCTGCAGAAAGTGGCAAAAGAAAAAAAAAAAAAGAAGAAGAAATTGGCGTCTTTAACTAGCGGTTTGTGTCCTCAGCTTCAGGCTTTGGCACACTTTATACTTGAATAAGGCAGGTGGACGGCAGAAAGGAAATGAGGGGTAATACATGAAGATGTTATTCTGGCGTTTTTTTCAGTCTCATCTTCGACAATTGTATAAATCTGGCAGTTCGTCCCTGGCATTGGCACACTTGGATTGTTACCTGTAAATGCCATTGCCAGATTTATTCATCAAGTCGTTCACACTTTTTGTTTTTTATTCCTTGTAATAAGCTCACACAGCCGAGTGTAAATTGCTGCCCTGCTATAGCTTGCGATGCAATATATTCAGGCGAAAAGCTCACCGAGATAAAGCAGATGCCATGCCTTGGCAATTATGAGGCCTATTCCCTGATGCTTGAGCCCTCATTAAAACAATGTGACAGTAGTGGAAAGCTTTTCTTGTTTTTTTTCTCTTCCTTTCACATCAACATTCCTTTCAAAGCTCGAAAATCCAGATGATGTCAGCTCTTAACTCATAAGACGACCCCATCTATAATAAGAGAAGTGATTGACAGATTGTTGTTCATATAAATGATAATGCGTATCGAGAAAGCGAACAGGAGATTAATAACAGAACGCTGCGCGCTCCATTATGCTGTTGGATGCTGGTGCCTCATCCTCAACTCAGCTGTTAAGAGAATAAATAAAAGCGATGCATTTTACAGCCCCTCGAATCACACCTCACCCAAGGCCCTGGCTAATCTTCAGGTCTAATTAAAAGCAGATATACGTTTCAGGAGAAGCAAAGGCGGGCTGTGGGAGGGAGGGGGGGGGGCCCACCATATCAGAGCATGACAGTGTATTGTGTGGCTCAAGTAGATCTTGCGGCTATACAATTTAGTAATTTAAGATGCCTTCAACAAAAATAAAAAGCGCAAGTTGCCGGCCTGCTGCTCAGCATGAAAAAAAGACTATGAATAAATCAATGATTTCATCTGCCTAACAGCAAGAGCTCCTTTGAGGCATCACTCTTATCTGCAGTATGTTTTTGCGTTGTGTTTTCTGTTTCTCCGGTCCCTTCCCCTCAACTGTGTCTTGAGCTTGCAGGGGCAACAGTTAAGGCTTTGTGTCGCAAAAATCCACATTACGTCATCCAGTCAGATTCTCAAAACATCCCAAACACTCTTATTTCACTAAAATGCTATTTAAATTAATCACTTCCCACAAATTAAAATTAATTGAAGACCCGCCCTTCCTTCTCATTCACTCGTCACAAGTCCAGCCCAGTTACAGCTTATTCATTGGCTAAAACTGTATATTTCACATTATAATCGACACCAATGCCATAAATTCACATCAAAATGGGAAAGTTGCAGGCCCTGATGGCTTCCCACTGGAATTTTATTTAAAAAAAAATTCAAATAAGTTAGCTCCATCCTTATATATAGTTTGATACTATCCGTATGTATGGTGTTCGTGTCAATACCTCGACTCAACACAAGTTAGAACCATGCAATGGGACTCTGCCTGTGTAGTTAGAACATAACGTGGCAAACGTGGATGCAGTATTGCGCGATTGGCTAAGAATGTTCAAATGCTTCAGTGACGCCGCTGGACGGCTGAGTATAGTAAGTCGGTGTTGGTTCCAGCAGATAACAGTAAGTTCGGTTGATTTTTGGAGCGTTGGTTTGGTGGGGCGTACTTTCCAGTAGTGACATAATCGACTGACTTAAGCCTTTCAACAACTCTGGAACTTTAAGTAATTTAGAACGTATCGCCATTTGCTTGGTACGTCGAAATCTATCTTTGGGCAGTTCGGTTTTGGCATCCATCCTTCTGACATCTATTAGCAAACTGAGAAATGACGGCTGGGTATTAACAACGGTCATTGTTTAAATTTTAGCTGATCTCAGATCTAAAATGACCACGCCAACATAATTATTACTCTGACTCTGATTAGAGTTGTAAAATGCAGTTTGTTTTGAAAATTTGTTTGCCGGAAAAAATCAAATGAGGTGCGCCGAAGAGCTGAGTTCATATCTCACAGCCCCGTTTAAACAGGCAGCTCTTCATTACATCGACCGAAAAGGTCTATTTTAAGCACAAATCACTGGCATGATAACAAAATCATTTCAAGGACTTTAAAAAACAAATAATTCTTTGCAGAGAAAGTAAGGATTTCACAAATGTAGAATTCCCTTGATCGGGCTCCCAGTCGCTAGTTATTATTAACAATGTCCAAAGAAGCTAGAGAAAGCAAAATATTCCCCCAAACATTCCATTAAAAATGAATAAATGCTCCAAAGAAAAATACAGATCGACTACAGTACAATGTACATCATATACAGTAGGCCAATGTCTCATCTGAATAACAATGTTAATATACTTGCAAAAGTCTTAACGAGAAGGATTCAGAAAGTGTTTCTCTCAGAAATATCACAAGACACTCTGCCTCAAACCTTCAATGCCTGTTTAATGTAAAACTCTGAATCATTCTGATGTCTTACTATCTCTGGATGCGGAAAAGCCTTTCTGTATTGTTTCGTAAAAAAGAGGCAGTTTTTAAGACGAGGATCAGGAAATAAGATGTAGTTAAAAATAAACGTAGATCATAACCAGGAAATCAAACCAAATTCAAAAAAGGTAATAGGAAAAGTTGTTAACAAAAAGGAGGTCAGAAGTGTAGAAAATGCTAAATAGTCTTAGGGGATATATCCACAATCTTGGACAAAAAAAAAATAGACCTGCACCTTCCTACCTGGTAGCCATTTGACCAGTAATTTGACCATCTTGGAGTTGGTTCTGTTTGAAACGACCACTACAACCTCTCTTCATAATTGGCATTGAGACTGTGACCCATGTGACCATAACAAGTGACTCGAGTCACAACTTCGTGTGAAAACATATGGCAAACATGCACATTATAAAACACATTTCAAAATGTTAAACAGTAGCCCTACAAAATAAAATAAACAATTTTCTTTTTAGACTCCCAAAAAAATCAAGCATACGATAGAGTTAAGTTAAATGACCTATTTACTACACTGCACAGATTTGAATTTGGCCCCAGCATATCTGCATGGATTAAATTATTTTATACTTTTCCAGAAGCCTTAGTCCATATGAATAACAGAAACGCAGATTACTTTGAATTAGAACAAGGTGCTCGAAAATGCTGCCCACTATCACCAATGCTTTTTGCAATAGCCTTAGAACCACTGGCTGTTCGTCTCCAGAAGAAACCAGAGATTATCACAGTAGGAGTCAAACATAAAATATCACTATAGGCAGACAATATAACGCTGTATATTTTATACCCACTTACCATTAGTCTTAAATGTGTTAGGAGAATTTCCTAAGATCTCCAGATTCAAAATTAATTTGAATAAAATTGAAATTTTGTTCCAGTGAATTCTTTAGCACATCATACCAGATTGGACAAATTTTGGCTCATAATATCAAAATAGTTTAAATATCTGGGGATAACCATCGAAACTCAATACGGTTAGAAGATCTTTTTCAAGATAGTGTAAAGTTTAAGAGACATACAGTAATCCCTCCTCGATCGCGGGGGTTGCGTTCCAGAACCCCCGCGATAGACGAAAATCCGCGAAGTAGAAACCATATGTTTGTGTAGTTATTTTTATATATTTTAAGCCCTTATAAACTCTCCCACACTGTTAACATTATTAGAGCCCTCTAGACATGAAATAACACCCTTTAGTCAAAAGTTTAAACTGTGCTCCATGACAAGACAGAGATGACAGTTCTTTCTCACAATTAAAAGAATGCAAAATGATCTTCTTCTCTTCAGGAGCAGAGAATTTCAGAGGGAGAGAGAGAGAGAGAGAGCTCGCTCGCAAAGAAAAGCAAACAATCAAAAAATCAATACTTGTGCTTTTAAGTTTGCCGCGGCATTTTTAGAGGAGCGTCAGTATCTTCTAAGCAAACAGCCTCTGTGCAAACAGCCTCTCCGCTCACATCTCCTCCGTCAGGCGCAGAGAACGTCAGAGGGAGAGAGCGAGATTAAAGCAACAATCAAAAAATCAATACGTGTGCTTTTGTGCTTTTAAATATGCCGAGCACCGCAATAAAGCAGCATTTTTTTAGAGGAGCGTCAGTATCTTTTAAGCAAACAGCCTCTGTGCAAACAGCCCCTCCGTCAGGCGCAGAGAATGTCAGAGAGGGTGAGAGAGAGGCAGAGACAAGCAAACAATCAAGAACAGCGCGGGAAGCATATCTTATAGCATTGAGGAGTTTTAGTTAATACGTAATACATGCTCTGATTGGGTAGCTTCTAAGCCATCCGCCAATAGCGTCCCTTGTATGAAATCAACAGGGCAAACAAACTGAGGAAGCATGTAACCTAAATTAAAAGACCCATTGTCCGCAGAAATCTGCGAACCAGCGAAAAATCTGTGATATATATTTAGATGTGCTTACATTTAAAATCCGCGATAGAGTGAAACCGCAAAAGTCAAAGCGCGATATAGCGAGGGATTACTGTATACAAGTAAAAATTAACGAACTTTCGAAAATAACATCTTCTTTTTGGCGATTCTCACCATTATGCTGTAAGGAACTTTTGAAACTGACCTCTCCTTTTGGCGGTTTCATTTCTTATTTCTGTTAATAGACGATTTATTTCACGACAGAGACGCACAAGGGCCACCCCCCCCGGTCCCTCTTCCTTTTTCTGTGCACCTACCACATGGTTGGCTCTCTGCCTATATACATTAACGACATCCCCTCCTCACTCACTTCCTTACTTTCCTCAGCTGTTCGTCGTGCTCACTGCTCCCTTCTTCTTTACTCCACCGCTTCAAGCCTGTTACTGTTGGCCTTGCTTCACGTCTTCCTGCTGGTGACTCCTGTGTTTTCGTTTACAAAGAGATCCTTACATCCTAAAAATGTGCATTTCTCTTACACAACATTTATAATCATAAATTAAACTCTTTACAATCATCAAATTCACTCTCAGTACTAAAATAAGCCGATGACAATTACATTGACAATTATGTTACGTTATTTTCAAAATGTTTCCTTTTCTTTTTCATAACTTCTTTGACACACTATGTCTCCACTGCGAAGTGCGGGTATTTTGCTAGTGTGGATATAAATCTAATGACAGGAGACGGGTCTGTAATTCAAAAAATCAGGAATTTCTCCACGCATTCTGTTACTATTATTTTCCAGAAGTGACTTATTTAACAAGTGCGGCATGGTGGCGCAGTGGGTAGCGCTGCTGCCTCCCAGTAAGGAGACCTGGGTTCGTTTCCCACGTCCTCCCTGCGTGGAGTTTGCATGTTCTCCCCGTGTCTGTGTGGGTTTCCTCCTACAGTCCAAAGGCATGCAGGTTAGGTGCATTGGCGATTCTAAATTGTGCTTGGTTTGTGCCCAGCAGTGTCCTGGCACCCTGCCCAGGGATTTGTTCCTGCCTTGCGCCCTGTGTTGGCTGGGATTGGCTCCTGTAACCCTGTGTTAGGATATAGCGGGATGGATAATGGATGGATGATCTTTTTCCTCCCAGGTAGCGCTGCTGCCTTGCAGTTAGGAGACCCGGGTTCGCTTCCCTGGTCCTCCCTGCGTGGAGTTTGCATGTTCTCCCCTTGTCTGTGTGGGTTTCCTCCCACAGTCCAAAGACATGCAGGTTAGGTGAATTGGCAATCGTAAATTGTTCCTAGTGTGTGCTTGGTGTGTTGGGTTTGCCCTGCGGTGGGCTGGCACCCTGCCCAGGGTTTGTTTCCTGCCTTGCGCCCTGTGTTGGCTGGGATTGGCTCCAGCAGACCCCCATGACTTTGTAGTTAGGATATAGCAGGTTGGATAATGGATGGACTTATTAAGCAGTATTTTATTGTAAATACTTGCATTTTTAATGTGGTGAGCATACCCCAGGATGAACTTTTTTCGTTGATTTTTTTTTTCCCATAGAAGTTGTGATATTGTACTGCTTGTCCAACACTGGCCACCATTGACTTGTCTATTAGAATTTCATTTTTTAATTTTTCATCAAAACATCCACAAAATTGGAATTGCGTACAGAAATTGGACCCTGGGAATCAAGCTGTAAGGATACTAAATGAACTGCTGCCCCATCTTCCTTTAGTTTATTAATGGATTTAAACACTGTGGTGCTTTACATTAAAAACAAACACAACACTAGGAGGTTATGCTCTGTGAAAAATCTACTCAATTTAATTTAATAAATAGATCAACAGGGAAATTCTGTTGCTGGTTGTAAATTCAGAGTGTGCTAGCATTCCCTTGAGTCGCAGGCTTGTGAATTGTTTGTTAGCTCCCGTGTTGAGCGCGGCTCAGATTTGCTTCTGTGTTGACTGTTTGTCCTTTAAAGACATGCGGATTTCTTGTTTCCCTGCAGTGCCAAATATACAAAGCCTGTGAGGCTTTGCAGTGCGGAGTCTGTGTCCAGATGTGCATAGTATACAATCCTGTCCATATATGTTGAAACAGGAAAGGTGCCGCGTTGAACCCAAAAACAGAATAACGGCACTTCCAAGATTTTACTAGGAAAAAAATTGGCAGCTCAAAAAGGTTATCACCCGTAGGAAAAGTTTACTTCTCAAAGGTTGACTTTTGATGGCTCACCAAACTTAAAAAGAGATTCTCAATTACGTTTCGTTCAGAGTCAGCCTTGTCACCGATGCTTACCCTACAATTCCTTAGACAAACAGGAGACATGGGATACAACTGAGGTAAAAGGAGTCAAAGTTGTAAAGTATGTTATATTCTGTGAGATCTCTTTCTGGTCGTTTAAATCTCTTTTAAGACTTCCCATTTGTTCTTATTGCTGGACTGATTTCTTTATCCGAAGTGACTTACAACATCTCAGCTATGGTTGCTTGCATTTCTTTTGTTTTTATAATTGTAGCCCAGACAAAGGAGATGACTTGATCATAATTACATGGTGTCAGCAGTGGGATTTAAACAGGGCTCAGGCCTTAGGGCTTGAAATCCAACGTCATGCTGCCTGCCGTTTACCCAAAATGACCAGGTACTTATTGGAGCGCAGCAATAAAAATGAGAGCAACTAAGAGTATCATTCAAAAGCATGGACTGCAGTTTTGTAACCATAATTAAGTGTTTTCTTACTACCATCTATACATTTCACCAATTATTACTGAGCACATGATGCACAATGAAAACACTTTCAAATTGTAATAAAGAAAAAAAATGTCAAGACACCATTCGGAAGATCTGAGCCCATTGTGTGAATTTGCCAAGATCGCCAGTAACACCAAAGAGTAGACCCTTGTGATCTCACCAAATCAAGATTAAGGAGATTTCTTTTTTGATTTTTCATTCCTATGGGTATATAAAATAAAAAAATGGAACTCAAACTATACTATGTACATATATTTTGTGACCAGTAGGGGGCGTTTCAGGACCCCAAACTCCAAATACAACCACAACTACTTTACGGGTTGTGGCAGGTGGCCAGGGGCCTTGCCCCATCGGGATGCCTGGATCAGGTAAGGACCGGGATGGGGGCAATATTTTCCCTGGACGCAAGAGGGCAGCCCCCCTGATTTCCATCCAGGGCCACGGAGATGGAGCTGGGAAGCACAACCCCGTGGGGGTCCGTGGTCCAACCAAGGGGCTGCCTGGATGGTTCCTGAGCCCCAGGAAGTGCTGCCGCTCCAGGACATGTGTATGCCTGCAGTGCTTCCGGGGAGACCATCACCAGCACCTGGAGCACATCTGGGGCAGGATAAAAGGGGTCACCCCACTCCCTTCGAAGAGCCGGAGTCGGGAGGAGAAAGACGGAGCTTGTGAGGGAGGCGTGGAGGCAGTTGGAAGAGAAGATCAAAGTTCTTAGGAGTGCTTGAAGTTGGCCCACTTCACTGTGTCTTTATCCGAGCTGCGGATAACAAACTTGTTAAGCCTTTCTTGAGAACTCGCTGCATATGAATTGATCTTTTCCGCTCCTGACTTTTGCCAACTTCGATTTTGGTTCTGTGCTTTGGCCGTGTCGTCAAAATTCTTTTCAGCTCTCCAGGTTTGACTTTTTTCTGTTTCACGTCTGTCTCCTGCTTTGCTCATGAGATCTTTTGTTGGTTTACTGGCATTGCCACAGATATGATAATAGCCTTCTTAGTCTCACTGGGTCAGATGCAGTAGGCCTGTGATAATACAATAATGGCTGCCGATCAACACCAGACGATGTAGTGTGGTATGTAAAGGAGACGCTCCTCAGGCCTACTGAATGTGCTGTAGCAGTGAACGAGATCAACACCACGTTTAACTCCTAGGCCACTAGTCTTGTGGTCGTTTCGCAGTTCTCTTCAGTTTGCTTGGCTGACCATCTGATTGTCTGTTAACAGCAGTGAGATAGCAATTAATGTCTCACCTTCTCTCAATTAATGACTTGCAGTGGCGCATTGCTCTTGATGTACAGGAACAGAGCACAAGTCCATCCGCATGTAAACTTAATAAAAAGAAATCGCATTCGTTAAGCTGCATCAGAACGAAAGAAGTGTCACTGCTGTTATTGTCAATGAAATTCACGTCAAGCATCCGAAGAGGACATGAAATCAAAGGGAAAGTAATGGCGACGAAACGTAAACCTGAGCAGAATCAAATGTGAAGCATCATGGACACTCCACAACTCAGGGTGTGCACCCACCCTGGCATACGGGAGAAAACAAATAACGCAGATATTGGACCAAATAAACCCCCCAATCCACAACTGAATCATTAGCCCCCTCTTTACATGCACGTGTGTCACCTGAGCCACAAGGTATTATTATTATTTCTTAAGGTAAATATGTAAGTGCTATTGATTAATTCTGTCATGCAAGCACTATAAAAAATAGATATGTAAGGCACTATAAAATACATAGATAGATAGAAAGGCACTATATAATAGATAGATAGATAGATAGAAAGGCACTATATAATAGATAGATAGATAGAAAGGCACTATATAATAGATAGATAGATAGGCACTATATAATAGATAGAAAGATAGATAGATAGATAGATAGATAGATAGATAGATAGATAGATTTGAAAGGTTCTATATAATAGATAGATAGATAGATAGATAGAAAGGCACTATATAATAGATAGATAGATAGATTTGAAAGGTTCTATATAATATATAGATAGATAGATAGATAGAAAGGCACTATATAATAGATAGATAGATAGATAGATAGATAGATAAATAGATAGATAGATAGATAGATAAATAGATAGATAGGAAGGCACTATATAATAGATAGATAGATAGATAGATAGATTTGAAAGGTTCTATATAATATATAGATAGATAGATAGATAGAAAGGCACTATATAATAGATAGATAGATAGATAGATAGATAGATAGATAGAAAGGCACTATATAATAGATAGATAGATAGATAGATAGATAGATTTGAAAGGTTCTATATAATAGATAGATAGATAGATAGATTTGAAAGGTTCTATATAATAGATAGATAGATAGATAGATAGATAGATAGATAGAAAGGCACTATATAATAGATAGATAGATAGATAGATAGAAAGGCACTATATAATAGATAGATAGATAGATAGATAGATAGATAGATTTGAAAGGTTCTATATAATAGATAGATAGATAGATAGATAAATAGAAAGACACTATATAATAGATAGTTAGATAGATTGAAAGGCACTATATAATAGATAGATAGATAGATAGATAGATAGATAGATAGATAGATAGAAAGGCACTATATGATAGATAGATAGATAGATAGATAGATAGACAGATAGATAGATAGATAGATAGATAGATAGATAGATAGATAGAAAGGCACTATATAATAGATAGATAGATAGATAGATAGATAGATAGATAGATAGATAGATAGATAGATAGAAAGGCACTATATAATAGATAGATAGATAGATAGATAGAAAGGCACTATATAATAGATAGATAGATAGATAGATAGATAGATAGATAGATAGATAGATAGATAGATAGATAGATAGAAAGGCACTATATGATAGATAGATAGATAGATAGAAAGGCACTATAGATAGATAGATAGATAGATAGATAGATAGAAAGGCACTATATAATAGATAGATAGATAGATAGACAGATAGATAGATAGATAGATAGATAGAAGACACTATATGATTGATAGATAGATAGATAGATAGATAGATAGATAGATAGATAGATTGATAGATAGATAGATAGATAGATAGATAGATAGATAGATAGATAGATAGATAGATAGATAGATAGATAGATAATCCTCACCTCAGAGCACACTGCGACTGATCCTGTATTATTCAGTTTATTTTATCTCATTTCCATTTTTTTTCCAAAAATATATCAAAGGTCTTTCATAAACATTCTCCCTTTAAAACTGTACTTTTAGCTTATTTTGGTAAATGGAAAGTTCCAGTACAGACCTAATACAAATTCTCCCTCAATTTGGCTAAAGAGCTCCATAACATTTTGCAGGACAGCATTTAAAACACAGCATTTAATTCCGTATAAATCTGAATAACAAGACAAGGCCTTGAGTATGACAAGGACTTTCTGCAGTAGTTCAATTATTGTACTGTACAGCAGATGATTTATGCTTTTAGATTCATATTCCGGATGTGACATTGAGATTTTACAGTTTAATTTTGGGAAGATAAATAAAAGGATTAGGACAGCATTTGCTCAGTGTCAACAAGGAGAAAAATAGTGTTAGCGTATCTCACCTCTGAGCCTCAACATTCACCCATAAAAGTGGGATATCACACTCTCAACAATTGTGATAAGTGGAAAATTGCATCTTTTCAGTCAGGCAAAATATTTTTAAGACGTAGTACAAGCGACTTATATAGCTCAGGTTTGAAAACTCCTGCTCTTTTGCCATTTTTACATACCATCAAGAAAGCAAAGGCATCAATCATTTCCTTTTGCTCCTTAACATCACACAGCTCTCGGCAGGTGAAGGGCCTCGGACACGTGTGTGTGTGTTTCTGATTTGTGGTTGCTAAGTAACTGACTACTCAAGTATGGGGTCCAGTTTGCTGTAAAATAAAATGCTTTGTCTTTCATTGTTAGCCACAGTGCACAAGAAGAGTTCTACGAGCCACTGGCATCTAATCAGCCATACAAATGAACCTGCGCACCCTGCCCTGTCCACTAAACATTTCCATGACAATGCAAAACAAAAACATGCACTTTAAAGTGGACTCAGAAAGAATTCAGACCCCTTCACTTTCTGCACACTCTCTTGTGTTTTAGATTTAATTTGAAATAGATACATTTGACATTTTTGCCCACCAATCTAGAGAGATTTCAGTTTTTTGATTTTTTTAATACATTTGCAAACCTTTCTGCAACACGTTTTCACTTTGTCATTACAGATTACTGAGGGTAGACTGATGCACATTCTTTTAATTAATCCAGTAACATAGTGAAGTGTACAGTAAGTGAAGGGGTCTTCACTGATTGCACAGTAGACAACCTATTAAAAGTACGTATGCAAGTATTTGCAGTAGATATATAGAGAGCGATAGATATGAAAGGCACTATATAATAAATAGATAGAGAGAAAGATATGAAAGGCACTATATAATACATATATAGAAAGATATGAAAGGCACTATATAATTCATAGATAGAGGTAAAAGATATGAAATGCACTACATAATTCATAGATAGAGAGAAAGATAGATAGATAGATAGATAGATAGATAGATAGATAGATAGATAGATAGATAGATAGATAGATATGAAAGAGACTATAAGATAGATAGATAGAAATAAAAGGCACTATATAATTAATGGATAAATAGATAGATGTTACACATCATCTTCAGGGCTCCCTGAATTACAATGATACCACCCCTAAACAGAGAGGGGGCGCTGTCACAGATTAACTCTCCTTTTTATTCACCCGCAGTTCCAAACCTCACTCACTGGAGGACCATCGACCCAGTTGTTCCACTTCTGCACACTAACTCCACCAACATATAACTAAAAGGCGAAACAGGAAGTTGAGGGTCAGATTTGAAAGTTCCTTGGAAGATGACAGAGAGCTCTCATCAGCAGCCTAACTTTGCTATTTGCTTGTGTGCCCTCATGTCCTCTTTTCTCTAAGTAGCCATTAAATGGGGCTTATCAAATGCCTCTTCCTTTTGTACCTTCATAACAGTATAGGAAGAGATATCTCAATATCTCTATTATATAGCACCTTTCACTCTATCTATACACATATATAACTTATGTATATGATTTATATATTACTAAACTATACATAACATATATTTCTAATGTTGGGAAGTTTATATACAGGCATTTAAACTCACCCTTAAAATGGCACATATCAATGTTTAACTTTGTTGTTGTTGTTTTTTGACTCGTTTTTCCCTTTAAATAAAGTGTATTCCTGACTTCTCTTAAAATTCAGCCTTTGAGTTAGTTCCACATTACCAACTGAACTTAATAAATATTGCCCAATACCATATTCCAGTGACTCCAAAGTGTACACCTCTCCGGTGAAACCCATTTCAATGTGCAGTTGTTGAGGCAGTTAATCTTCATTTTCCTCTCAATCCTTGACATAAAAATTATCATCAAATTGGATATTTTACTACCAGTGTTTGAATAATAGCAGCTTTATGCCTACTGATAGAAAAAGGTTTCCACTGCTTCCCAATGTCAACTTCAAAGTAATTGAGTATCCTGCCGGCCTCTGCCCAATTATACCACAACGGCCCCCCAAATACAAATTAGAAAGGTGAACAGTTAACTGAACAAATAACCTGGACTCCCATTGCTAAATAATCATCTTTTTCCACCGAGACCCCTGTGAAAAATTATAACATTTGAATGATTTACAACATTTTTTTGCCACTATTAAAGACAAAATTGAATCATTACATATGACCCAAAGGTTATGCAAAAAAAAAATGGAAAGAATAAAAGAATTGCAAGATCTTCTGTGCCCTAACGCTCCGTTTCCTTCTGGAGCTCACCCAAGGCACTCGCGGCAAATTCTCACCAATTTCTAGGCTGACCGGGTGGTTTGGGGGGCTGTGGCGGAGGGCACGCGCCCCTCTAATGTGAATTATTTACATATCGTATGCCGTAGACATTTTTGACCCTGAGCCAGTCTTCAAAGTATTGAGACCCGCCATTTGTTTCCTAAATACAAAGAGGACTGTATCATTTATGTGATGTAGAATGCCCAGAGGGGACTGGGTGGTCTCGTGGCCTCAGAATCCCTGCAGATTTTAATTTTTTCTCCAACCGTCTGGAGTTTTTTTTTTTTTTCTGTCCTCCCTGGCCATCAGACTTTACTCTTATTCTATGTTAATTAATGTTGACTTATTTTATTTTCTTACTGTGTCTTTTATTTTTCTACTAGCCAACCCGCGGTGTACGATACGCCGCATAATCAGGCCGGTTTTTTAATAATTTTTAAGCTCAGGGAGAACATTAACATTTGAAAAATCGGTAATGGAATAAATCAGCAAGAAAAGCAACATTGTAACAATGCATGGAACAAACCAACACACAATCGTCCGTGTGGCGCTCAGGCGCGGAGGGTGGAACGGGAGTAGAGGAGAAGGACGTCCACTCGCTCCCTCTGTCATGCTAGTCTGCTGATTTCTCGTCCAGTATACACTGCCCGCTCATGTGCCCACCTCCAACTCGTCACTCGAGTCGTTGTCGTCTTTGTACTGTCCAGATGCACCTGTGACTCATGTAGACTTTGCATTGCTCTGTGAGGTTTTGGCTGCCTTTCTATATATAATCCGCCAAGACACCCGACCACGGTAGCAGCAAGGTAGGAGGGCGGTGTGTACAAAGTGCAGGAGCATCTAAGAAGACGCATGTTTGTCGCGGATGCGAATTGATGTATGTAGCGTGTAAAACAGTTTGCTATGGTGCATGCGGTCGTGCGTTGTAACCGAAAACTCGGTTTTTAAAGACTGCTCACTTCATTGTATATACGACTGTAGGTGAATGAAAAGATGCAACTCTGGAGAGGGCAACATACAATACAGCGTTTTTCACGCTGCATACAGCGATTCACATTCGCGACAAATTGTTTTACACGCTGCATACAGCGATTCACATTCGCGACAAATTGTTTTACACGCTGCATACAGCGATTCACATCCGTGACAAACATGCCTCTTCTGAGATAGTCGTGTCGCGTCCACCCTCGTTCTCGAAGCATACACACCGCCTGGTCATGTGGTGCCTCTGTGTGAACCGGTCAGGCACAGAGAAGATCAGCTGCTGACAGAGCGTCTCGACTGTTGCAGGGCCTGCATTGGTGAAGCAGGTGAGACGGTAATGAAACAGAGGCACAGGGCTTATTGGTTTTTAAAGACTGCCTCCTTCATTGGGTTTTAACCAATGCATGGAACGAACCAACACACAATCGTCCGAAAACTCGGTTTTTAAAGACTGCTTACTTCATTGTGTTTTAACCTCAGTTGTAAAGGAATGTTTTAAGGATCCCATGGGATACCCCTCGCAAACAGTTTTACACGCTGCATATGGCGATTCACCTCCGCGAGAAACATGCCTCTATGAACAGTCAACGTGGGTCAGAGCTGCATGTGACCTCTACGACAGACAAACATAAATGACATGGGCGTGGCTCTATGAGTTGTCGTCGTATCCAATGGTCTTGGAGTTGGTGGGCGTGGCTCCTCCCTGCGTGTGCCATAGGTGTCTTACTTGTCAGCGGCTTAGTGAATCCACGCCCCTTCCGGCGTGCTTTCCATGGTTGTCTTGCCTTTCCATGGGTGTCTTGCCTTAGTGAATTATATATATAGATTCTTCATTATGTAAAGCAGTTTGAGCTACAGTTCTTGTATGAAAATGTGCTATATAAATAAATGTTGTTGTTTAATAATTTAAGGCACCTGATTGTAATCAACCTGTAACAATATGATGGCCCAGAGAATGGCCAAACGTTTCCAAATACCACAGCTGCTTTAGCGTTGTTACTCTCAGTGCACCACTCAGAGTATTTTAACCCACTGTATTGGAGTGCGGAATCACAGCTCTACAGCAGCTGATTGAAAAGCTCTATGGCGGATTGTGTCGAGAGCGCAGAGCATTATCGGGACAATGGATCCAGCCCTGGAGAACATTTATAGCACATGCTGCCTCCAACATGCACACAGTCTATTTAAACATCTCCCATACGGCAAACGCTTCAGAGTCTTTTCTGCAGGAACCCCGCAGCTCAGAAACAGTTTCATCCCAAGAGCTGTAAACGCACTCAATCAGTCCATCACGTGCTCCTTGTAGAACTGTTTGTACTTATAAGTACAATCATCTTACTGTAAACTTGCGATACAGTTAGAATATTACACAACCTGAGTCACTATATGAACCATTTGCACTTTCTGCACTATATGTACATGTATATTGTACTTATGCTTAAGTATTTATGTACTTATCATATTGTATATTTTTCACTGTATTATAATTATTATTGTTTTTATTTTATCATTTTATAGGAAAATAAGTTTACGGAGGATTTGCATATTGAATCTCATTGCATCATACAATAACAATAAAGGAATTCAATTCAATTCAATAGACAAGAGCGCGTATTTACAGATGATGACGACTGGCTTCTAAGTCAATTTAGATTTCCAAGAGCTATCTTCTTGGAGCTCTTGATATCATTTTAAAGATGAAACCCATTAAAGTATATATATTATATTGATAAATTAAACTTCATTTAAATAATGTGTACTGTTAATTAAATGTGTGGCCACAGTGGCACAGCGGTAGTGATGAGCTGGCGCCCTGTCCAGGGACTGTTCCTGCCTCGTGCTGTATTCTTGCTGGGACTGGCGTGACCGTGGATGGACAGATGGGTAGAATAATTAAACACGTACCACAAAGATATTTCAGTGTTCCTTAAACGTTTTGAAGAATCTGCGTTCTTATCTTACATACAGTATAGCTTGACATTTACTACTGAGCTCATTGTGTGGCGATTGATTACTTGGAGAAAGAAAATGAAGGACAGGAATTGGGGGTTAGACCATTAGAACACTCTAGATGAGAACAGGCTATTCAGCCCACCAAAGCCCGCCAGTCCATCCAGTCCTATCCACTTATTTGTTCCGAGAAAACATCAAGTCAAGTTTTGAAAGTCCCTAATGTCTTATTGTCTACCACACTACTTGGTCACTTATTCTTTGTGTAAAGAAAAACTTCCTAATGTTTGTCCGGAATTTACCCTTAAAAAGTTTGCAACTGTGTCCCCGTGTTCTTGATGAACTCATTTTAAAGTCACCGTCTCGATCCACTGTACTGATTCCCTTCATAATTTTGAAACACTTTAGTCTTATCTCCTCTTAATCTTCATTTGTTTAAACTGTAAAGGCTCAGCTCTTTTAATCTTCCCTCGTCACTCATCCCTTGTAGTCCTGACTCAGCCTAGTTGCTCTTCTATGGACTTTTTCTTGTGCTGTTATGTCCTTTTTATAGCCTGGAGACCAAACTGCACACATGACTCCAGATGAGGCCTCACCAGTGTGTTATAAAGCTTGAGCAGAACCTCCTGTGACCTCCGCACATCATGGCGATATATAACCTGACATTCCGTTCATTTCCATCCTTCCTCTGCTTCTGTCCAAAACTTTTGGTACACCTACAGTGTACTACAGGCTACCATTTTTGTGAAAACAAAGATTAAGATGGGGAACAAGGCCATCTGAAACACCCCAGACAAACACCACCACTGCCATCCTGCTGACGTACAAAACAACACCACAACACAGCACTTGGCAGATCCTCAGAAAAGACCAGAACTCATTAGAAATGGATGTCACTCAATCCAGCAAAGCCTGACCTGTGCATTACAGCTTGATGTGGTCTTTGCTACAGTAACTCTTCGTTATGCAGAACCCAGACAGACAATCCCCTCCACTGCCAGCTCAGATTATAGAGGCTTATGAGGGACGGGAGACTGACAAAGACGAGACGATTAAATTCTTTTGTGCCCAGAGGGCCAGTGAAATGGTCTGCTGTTCTGTTTTTCTGTTTGATGATTTGATATGCTGAAGTCTTCAAGTTCACTTTCAATAAAGCTCACATTTGAAGGATGACGGAACTCCTTTAAGCAACAAAGAACTTCTATTAGTTCCTTATCTTGTAAATTCATGAACACACAAACATATAAATACACATCCATTCACCTGTATATATATCACGCGTATATATAAGCATCCATCCACATTTATCTGTCAGGCTATCAGTATACACATTCTTTACACAGTATATTTATAAATGAATGTGAGTTATATATATATATATATATATATATATATATATATATATATACTGTACATATATTAATTTATGTATCAAGTGAGAGATGGGGTTTTCACCCAGCAGGAACACCTTCGTGTTGGAAGGACTGGGGGGACAGAACTTGTACGGGGCATTACCCCCTCGCCAATGAGTAAGCCCCCTGGCTAAGTACAGTGCCGTGGGCCTTGAGTTTGGAACCTCAGCCCTGTTGGGGTATTCCTGGTAACCTCCAGGGGGCACACGCAGAACTGATGAGCCCTTCATTACAGCTCTTCTGGGTCAGATGCTCTATAAAAGGAGCCGTCTCACTCCTGGTCGGGAGGTGGAGGACAAGGCTTGCTGGAGGAGGAGGAGTGGAGGTGGAAAGAGATAGAGAGGGGAAGAGAAAGAGAAGAACAAAAGTGTGCTTTGCACTGTCGATTGTGATTTTGAACTGTGATGAGCAGGTGGAAAAAGAAAGGAAAAGAGTTTCATACTAAAAAAAAACCAAACAAACAAAAAAAAACGTGCATCTAATTGTGATGGGTTTGGGGAGATGAGCGCCCCCTGCCAGAATACAATTTTATATATATATAGAAAAACGCTAGATAAATGCAAAGAATTATTATTATTATTATTATTATTATTATTATTATTATTATTATTATATACAGTCATATGAAAAAGGTTTGAGAACCCCTCTTAATTCTTTGGATTTTTGTTTCTCATTGGCTGAGCTTTCAAAGTAGCAACTTCCTTTTAATATCTGACATGCCTTATGGACACAGTAGTATTTCAGCAGGGACATTAAGTTTATTGGATTAACAGAAAATATGCATCATAATAAAATTAGACAGGTGCATAAATGTGGGCACCCCAACAGAGATATGACATCAATACTTAGCTGAGCCTCCTTTTGCTCCTTTGAGCCTCCAGACGCTGTCCTCCTATAGCCTGTGATGAGTGTCTGGATTCTGGATGGAGGTATTTCTGACCATTCTTCATACACAATCTCTCCAGTTCAGTTCAATTTGATGGACAGCCTGCTTCAAATCATCCCATAGATTTACAATGATATTCAAGTCAGGGGATTGTGACGGCCATTCCAGAACATTGTACTTCTCCCTCTGTGTGAATGCCTTTGTAGATTTCGAACTGTGTTTTGGGTCATCGTCTTGTTGGAATATCCAACCCCTGTGGAACTTCAACTTTGTGACTGATGCTTGAACATTATCCAGAAGAATTTGCTGATATTGGGTTGAATTTATCCGACCCTCGACCTTAACAAGGGCCCCAGTCCCTGAACTTGCCACACAGCCCCACAGCATGATGGGACCTCCACCAAATTTGACAGTAGGTAGCAGGTGATTTTCTTGGAATGCGGTGTTCTTCTTCCGCCATGCAAAGTGCTTTTTGTTCTGACAAAATAACTTAATTTTTGTCTCATTAGCCCAAAGCACTTTGTTCCCAAATGAATCTGACTTGTCTAAATGAGCATTTGAATACAACAAGCGACTCTGTTTGTGGCGTGAGTGCAGAAAGGGCTTCTTTCTCATCACCCTGCCATACTGATGTGCAAATTGTGCTGAATTGTAGAACGATGTACAGATACACCATCTGCAGTGAGATGTTCTTGCAGGTCTTTGGAGGTGATCTGTGGTTGTCTGTCACCATTCTCACAATCCTGCCTCTGCATATGCCGCTCCTGTATTTGTCTTGGCCTGCCAGACCTGCTGGGTTTAACAGCAACTGTGCCTGTGGCCTTCTATTATCTGATGCCATTCCTTACAGTTGAAACTGACAGTTTAAACCTCTGAGATAGCTTTGTGTAGCCTTCCCCTAAACCATGAGACTGAACGATCTTTGTTTTCAGATCTTTGGAGAGTTGCTTTGAGGATCCCATGCTGTCTGTCACTCTTTAGAGGAGAGTCAAAGGGAAGGAAGCACAACTTGCAATTGACCACCTTAAATACCTTTGACCACTCATGATTGGACACTCCGGTCTATGAAGTTCAAGGCTTGACGAGCTCATCCAACCAAGTAATCAGCATTGAGCGGTGACAGGCATTCAAATCAGCACAATGACAAGGGGACCCACATTTGTGCACAGCCAGTTTCACATTTGATTTAATTTCATACAACTAAATACTGCGTCACTAAAAATCTTTGCTCGGAAAACACCGCAGTGCTCAGATGTTCCTAGGAAATGAAAGACATAGCTCTGTTATCTTTACTGTTGAAAGGAGAGTCAATTATTATGCAGGCTGAGAGGGGGTCCCAAAGCCAAAATGTATATATATGTAAAATTAAAAATTGTAATCTCTCTATAAACATTTATATACACTTAGTGAGCAAATGATTAAAAACACCAGATAGATAGATAGATAGATAGATAGATAGATAGATAGATAGATAGATAGATAGATAGATATGAAAGGCACTATATAATAGATAGATAGATAGATAGATAGATAGATAGATAGATAGATAGATAGATAGATAGATAGATAGATAGATAGATATGAAAGGCACTATATGATAGATATAAATATAAATATAAACAATATTTTTATTTTCTTTGTTGTTCCCATATATTATAAAGTAATATAATCTCTATCTATTTAAAAAAAAACAAAAACAACTCAGAAATAAAAAATAGGTTAGGGTCTCGAGAGGGGTAATCCCAATTAAATGACTGGGATGATACGAGAGCTGATCAGTTATGTGTGTGAAGACACCACTGGTGATGTTAGTTGAACTCTGGGAGAGGCAGAGGATCCTGCGTCTGTTCGGTCACCTGGTCAGCAGTGTTAGAAACTATTGTATTGTGTTGTATTGTATTGTATTGTATAGGAGGGTTGGTTGGTTCGGTGGAGCTAAGATCCAATAGACTAACTCAGGTTCAGATCTCTGTGGAAACACATGGACAAGTGGCTTCTCTGATTTCAACTACAAACTCTAGTTTGGTCTCCACAGTCCCATCCAGACAAATGCACTCCGGATATCATGCATCTATGCTAGATGGCCAAAAGGATGTTGATGTACCACCACACAACTGAGTTCAAGTGTTTTAGTTTTAACAGGAGCATAAAATCAAGGACAAAGACATGCGATCTCCATTGACAAACACTGCTTCATAGTGAAGACTTCATTATAGTTAAATAGATAAGTCGCTGAATGATAGACACAACTATACACAATAAACGCATTAAAGGTACCATACCATGTAATAGCAAGAGGGGTACGATAGGCTTCATGAAGGGGATGGATGGACATTTACCTGCTCAGAAGATCCACGTAATACAACGACAGCGGGAAACTGCCTGTCTCGGCTATTGACTCCCCAAGTGAGCTAGCGATCAGCATTCCTATGTTGGATTCTCTGTATGCATACCTGGGGGGCAACCTTGGACTGCAGTTGGGGTGTGTTTGTCTGTTGGTGCCAGACGTGATGGTTCAGCTGCCCAAATGGGATTTTCATTTTAGAATAATGAGATGCATTTGAGAAGGGGGCTAAAATCCTCAACTAACAGCTGTTAACAACCACAGATTGACAGATAGATAGGAAAGGCACTATATAATAGATAGATAGATAGATAGATAGATAGATAGATAGATAGATAGATAGATAGATAGATAGATAGATAGATAGATAGATAGATAGATAGATAGATAGATAGATAGATAGATAGGCAATATATTATAGATAGATAGATAGATAGATAGATAGATAGATAGATAGATAGATAGATAGATAGATAGATAGATAGATAGATAGATAGAGGCTCCACGTGTGTGCTTAACGAGTATCTCCAATTCCATGGTAAGATGTCACCTCTGCCACAAGCACTTCTAAAGCCGGCCAGCACAGATAAGGAATTGACAATGCATGCCTAATAATTCTTGTTGGACTTTCCTTTCCCTTTCTTTCTTTCTTTCTTTCTTTCTTTCTTTCTTTCTTTCTTTCTTTCTTTCTTTCACATTCATTAAATTGGGTGCCTGGACGGACCCCAACCCTTTATGACTGCCCTTCTCTCTTTTAGATGGATGGATTTGAAAGGCACTATATGACAGGTCACTAGACAGACATTCCAAGTGCTACAGTATATAATACATGGCTAAATACTAAAGGCGCTACGTCACATAAATCAGCAGATATTAGGTGAGGGTATTTAGACTTTTATTATCCCACGGAGACAATTGTTTTAGTCCACACTGCAAAAGCAACCCGTACCTGAATCTCGTATTACTGTGACAATGTTCATGAAATGAGATTGCTAGTTGAAGACGTAATGACTATTGAGTATTTCAAGGTCATCCCCTCACGCTGATGTTTACTAAAGCAGTAATTCATTGAGAACTGAGCTGACCTCTTCCCTTCTGTAATGATTATGGAGATTTTCTCGAGGGATTTTTCACAAAAATCAGGAAAAAAAGCTTTAATTAAAACAGTTCAAGGATAAACAGAAGGGCCATTTTCATGTGGCTCAGGCCTGCCGTTGTTACCGACTGCTGGGTCTGCTGAAGGAGTGGCGTTTGTCTGAGCACCGAGGATGTTTGCCAAGGTCAGAGAATCAACAGCTCTAATTATAAGTGTCCCTTTACATCTTACAGGAGGTGCCAGCAGTGGGCTTTACCACCACGGGGTATCGATTCAGACAAAACAATGTCAGCTTTGTGGGGAAAAAAGAAAAAAGGCGAGTCCTGGAAAACCGACACGATTAGCGTCTTCATTCCGGAAAATGTAATTAAAATGCCCTCCAAAAATAGACTTCTTCCTAGAAGCTTGTGGAACGATCATTAGGAATTAATCTTAAAAATGAAGTCTTACTAAATGAAACACAAAAATATTGAATTACAGAGGAAAGGAAAGCAAATGTCAGTTTTAAAATCCCATTTTTTGAGTGGTGTCACGGCTCTTAGCACTTCTGTCTCACAGACACAGTGCCTTGGGTTCAGTTCCCATGGCCTGTTGTGGTCTGTGTGTCCGTGTGACGTTTTCTCAGGGCACCTCTGGTATCCACCGCTTCATCCATTTTCTGAACCTGTTTGACTAGAGCAGCATAGCAGAGAAGCTGGAGTCTTTCCCAGCAACCATTGGGCACAAAGCAGACATGACACCTGGACAGAGTGCCAGCCCATCACACATACGCACATCCACTCGCTGGCCACTTTATTAGGTACGCTTGTTTGTAAACACAAATCACCGATCAGCCAATCAGATGGCAGCAATTCAATGCATTTCGGCCTATAGACCTTGTCAGGACAACCTGCTGAAGTTCAAACTGAAGATCAGAATGGGGAGAAAGGTGACTTTGAATGTGGCATGGTTGTTGGTGCCCGACGGGCTGGTCAAAGTATTTCAGAAACAGCTGATCTCCTGGGATTTCCACAAAAAAAGTGTCTCAGGGTTTACAAAGAATGGTTTGAAAAAGGGAAAATATCCATTGAGCGGCAGTTGTCTGCATGAAAATGCCATGTTGATGCCAGAGGAGAACAGATAGACTGGTTCATGCTGATAGAAAGGCCACAGTGACTCAAACAAGCAGTTGTTACAACTGAGGTGTACAGACGAGCAACTCAGAACGGACAACATGTCGGAACCTTGAAGCAGCAGGAGACCACACCGGGTGACACTCCTGTCAGCTAAAAACAGCCCACTGAGGCTACAATTCACACGGGCTCACCAAAAATGGACAACAGAAGATTGGAAAAACGTTATTAGGGTCTGACGAGTCTCGATTTCTGCTGTGACATTCAGATGGTAGGGTCAGAATTTGGCGTCAACAACATGAAAGCTGGCATCCATCCTGCCTTTATTCAACAGCTCAGGCTGGCGAGGGGTGTGTAATGATTGGGTATTTGGAGAAAGAAAAGGAAGGACAAGAATTGGAGGTTAGTACTTTTGAGAGAGACAGTGCTGCTGCAATATATTATTTCATTGAAGGTTGCGCACGGCACAGCAAGAGTCTTATGGGAGGCAGGAACAATCTTTGGACAGGGCGCCAACTTGTCACTATCACTGCGCCACCGTGTTCCCATGTTTAATGAAATGCTTTAACTCCTATCATCATGAAAATGATATCAAGTATACATCTCAGTATTTTAATTATTCAGAGAGCTGTAATATCATGAATGTAATGGATTCTGTGTCCTGTCAGAGGAAGAGGAAGCCGGTAAGCACGCAGTGGTTCACACACATAGAGGAACAAATACAAAACAAAGAATTTAACGTGCTACTTTAGTTACGATGGGATTTGAGAAACTAATAAATTAAACGATTTAAAGATGAAGTTTATGATGTTCTACTTTAATGACGAAATAAACTATGTGATGGAAGTGGACATTTCAAGCTTTTTTTCCCCACTGTGTCCCTATTTTTTTTTTAATAAGCTTTCATATGACACTCAGACGGTGGGCTACGACTCGACTTTTCATGCTGACTTTGATATCTGACAACTTCTTTTTTATTTCGGGCACCGTGCGACTTTGTGAACTTGAGCTTTCGAGTTTCTCCGACACATTCTATGTCACTCGATCAACTTCCTTTTGTTGTTCATACCACTGTTTAAACCAACAAATAGTACGTGTTTGTTTGCCTCCACTTGGTATTCACTGAAATTCTTCTATTTTCCACCGTGCTTTTGCCATTGCCTTTTCACAGAACGCTGCGCTTAAGGGCTATTTGTATTGATTTGCATATTCAAAGAGGCGTAACTCTGGGAGGAGTTAGGGAGTGACAGTAGGCGTGTGCACATGCGTTACTTTTCATGCTGACCGGGATTTATGGAGTGGAGGAACGTGGAAGTTGGCGAACGCAGAGATTTACACATCTGGATTTTTTAGTGCGTATGCACATTTCGATGTTTTGCCCGTACGCCATGTTTTAGTGTGAATTCTACGCACGCCGTTATGCATGGGGCCCCATATCTCAATCCAATGAGCACATTTGGGATGTGATGGAACAGGAGACTCACATTATGGATGTGCAGCTGACAAATCAAAGAAGAGAGGGATGCGACAATGTCCCCAATACCTTTTTGCCTCAAACTTTTTTACTTTTCCATAATTGAGCAAATTAAGTGGAGTACTGGCTGGTCTGCATCACTTTGTTATATCCTTCTCATCTGTAACAAGCACTATACACAGGTGAACTGAACTGAGTTGAGAAGGTTATGATTATATTACAGTATCTGCAGCAAAAATGAAGCCATAGGACATTTTAATTCTGGGTTACTTTAAAGTGCGATGTAATGGCACTCAGGGGCTGTGTGGTTATGGAGGAGCTGCTCTCCGGCGCCACAGACTGTGAAATCAGGACCAACGACTTCTCCATTGACATTACGTGTATTTACTCAAGTGATGCTTCAGCAAAAAAGACTCCGATGTCACACTCCAACTCTCTCCATATTGCTGGTGTGTGTGACCACCAGTGTGTGAAGTGACTTGCCCAGGAATACACACCCCAGTCAGTGGTGGGTATCGAACTGTCCAAGCATCAGCCATCAGACCTCACATACTGTGCATGTGCCTTGAAAAAAGGGGTCTTTATGGAAGAATGGCAAGGAAGAAGACCAGGTTTTATTAAAAAAAAAATACAAAATGATCAAAATGTTGCTTGAAAGATACCTGACAGCTCCATTCTTAACATCCATTCATTATCTAATCCACCACATCCTAACTACAGGGTCACGGGGTCTGCTGGAGCCAATCCCAGCCAACACAGGGTGCAAGGCAGGAAACAAACCCCAGGCAGGGCACCAGCCCACCGCAGGGCACACACACACACACACACACACACACACCAAACACACACTAGGGACATTTTAGGATCGCCAATGCACCTAACCTGCATCTCTTTAGACTGCGGGAGGAAACCAACGCAGACACGGGGAGAACATGCAGACTCCACACAGTGAGGACCTGGAGAAGCAAAACCAGGTCTGTGGTGGGCTGGTACCCTGCCTGGGGTTTGTTCCTGCCTTGTGCCCTGTGGTGGCTGGGATTGGTTCCAGCAGACCCCCGTGACCCTGTGTTAGGATATAGCGGGTTGGACAATGACTAACTATACTATATTTTTTTTGTAAATAAGTCTATTCACTAAACTAATCTACTGTAAAGTAGATCATTTTAAAGTAGCTGTTCTGTTATCCGTCTTTTCTCTTATCCATCACTACCTCGGTCCCAACCCCTGATGGATAATTAAGGCTTTACTGTACATGGAAAATAATATATAGTAACCGCTACAAGAGGGCAGACCACCTCACGCTTGGGGCGATGGTTCACCTCTCAGCACCATAATGACCTGAAACGTAGAGCCAAGACAACGCCAGAGTGGCTTTAGGACAAGTGCCCTTGAGTGGCCCAGACTTGGCATGTTTGTTCTGTACTGTGGCCAAGCGTGACTGTCACCCCCACCCTACGCCCCCTGATGGCCTGCACTCACACTGCGCCTGTGCTTAACGTTCTGGGCCCGCGTCTGCTTTCATCATCACCTTGTGACTTTATGTAAAGCCAAAACAAGATCCAAACACTGAGTGACAGCAAGCATGTCCAAATGATTTTCTTTATTTTGTGGTTGTTCCTGGAGTCGTGTAGGGCAGGATGACGCTCTACCCTCATATATTTATTGAGTGTGCGGCACAGCGTTTTGCTGATAATTATGCTGCATGTCCGAGAATAGTTTTACGGTGACAAATGATGTTAAGGGAGAAGTTTGCAGATTTTCTTGCCAACTACAATTCACATTCATGTGTAAGGTGAGAGTAAAAACCTTAATGGAATCAAATGACATGAAAATTGCACCATCTGACTTGACGTCATGTCTGTGTTCTACGCTCAGGCACATTTGGTGATCAGGTGCAGGCACACCTCTTCCAAGGGGGGCCGGTGTGGCATGGAGTGATCACACTAGTCAAACTTTCACAATCTGGGGGGGAGTTACATGCGGACAAACGTGCTCAGAAACGAATTGCCAGTGTGAGTACACCCTTAAACTCCATAGCACGTTGGTGTGGAGAGACCCCAAGATGGCAGCCCACAGACACTTCCTATCCAGACTAAAGGAAATAGATAGATAGATAGATAGATAGATAGATAGATAGATAGATAGATAGATAGATAGATAGATAGATAGATAGATAGATAGATAGATAGATAGTGTAGTAGGCAGGATTAGATAGATAGATAGATAGATAGATAGATAGATAGATAGATAGATAGATAGATAGATAGATAGATAGATAGATAGATAGATAGATAGATACTTTATTAATCCCAAGGTGAAATTCCCATACTCCAGCAGCAGCATACTAATAAAAAACAATATTAAATTAAAGAGTGATAACAATGCAGGTATAACAGACAATAACTTTGTATAATGTTAACGTTTACCCCCCGAGTCGCATAGTGTGGGGTCTCCTCAGTCTGTCACCGACGCTGCTCCTCTGTCTGGAGATGATCCTGTTCAGTGGATGCAGTGGATTCTCCATGATTGACAGGAGTCTGCTCAGCGCCCGTCGCTCTGCCACGGATGTCAAACTGTCCAGCTCCGTGCCTACAATAGTCTGCCTTCCTCACCAGTTTGTTCAGGTGTGAGGTGTCCCTCTTCTTTATGCTGCCTCCCCAGCACACCACCGCGTAGAAGAGGGCGCTCACCACAACCGTCTGGTAGAACATCTGCAGCATCTTATTGCAAATGTTGAAGGACGCCAGCCTTCTAATGAAGTATAGTCGGCTCTGTCCTCTCTTACACAGAGCGTCAGTATTGGCAGTCCAGTCCAGTTTATCATCCAGCTGCACTCCCAGATATTTACAGGTCTGCACCCTCTGCACAGTCACCTCTGATGATCACGGGGTCCATGAGGGGCCTGGGCCTCCTAAAATCCACCACAAGCTCCTTGGTTTTGCTGGTGTTCAGTTTTAAGTGGTTTGAGTCGCACCATTTAAGAAAGTCCTTGATTAGGTTCCTATAGTCCTTCTCCTGCCCACTCCTGACACAGCCACCATAGCAGTGTCGTCGGCGAACTTTTGCACGTGGCAGGACTCCGAGTTGTATTGGAAGTCTGATGTATGTTGGCTGAACAGGACCGGAGAAAGTCCAGTCCCCTGCGGAGCTCCTGTGTTGCTGACCACAATGTCAGACTTGCAGTTCCCGAGATGCACATACTGAGGTCTGTCTGTAAGATAGTCCACGATCCATGGCACCAGGTGTGAATCTACTGCCATCTCTGTCAGCTTGTCCCTAAGGAGCAGAGGTTGGATGGTGTTGAAGGCGCTAGAGAAGTCCAGAAACATAATTCTTACAGCACCACTGCCTCTGTCCAAGTGGGAGAGGGATCGGTGTAGCATATAGATGATGGCATCCTCCACTGCCACCTTCTCCTGGTATGTGAACACCAGAGGGTCGAGGGCGTGGCGGACCTGTGGCCTCAGGTGGTGAAGCAGCAGCCGCTCCATGGTCTTCATCACATGTGACATCACAGCAACAGGCCACAAGTCATTCAGCTCACTAGGACGTGATACCTTTGGGAGTGGAGTGATACAAGATGTTTTCCAAAGCCTCGGGACTCTCCCCTGTTCCAGGCTCAGGTTGAAGAAGCGCTGTAGAGGACTCCCCAGCTCCAACGCACAGGCCTTCAACAGTCGTGGTGATACTTCATCTGGACCCGCTGCTTTGCTGGCATGAAGTCTCCTCAGCTCTCTGCTCACCTGGGCTGCTGTAATTGTGGGTGAGGATGTCTCTCCTATGCTGGTATCAGCTGAAGGGTGGGTGGAGGGTGCAGTACTGTGAGGCGAGAGCGGGTTAGGGTGATCAAACCTGTTGAAGAAGTTCAGCCAGGAAGAATGGGACATGCTGCCCAAATTCAGGGGTGCCAAGCTTGTACAGACTCTCCCAAGAAGACTTGATGCTGTAAGTTGCTGCCAAAGGGGATTCAGCAAAGCACTGAATTAAGGGTCTGAATACTTCAAAGTTCCAAGTTTGATTTTAATTAATTTGCAAATGTTTCTGAAACTGTGTTTTTACGTTGTCATTGTGGGTTACTGAGTGGGAACAATGGCAAATGTATCCATTTCTAAATAAAATCGAAAACACGACGAAAGTGAGGGGGTCTGAAGACTTTCTAAATTCACTGTATCTTTAAAGTAACAAAATGACTTAAGTTATGTCCGCTTAGAGTCTGCTACGGTTTTCAGTTTCCATCATTTGCAGACGTATCAGTTGCCCGGCTCTTTCCACTTCTTTGCTTCTTCCTGCCAGACACAACTCAGGCTCTCCTGTTAAAAATAGTGGAGTGCTTTTCACTTCTGCCGTTCTAACAAGCGCTGGCGGGCACAGAGCACAACAGCTGATAGTAAAATGACATGGCACAATGTGCCGGCCATGTCACATTTGAAATCCCAGCTCCACCAAATGCTCCATTTTCAGCCCCTCCTGTCATGTTGTTCTTGAGGGTCATAATGAAAATGCGCTTTTGCTTATTGATAGATGGTGAACATATTTACAAAATGCATCATAAACAGATTTTCGGTTGCCATGCTGGTTATGCGCTTAAGCGCGATTCACATAAACATGCCAAGTTTTTAAATCAACAAAGCGTATCGTGCTCAGTCGCCTCAGATGAAGGGATAATTCAGGCTCGCTGGCTTTCTGTCAACAGTTGCAGACATTCAGTCACACAACCTCCAGGTGGATGTTTGGATGCTTTTCTATTTCAAATCTGCCAGAATGCAGTGACAAAGTCACAAACCTGTCAAGTAATGCAGTCACAGGGGATTACTGAGTTTTAAATGAAAATGAAGGGCATCTTAGGAATGCAAACCACCAACCCCATTCTTTACATATTATATTAGAACATGACCAGTGGCCCCCACAGGACCCCTACTACACCAACCACTCAGAGACCCAGTGTGGTGTGGAGCAAAGACAGGAGGGGGACTGGCCAACTGTGTGAATGACAAAGGGTGTCAAAGGGAGCAGAATATAAGTGACACTACCAGTGAGGAGACCGTCTCTGACCATAGTGTGTGGGCTCTCCATAACTGAAGACCACGTAAGGGGACAACTGAGGAAGACACACACAGAAAAAGCCACAGCACCAGAGGCCTCCTCTCTATAGAGCTATTGATCTGTCTTATAGCGACTTACTGTATCTCTCTGTCTCTGATCATACAGCACCTCTCATATCTATTATATACTGACTCTATCTATCTGTCTATATTACATAGTGCATTTCCTATCTATACATCCATCCATTATCCAACCCGCTACATCCTAACTACAGGTTACGGGGGTCAATCCCAGCCAACACAGGGCGCAAGGCAGGAAACAAACCCCGGGCAGGGCGCCAGCATTTATATAGCGCTTTTCTCACTACTCAAAGTGCTCAGCAATTGCAGGTTAAGGGCCTTACTCAAGGGCCCAACAGAGCAGACTCCCTTTTGGCATTTACAGTATTTGAACCAGCAACCTTCTGATTACCAGTGCAGACCCTAGCCTCAGAGCAACCACTCCATATTTCCTATCTTCCTACCCATTATATAGTGCATTTCATATCTATCATATAGTGCCTTTCATATCAATCTATCTATTATATAGTGTTTCATATCTATCTTTATCTATCTATCTATCTATCTATCTATCATATAGTGCCTTTCATATCTATTATATAGTGCCTTTCATATCTATCTATCTACCTACCTATCTATTATATAGTGCCTTTCAAATCTATCTATCTATCATATAGTGCCTTTCATATCTATCTATCTATCTATCTATTTATTATATAGTGCCTCTCTATCTATCTATCTATCTATCTATCTATCTATCTATCTATCTATCTATCTGTGGTTGTTAACAGCTGTTAGTTGAGGATTTTAGCCCCCTTTCAAATGCATCTCATAATTCTAAACTGAAAATCCCATTTGGGCAGCTGAACCATCACGTCTGGCACCAACAGACAAACACACCCCAACTGCAGTCCAAGGTTGCCCCACAGGTATGCATACAGAGAATCCAACAAAGGAATGCTGATCGCTAGCTCACTTGGGAGTCAATAGCCGTGATAGGAACTTTTTTCTGCTGTCCTTTTATTACGTGGATCTTCTAAGCAGGTAAATGTCCATCCATCCCCTTCATGAAGCCTATCGTACCCCTCTTGCTATTACATGGTATGGTACCTTTAATGCGTTTATTGTGTATAGTTGTGTCTATCATTCAGCGACTTATCTATTTAACTATAATGAGGTCTTCACTATGAAGCAGTGTTTGTCAATGGAGATCGCATGTCTTTGTCCTTGATTTTATGCTCCTGTTAAAACTAAAACACTTGAACTTAGTTGTCTGGTGGTACATCAACATCCTTTTGGCCATCTAGCATAGATGCATGATATCCGGAGTGCATTTGTCTCGATGAGACTGTGGGGACCAAACTAGAGCTTGTAGTTGAAATCAGAGAAGCCACTTGTCCATGTGTTTCTACAGAGATCTGAACCTGAGTTAGTCTATTGGATCTTAGCTCCACCGAACCCATCGCCTCATATACAATATAGAGGGCCTCCATTTCCAACACTGCTGACCAGTTGACCCAAAAGATGCAGGGTCCTCTGCCTCTCCCAGAGATCAACTGGCATCACCAGTGGCGTCTTCACACACCTAACTGATCTGCTCTCCTATCATCCCAGTCATTTAATTGGGATTACCCCCCTTGAGACCCTAACCTATATTTTATTTGAGTTTTTTTTTTTTAATAGATAGAGATATATTACTTTATTGATCCCTAAACAGAAATTCACTCACTATGGGAACAACAAAGAAAATAAAAATATCAAAACTATCAAAATGAAGTGCAGTAATTACATAAGTGTAAGTCCCAGAATGATCTCCACGGTTTAATAAGATAAACTAGGGGGCTCTACCCTCTGCTCGCTTTGTTTGCCAACCCCCGGGGGCGAGCGCGCTGCAGAGCCGCTCAAAGGGCTTCGAGACGACCCTCCGTTAGAGAAAGCGATTGTATTTAAAGTGCTGGTATGTAAAAGAGTATGTGGGATGCGGGAGGAAGACGGATTGGTCCTTAGTTATTACAGATAGAAAATCAGTTACTTGAGTATTTCACTACAACTGTCTCTTTTAAATACCAATGAATAATAAAACAGTAAAAAGTAAAACATAATAAAAAGTAAACAAAAAGTTAAATTAGATTAATGCCTTGTTAAAAAACAATATTATGAATTACTTTATCCTCTAACTTACATTTCATAAACATTGCTTTTTTGAATTTCTGTTCGATTATTGTTAAGGATATTTTTCTCTTTTCCGTTTATTGGATGATTCTCTTTGTTCTTGATTTTTATTATATGCAGCTCGTTTTTGTTCATTTTCTTTTTTTCGACGTTCATTATAAGCTTCTGCTGCTGTTCTTTGTATCGCGATCTAAAATTCGACGTTCTTGAACAGATACTTCGCTTTTCTGCCCTGCTGTTATAACTGACTGCGCTGTAAGGGCGAGTTAGCAGTACTGAGTGAGACACGGGGTGGGGCGGAGAGAGGACGCGCGCAGTCAGAGTAATGATTGGGCGAGCGGTGTTGAGGGGCGTGGTCAAGGCTGAAGAATGCGGGCCCCACGGAAAACTTTTTTTCGTTCTTGTATACGAAGTGTAGGGAAAGTATTGTAATTGTCCAAAAATTCGATGTAGAGATTTTGATGAATCTCGACGTTTTAGACCAACCTGAGTCTGAAAGTACCATTTTTGGAATTATGTCTGTGTGTCTGTCAGTGTGTGTGTGTGTTTATGTATACCCGGTAATTTGAGTACGCTTTGCATATTGTAATCTTTTTAGTTAGCCAATAAAAGATGTAATTTTGCTTGACTTCTCACTACTTAGGTCAACTAAATTTCGCATACACGTATTAGGTACAAAACGTAGATTTATATCAACTTTTGCGCTATTTCCGCTAACCGGAAGTTGTACTTTGATTTGTTGTTGATGGTTCTTTAATATACTGTACATGATATAAAAATATAATCATTGTCTTGCGGTTTACTCTTCAAATATCCATCCCCATATCTGAGTATAAAGGGAGGTGCGGTCAGGGAAGGCAGGTGAGGCTCGAAAAGTAAAAAAAAAAACTAATAATGATAACATAAAATAAATTGGTCTGTGCTATACATTTGTTTTCTATACAATTCCAATGACTTTGATCATTTTAATAGACAAAATTGCTGAATTTGTGCATTTTCTGTTCAAGTACAGGGGAGAAACGTGATGTGCAGCTACGACAACCTCCCGTCGGACTGCGCTCTCCTCACTCACGGGGTTGATGCCTGCTGCTGTCTCTCATTATGTCGCCAATATAAGGTTTGCGGACACGTTTATTATACACCCTGATTTTCAACAGTCTGGCTAATATCTTTAATGAATGTGTGTGACATATTTAGTCTTGCTGATCGGACATAAAACCGCAGTGAAAAGGCACAAGGCGAGTGAGGTAGACAGTACCGTGACATCCTGAAGGGGGCGCATGTGAGCCCAACGGGTTCTCGTTGCTGCTGTTCTTCTACGCAGAGGCGCCAATTAGTTCGGGATATCAGAAAGTGAAGTGCACTGTAGCGGCCCGTTTACTTTTATTATTTTGTTCCGGCTGACTGTCAAAATGGAAGATTAAAGATTTTTAAAACTAAAGGAAAATAAGGAGGACTTTTACAAGAAAGTGGCGGAGATTTTCGTGGAGTAGGATAGGCGCATGGGCTTAATTTATAAATAAAGGTAAGACCATAAATAGTTTTCAATTTAATCAAAAAACGGGATCAGACTAAGAAAAAAAACCAATACAATGTTTAAAAATTAAATGTTGACCTTAAATGAATTATTCTTTTGTTTTTCTTGTTATCCTTTTGTTGAACAGTCAGTATT
Organism: Polypterus senegalus; assembly: GCF_016835505.1. NCBI lineage: Eukaryota > Metazoa > Chordata > Cladistia > Polypteriformes > Polypteridae > Polypterus > Polypterus senegalus. The sequence goes on from NC_053169.1 coordinate 10,223,296, forward strand.
AAACTTGATTAAAGTATCAGAATTAAAAGCTTTTACAAACAACTAAATATTTCAATTAAGGTCAAAATTGAAAACCGTTTTTTTTTTGTACACCACTCTATACTTTCATTTGTATTGAATGAGTGTGAATTGTGGAACACGTGGAGGTATGAGGAGCAAATGCGCTCTTTATGCGCTCTCTCTCTCTCTCCCTCGCCGGTATAAATGTAACGTTCTTTCACAGCCACATATGCGCTTTACCCGTGTGTGTGTGTAAAGAATGAAGATGAGATATGAAACATAACCAGTAGTCGATGTGCATGCTGTCTGCCAACTGAATAGTGAATAAGCGACTCTTTGGGGTTCATGTATTTGTAAATCTGACTCCGAAGGAGTCGGCACCTCACCAGCCATGAACCTCACCGCACGTCACTGGACGAGAAAGTCGCGGGGAGACCACTTCCGATTTTTGAATATAATAAAGAGACAAAGAAAGTGCCAGTGCCAGAGCTTCTGTTACAAGAAGGCGGACACAACAGGAAGCGGGCATGACAAGCGTGATATGAACTACAGAGTGAGTAATGGTGACCATTAATAAACTCAAAGAAAACATTTTTAACTTTGTTCTTTTATCACCGTGGATTTGCATTTTTTGTCCCTAATAACAAAGGCCGTGCTAATTAAAATATGGAACTGAAGTCCGTAAAGAGCAAAGGGTCTCCTGAAATAATTGTGTTATATCCTTCCTAATGAGGATATAAAGTCACCAGCCTGAGGTGACAGCGTGTGACAAGGTGTGTAAGGATTGTCTCTGTAAATTGTGTCGGGTTGAATATGGGACAAATAAAAAACAAATAAATAAATAAAAAGAGTTTAACTATAAAAGGCACTGTAGGAAGTTCAGAAAGACGGGATATGGAAGGAGAGGCACCAGCCCAGGGGCCATAATGGAAGGATGGGGGTGCTTCCTGCGGGGCCATATATACCCCCTATGCACAGGGTGGGAGCATCCTTCTGCTGGAACTCCCATTTGTACACCCACAGGGCATATTGGTAGCTGTAGCCCTGAGGGGCAGCCCTATCAGGGTACTTGGGTACCATCAGGGGGAGCTGTAGGGTAACACTAATGCTACTTTGGGTGGGTTTTCCGTCTGACCTGGAAGTCCCTCCAGTTGAAGTCGATGTGCAGTGCTGTGGCACTACAAGTACTCCTAGGTCCCAGGGCTGTGTCACCAGCATCGTAGGCCCCCAGGCAAGGTAGTTCACTGGGACCCCTATTCTGATAGCAAAACAGAAACATAAATAGGCATCAGAGACATTGTGGGTCCCTATGCTCCTGGCACCCCCGGCCAGTGCCCATTGTGTCCATGCATTAAGCCAGCCCTGGACTAGGACCCGACACACACCCCACCTCTGTATCAGAAAGTCCTAGTTGAGAGGCGGTGGGCAACACTCAGAGATGAGGAGTAGAAGTAGACGTTGGTACATATTTTGAATATTACACGGTGCTGTGCCGGACCACCTTTACCCACCTGAAGGGGATTTTGTAAAACGAATAAGTCTTTATTTAACTTTGTGTTTGGTTGATTTGTGGCTAGTGTTTGGGACTAATGGGGGCGCCCCCTAGTGGGCTACAATTTATGTTGGTCAAATTCCATTAGAGCAAGTGCTTGGGACTGAAAAAAAAATGATTGTTAATAACAGGGGGTTTGTTATAATGGACTTTGTACATAGGGTGTTCTTTCAGCACGTTCAAAACTTGATGCCAACATTGTTTTCTTTTTGCCAGCCTCACTGGCAGCGAGAAGTTCCAGTTCTGTGTGAGTGCCAATCCACCTAATCTTTACCCAGCAGAAACCCATGCAGATGTGGGGAGAACCATGCAGACTCCCCGGTGGGATTCGAACCCTGGTGAACAGGTCTACTACGGTGCCACCGTGCCACCCCTTCCCAGCACATGAAAAATGACACATATTATGCTCAACTTCAATTCTTGTATTAAATTTTGGAGAAATATCTGGCAATGGAAGCTGCAAGAAAATGGAGTAGCGAGTTTGCTAGCTGCAAAACCACCACCACCGCCAGCACTTTCCACCACCAGGCAGCCAGTGCAATAAGGATTTCTTCCATTCTAAAATGCCCAAACAAGCAAGATGCCAAGCGGCATAAGTGACAGCTGTGTGGATCAGTCATTACCATGTCAGTTCTGATGCCTGCAGCCCACCTGAAGATCTCATGAGACAAAGCGGAGATCCCGTCCCCACGGCATGCGAGGTTACACATCATCACGATGCGGGTGTTATGTAGGTAGAAGGTTTTCTCGTTTCATTAAACGCTGAGTCATTTCCACAGTACCGAGCATCCCGGACTACCTGAGATTGCTTCCTAAATGCCGCTCTGGATGAAGGGCTTCTAGATGACAGTTTCATATTCATCAAGTTCTTAGGTGTGTTTTTTCCTTCTCTTTCTTTCCTCTTAGATGGTCTGATAATCGGGTTCAAAAGTGCTTTGCAGGTCTACTAAAGAAAAGCCGATTTCTCGGCCCCTAGCTCTAACCTGATGACATCCAGTGCCGTAAGAAGAAGCACACACTGCATGCCACGCCGATCAATGTGCTCACTGTGGCTCTACTTACTGTTGTATTGACGCTACCGACATGTCATCTGACCTCACCATGCTCCATCTCTCCTCTGACTTCCACAGGGTCAACCACCAGCCCTTCCATTCCACCCTCTCTGACCTTTAGCATCACAGGGACTGATCCTCGGGTGGTTTGTCCAGGAACAGTTGGAGGAACACGACAAAGGGTTTGAGGTGTTGACTCGGCTCCCAAATATCCCAGAGCTCAAACTGTAGGATGTGCTGGAAAAAGAAGGCCAATCCATGGAGGCCCCAACTCACGATTTACGGGACTTTACGGAGATGCTGGTGGTGCCAAACACCACAGGACACTCTGAGTGGTCTCATTGAGTTCACATCTTGCTCTTTTGATGTCAGTGATGCTTGAAACTGCCTTTAAAGAGGAAGCTTTACCAAAAACACAGGTCTACACGTGGCTTTCGCGTTTCAAACGAGGAGAAATGTCACTTGAAGACCAACCAAGATCTGGCTGACCTTCCATAATCTTGAAAACGTTTGCAATGCAATTTATGAAGAGAGTTCTGAATTGACTTGTGTGTCATGGAGTTCACGACACCTTTCCCTACTCTCCTTGATCTTTGCTCTGTGCGACTTTTTCTTGTTCCCTCACATGAAAAAAGAACTCAAAGCAAAGCATTCTTGTACCGTGGACGAAGTCGAAGAAAAATCACTGTAGGTAACAACGTTCATCCTCAGAAATTCCAAAAATAGGAAAACCGTTGGGACGAGTGCATTCATTCACATGGAGAGGATGTTGAAGGAGACTAAAGTTTCAGGAAGTAAAAATTATTAAAACAATTTTTTTTTTCAATTCCTCTTATTTTTGGGCACCCCCTCGTATGTACAGTATGTATGTATGTGAGTGTTAATCGTAAGGTGCGACTGTAGACCAGCTCAGTAATGAACCTGATGAGTACACTTATCCCTGACAAAAACAGGTAAAGCGTAAGAAGAGGGAAATATCACAATAACACATCCACCATTCTCCATCCCCTTAACTCATACGGATTTTATAAAGTGCTCTGCGTTAGAACTGAAAATAAAAGATGCCACCAAAAAAGAAATGCTTCAAAATGGCTGCCACTAGATGTTACATCATTCCTATAAAATACATAGTAGTAGTTTTCGCCAAGGAGGTTGTGGTACCTGCAGTGCACATTTTCAAGATGTACACACTGTTGTGGGGTACAAAATCTGTACATTTTGGATTCTATTTCCATTAGATTTTGTTCAAGACAAGACAACAGATGAACTATATTCTGGACAAATTAAAGCATATGCTCTTCCTAGTTATATCTCACTTTTAAAACAGCTGTTCCAACAAAGAAAGGAAGACATGCTGGTGGCTCAAATTCTTTATAACTTGAGAAAGGATGGACATCGAATTATTTTACACCCTGGGAAAGGAAGACCTGCTGACAACTCAGGGAACATCAAAAAAGTTTTATTGTTTGGGAACCCGGGCAGCAAATTTATTCATCATATTGACAGCCAGCCAATCAAAATATCTAACAATCACATCTTGCAAAACCATCCAATAGAACTTTAGAATAAATATGCCTCATCTGAGGAGTGAGAGAGGAAGGAGGGAGGAAGAAGAAGGGAGAAAAACGTCACTGGTCGTCAGAAAAGCATCTCCTGAACAACTACGAGTGCTCGATCACAAGCCACCTGCAACATTAAACCTTGTCATCTTTACTTTTTCGTAAGCTGTTTTCTAAAGAATATATATATCCAAACTTTTCTATAAGTCCTATTTTCTATTATTCCTTGATCTACTGGTATTATTATTCCTGTAATAAATGCCATGCTGCTTTTAACTTTCTATGCTTTGTCTTCATGTCTAGAGTGATTGAAGTAATAAGTTAGATTTCTTTGAGGTTTGCCATACGCTCTGTGCTGTGAGATTTATTAAGGCTGAGGGTGAGAGCTCCACCCAATAGTAGGGAACAGGATGTAAAGTAAGGCACTGTGGGCTGATAAATGGCCAATAGTCAGGAGTGCTGAGCCTTTGTATGTTTAAATGTATTCTTGTAGACCAAAAGTAATATTTAAGTCTGAGATATCATTAAAACATTGTATGTTGTTCATGCCGATAATAAGTAAGTCTCTTGAGGTGCCAGAAGAGTGACAGGCTGTGTTATTTATAAGGCACTTGTGTGGTTTAAAGTGCTAGAGGTTAATCAGCTGTGTGTGTCATTCATAGGGCACTGTTGTGGTGAGGGTCTGTGTGTATGCGTATGGTTATGTGTGTGTGTGTGTCTGTTAATCTTAAAGTGCAACAGAAGACCAACCCGATAACAAACTTGACAAGTACACTTAGCCTTGAGGAAAAACAGGTAAAGGGTAAGTAGAGGGAAATACCACGATAATACATACACTGTTATCACTGTTATGATAATTTAAAGGTGGAGAAGCTACGCTGCCTCGCAGTTCCACCAGCAACACCAACAGAGTTAGCGTAACCCAGCATTAAAAGACACAAATGCACCGAACTGTACCTTTGGATACTGCTGGACGGGAATGAGGACTCGCTCCGACAATTTGATATTCTTATTGCTGATGACATCCAGGTATTTCTTTTCCGCATCCTCAGGTTTTTCTTCCTCTCCTTCAAACTTCTCAATTTCTACAAAACAAAACGAAGTTAAAAGCGTTATGATAATGTTGAGGTGCTTTGCAATGTCCTTAAGATGACAAGGAGCCACTGCTCTGCCATCACGTGTGACTGTAAATGAGTGACACAAATGAGCGCGGGTCATGGCAAGAACTGATGGAGCTCACATCGAGCTGCTATGACAGTTGAAGGAAATAAATAGGACCCCACAAATGTTAGTACATTCAGGTTAGAATTTCACTGCACCCTGTACATGATGGCCGTATAAACTTATAAAAGGTCACAAGATGCTGAGAAACAGACCAGGACTGAGATTCATAAATAATGCAGCCACATGCAGTCACGTGCTGCCATGGGTGGGTCACATGTCACCATTGTATTGAATGTGAATTGGTCACGTATGGTTTGGTTTGTGAAGTGGGTCATGGTGGGTCAGTGAAGGTTGATTAAGCAATCCATGTTGCTCTGACGATTTTCCTCGATCCTCCCAATTCCCCTCCTTTGATAATCACAAGCGATCCTCCAAGGGGGAAATTCTGACAATCATCAGGGCATTTAACAACAGCATGGGACCCTAAGGGGGCAAGATTGGGTTGCGACAAACAAACATTTAAGAAACCCCTGACTAAGGGATACAAGGCTTGTCAGGCATGGGGGTCTTAATGTTTATTTTGATCAAACCAATGAACCGATAGGGAGGTAGTGAGTGTTGTAATGTGGGTATCAATATATGTTGTAGGTGGCATACAGGATGGACGGGCATCTTGTCCAGGAATGGGGATGGTTCCTTACCTGGGTGGGAGGCTTCTAGCAGGTGTCACACACATGCCCATGGGAGGCAGCTCAAGGGCTTAAATAATAGTAGTACCTGACCAGGGGGTGGCGAGCTGCACTAACTTACTCTCTCCGTCCTCTGCAGAGAATCCTCAGGAAATCCCACTAGGTACCGGTGCCATTGATGACATCACTTTCGGTACCGGTGTCATTGATGATGTCACTTCCGATATCGGTGCCCTGGCTAATGTCACGTCCAGGCTCGAAGACGCCACTTCCAGTCCCAGTCCAGGTAACGTCACTTCCGGTCATGAACTTTAAAGCTGCCATTTTGGACATTGTACCATTCACAACTCACAGAAACATGTCCATTTTGCAGCTAGGGATATTATATGGGTGGCTGCCCCAAACCTTTGATGTTTCCTGTGTCTTATTGTGGCACAGGCAAACGAGTAACCTGGCCAGGGGAGAGAAAGGTTCCAGAAGGGATGGATAAATAGCCCACCAAAGGAAGAAAATGTCGCTGGGGACTCTTTATTCCCCTGAGACGCTCTGGCTATCGATACCCAGCAGGGAACCAGTAGGGCATGCTGGGAGATGTAGTTTGGCAATACAGCCCAGCTGGGGCCTGTGGGTGCTGCAGGGAGATGCGCTCCCCAATATGTGGGCTTCCATTGGGCATCAGCCTTGGCACCAGAAGTACTCAACAATAAAAGGGGCCGCACTCCCTTATCGAGGCGAATTGGAGCTGGGAGGACAGAGAGTGACACTTAACTGGAGGAGGCTGGTCTGGTGGGGAGAGGAATCGAGATGTGATTGGAGGAGACGGAGAACCTGTGCTTATGTATTTGTCAATTTTGGAGGTATTTTGCATAATAAACACACCTTTATTTGAACCCAGGACTGTGATTATGTGATCGTGTTTGGGGTTTGGTGCTCACTGATGGCCCTGTCCCATCACAGTGTTTGAATATGTTAGTTAATAATGCAAAGCAGAAAACTTGTGGTGGTAGTGCCTACACCTCGGTGTAGGGAAACTGCATGTTGTGTGCATGCTGGCTGTTCCCTTTGTGGCGTTTGCATGTTCTACCCGTGTCCTCATGGTGCTCTCGTTTTCTTCCCATAATCCAATGGTATGCAGGTTAGGCGAACTGCCATTGCTACGGTGAATCCTGAAAGTATTCACACCCCCCTTTCACTTTATTGTGTTATGGAGTTCATTTAAAGAAGATACACTGCCACTTTAGCTCATCCAGCTACTCTCAACATCCCATAATGACAAAGTGAAAACATGTTTAAAGAACAGGGATTGCAAATTAAAAACCAAATACTAAAATCAAGGGGAGGCCGTCAAGCGCCAGCTATAAACTGAACCGTTCAGGGTGCACGTGCACACACATGCAGCCAAAGGTAAAGAGCAGGGGTCCTCGACTCTGGTCCTGGAGGGCCGCAGTGGCTGCAGGTTTTCATTCTCACCCTTTTCTTAATTAGTGACCTGTTCGTGCTGCTAATTAACTCTTTTAATTAACTTTGATGTTTAAGGTTTGTTCTCTTGAATTTCTTCATCGTTTTTCTCAACCGCTTCATTTCTTTCCTTAAATGGCACCGAAACAGAAATGAAATGTTAGAAGACCACCTACTGCAAATCAAGGCCTGAAATTCCAACCAGGTGCTTCATTAGGCGCCGAGTCCTATTAATTAAACTTGTTCTTTAATTCCATGGCTTGTTGCTGCTCTCATTGTGCAATAGCAGACATTTCTGAATTTTTTGATTTTCTCTTTTCTACAAGCTCTGCTAAAATGTTTTGGGGGTCCTGAGCAGATCAACATTCCTGAGACCTTCATCTTTCTTTATTTTCAGATATTAGCAACAAAAACAGGTCACTAATTAAGAAAAGGGTGAGAATGAAAACCTGGAGTTGGGGCACCCTCCCTGGCATAGAGGACACTGCAGGGCCAATGAGTTCAGCTGCTCTGCTAGAAACAAAATACGAGGACAATTTCACAAACTACAACAAGCAGGGTTTTAATGGGTAAGCAGTTACTTTGAGTATGTGACAGAAAATTGAAAAAGAAAAGACAGCGCTGAGGGTTGTTCTAAGCATTTAAGCAATAAGGAAAACACAATACAATTTATTTTTGCGTAGCCCAGAATCACACAAGGGCTGCTGCAATGGGCTTTAACAGGCCCAAGCCAGCTTTGACTCTTTCAGACGAGAAGGAAAAACTCCTTGGGAAAGGCAGGTCAAAAAGAGACCCCTTTCCAGGTAGGTTGCACGTGCAGTGGGTGTCAAAAACAAAGGGGGGTCAATACAATACACAGAAGCGAACACAAGTCATCCTGAATACAATATAATAGTGAAATAAAAATATTACAAGTACAGTAGGTGATATCATATAAGAGGAATTGGAGACCTCGGCCATCAAGCTGCCTCCCCCTATTGGCCATTCCACAGCTGAGACAGCGCTGGGCCAGCCAATCCGATGAAAGGACCCCTCTAACCCGATAATTCCTGAATGAATGATGAATAAGGGTGGGGCCGGCCCTCAGTACAGAAACGCCTCCATGAGAGACGCATTAGCAGCGTCACCTGAAATGGCAGATCCAGGGAAACAAGACCACCTTTTATGGACCAACCTGTTAGAAGGAATTGTTGTCGCCAAACAGGCATCCATCAATCATGCAGATATTCACAATCAACATGTGAGCCAACACCTCGGGGCACAGTTTTCATTTTATTACTGCAAATGGGATTTTTTTGTTTTTGTTTTGTTTGGTTTAATAAAAAGAAGAAAATGAAATCACTTGTGGCAATTTCCATTAGCACGGTGAGCGCACAGGCTAGTAACCCGGCGTGCCCTCACATATGCATTATGTATGTAATTGTTTGCTCATTTTATAGAGGTTTTCTCTCTCACACAGGAAGACTGATCGTTTGTTTCTTTTTTTCTTTTTTAATTTCAACTGGTGGCAGCGGTGTGATTACTCTGTTTACTCTGACAATGTAAGAGCTTCCTCCTTTTAACTATCATACAAGCTTCCACCCAACCTGATTCAGCTGCCTGGCTGTACACACGGAGTCTAAAACACACACTTCCAACAAATACACACAGCACTAGCGGTGTGCCGGAAGACACATTGGTTTTTATTTGCTTCACTGGCTTATATCAAGTAATACACTTTTGATTAAGACCAAGTGTAATAAGTTTACTGTATATGTTTAATAGCGAATTGAATCGGGCTACAAATTCTACATTTGTGAAATCCATACTTTCTCTGCAAAGAATCATTTGTTTTTTTAAGTCCTTGACATGATTTTGTTATCATGGCACTGATTTGTCTTAAAATAGATCTTTTCAGCCGATGTAATGAAGAGCTTCCTGTGGAAACGGGGCTACGAGACGTGAACTCAGCTCTTCGCCGCACCTCATTTGATTTTTTCCGGCAAACAAATTTTCAAAACAAAACGTATTTTACGACTCTAATCAGAGTCGGAGTAATAATTATGTTGGTCATTTTAGATCTGAGATCGGCTAAAATTTAAACAATGACCGTTGTTAATACCCGGCCGTCATTACTCAGTTTGCCAATAGATGTCAGAAGGACGGATGCCAAAACCGAACCGCCCAAAGATAGATTTCGACGTACCAAGCAAACGGCGATACGTTCTAAATTACTTACGGTTCTGGAGCTGTCGAAGGGTTTAAGTCAGTTGACGATGTTAGTCCTGGAAAGTACGCCCCACCAAACCAACGTTACAAAACCAACCGAACTTACTGTAATCTGCTCGAACCAACACCGACTTACTATACTCGGCCGTCCAGCTGAAGCATTCGAACATTCTTAGGCAATCATGCAATACTGCATCCGCGTTTGCCACGTGATGTTCTAACTACAGAGGCAGAGTCCCATTGGATGGTTCTAACTTGTATTGAGTCGAGGTATTGACACGAACACCATACATACGGATAGTATAAAATTATATATAAGGATATGTCACTGTGGTCTGTACAAAAAATATTTCATAAACCCACTCACATGTACAGCTAACACAAGGCCAGATTTAGCACACTGGGGCTCATCACTTAGAACTTCTAGGCAAGCATTAGAAGACAAGAAAAGGACAACTACGAAAATGGGCATTGTACTATTTCTGTGTGTCAGAGTCAGCATGACATTGGATCTCCATTTCCTTGTTTGGAATGGCATGATTTACCTAAGTGGGGGCCTGCACATGAATTAAGGGTATAAAGCCTTGGAACATTGCCCGGCACACCTTTGAAGCCGACGGACGGATGGGAGATAACGTCATCCGATCCGGAAAATCCTTCCAGCTCAGTGACAAATATGGCAGACTCTACACATGGGCTCGTCATGGCTTCCTTGTCTGTTGTGCCGCGTAAATTGTCATTAAAGAAAGCAAAGTTATTTCTCCTATGTGATTTCTTATCACTGTATAATTAAAAGGGAGAAGTATCACCTTTTAATATTATATCTATATAGTTTCAGGTTACAAAAGAAACCACAATTACAAAACGAACGTATTTCCTGGGAGCTAGCGACTCCTAGCGGAAAACACCAAGTTCAAAGTTCTAGCCACAGTGGCTTGCAAGTATATATATATATATATATATATATATATATATATATATATATATATATATATATATATATATATACAGTACAGGCCAAAAGTTTGGACACACCTCCTCATTCAATGTGTTTTCTTTATTTTCATGACCATTTACATTGGTAGATTCTCACTGAAGGCATCAAAACTATGAATGAACACATGTGGAGTTATGTACTTAACAAAAAAAGGTGAAATAACTGAAAACATGTTTTATATTCTAGTTTCTTCACAACAGCCACCCTTTGCTCTGATTACTGCTTTGCACACTCTTGGAATTCTCTCGATGAGCTTCAACAGGTAGTCACCTGAAATGGTTTTCCAACAGTCTTGAAGGAGTTCCCAGAGGTGTTTAGCACTTGTTGGCCCCTTTGCCTTCACTCTGCTATTTTGAAGAAACTAGAATATAAAACATGTTTTCAGTCATTTCACCTTTTTTTTTTTAGTACATAACTCCACATGTGTTCATTCATAGTTGTGATGCCTTCAGTCATGAAAATAAAGAAAACACATTGAATGAGGAGGTGTGTCCAAACTTTTGGCCTGTACTACATATATATATATATATAAACTGCTCAAAAAAATTAAAGGAACACTTTGACAACACATCAGATCTCAATTCTCCTGGATATCTATACTGATATAGACTGGGTAATGTGTTAGGAACGAAAGGATGCCACATCGTTTGATGGAAATGAAAATGATCAACCTACAGAGCCCTGAATTCAAAGACCCCAAAAATCAGAGTGAAAAATTATGTGGCAGGCTAGTCCATTTTGCCAAAATTTAATTGCAGCAACTCAAATTGTACGCAGCACTTTGTATGGCCCCTGTGTTCTTGTATACATGCCTGACAACATCGGTGCATGCTTCTAATGAGATGACAGATGGTGTTGTGGGGGATCTCCTCCCAGATCTGGACCAGGGCATCACTGAGCTCCTGGACAGTCTGAGGTGCAACCTGGTGGCATTGGATGGACCAAAACATAATGTCCCAGAGGTGTTCTATTGGATTTAGGTCAGGAAAGTGTGGTGGCCAGTCAATGGTATCAATTCCTTCATCCTCCAGGAACTGCCTGCATACTCTCACCACATGAGGCCAGGAATTGTTGTGCACCAGGAGCCACTGTACCAGCATAGGGTCTGACAATGGGTCCAAGGATTTCATCCTGATACCTAATGGCAGCCAAGGTGCCTTTGTCAAGCCTGTAGCGGTCTGTGTGACCCTCCATGGATATGCCTCCCCAGACAATCATTAACCCACCACCAAACTGCTCATGCTGAATGATGTTACAGGCAGCATAATGTTCTCCATGGCTTCTCCAGACCCTTTCACTTCTGTCACGTGCTCAGGGTGAACCTGCTCTCATCTGTAAAGCACAGGGCACCAGTGGTGCATCTGCCAATTCTGGTATTCTATGGCGAATGCCAATCGAGCTGCATGCTGCTGGGCAGTGAGCTCAGGGCCCATTAGAGGACATGGGGCCCTTGGGTCACCCTCATGAAGTCTTTCTGGTTGTTTGGTCAGAGACATTCACACCAGTGGCCTGCTGGAGGTCATTTTGTAGGGCTCTGGCAGTGCTCATCCTGTTCCTCCTTGCCCAAAGGAGCAGATACTGGTCCTGCTGATGGGTTATGGACCTTCTATGGCCCTCTCCAGCTCTCCTAGAGTAACTGCTTGTCTCCTAGAATCTCCTCCATGCCCTTGAGACTGTGCAGGGAGACACAGCAAACCTTCTGGCAATGACACGTATTGATGTGCCATCCTGGAGAAGTTGGACTACCTGTGCAACCTCTGTAGGGTCCAGGTATCGCCTCATGCTACCAGTAGTGACACTGACTGTAGCCAAATGCAAAACTAGTGAAGAAACAGTCAGAAAAGATGAGGAGGGAAAAATGTCAGTGGCCTCCACCTGTTAAACCATTCCTGTTTTGGGGTCATCTCATTGTTGCCCCTCTAGTGCATCTGTTGTTAATTTCATTAACACCACAGCAGCTGAAACTGATTAACAACCCCTCTGCTACTTAACTGACCAGATTAATATCCCATAAGTTTCATTGACTTTATGCTATACTCTGATTAAAAAGTGTTCCTTTAATTCTTTTGAGCAGTATATATATATATATATATATATAGATATATATATATATATATATATACATATATACATATATATATACATATATACATATATATATACTTTGTATATATATATTGTAACGGAGAGCTGGGATTCTTACTCGGCCGGGATGCCTCCATAACAGAAGGACTGGGGTAAAGAGCTTGGATGGAGTAATACCTCCTCCAGGATGACAGAGGGCAGCCCTCCCTGGCTTGTTACAGTGCCACGAAGCAGTGAACCTCAACCCAGCTGGGGCTCGTGACCTCCACCAGAAGGCGAATGAAGAATGGCTGAGTCCTCCTCTGCAGGGCACACCAGGATGTGCAGCCAGAAGGAGACCGTGGAACACCTGGAGCAGCTCCGGGTGCTCTATTAAAGGGGTCAGCTGCCATTACTTGCAAGCCAGAGTCGGATGAAGCTTTTGAGGGGGAGTGGAGGCAAAGAAGAGAAAGACAGTGATTTGGTGCTTGGTGCTATACTGTACTGTCCCACTGTGGGAACTGAGTCAAAAGTGTTTCCCACAGTTGAATAAAAGTGTGTTGTGTGCTGGCCTTGGGCTCAGTGTCTGTTGTGCCCGGGTTTGGGAAGCTGTACACCCCCTGGCATCCACAAGATATATATCTATATACTGTATATATACAGTCATGTGAAAAAGTTTGGGACCCCCTCTCAGCCTGCATAATAACTGACTCTCCTTTCAACACAAAAGATAACAGTGCTATGTCTTTCATTTCCTAGGAACATCTGAGTCCTGCAGTGTTTTCTGAACAAAGATTTTTAGTGACGCAGTATTTAGTTGTATGAAATTAAATCAAATGTGAAAAACTGGCTGTGCACAAATGTGGGTCCCCTTGTCATTGTGCTGATTTGAATGCCTGTCACTGCTCAGTGCTGATTACTTGGTTGGATGAGCTCGTTAAGCCTTGAACTTCATAGACAGGAGTGTCCAATCATGAGTGGTCAAAGGTATTTAAGGTGGTCAATTGCAAGTTGTGCTTCCTTCCCTTTGACTCTCCTCTGAAGAGTGACAGACAGCATGGGATCCTCACAGCAACTCTCCAAAGATCTGAAAACAAAGATTGTTGAGTCTCCTGGATTAGGGGAAGGCTACAAAAAGCCATCTCAGAGGTTTAAACTGTCAGCTTCAACTGTAAGGAATGGAATCAGGAAATGGAAGGCCACAGGCACAGTTGCTGTTAAACCAGCAGGTCTGGTAGGCCAAGAAAAATACAGGAGCGACATATGAGCAGGATTGTGAGAATGGTGACAGACAACCCACAGATCACCTCCAAAGACCTGCAAGAACATCTCGCTGCAGATGGTGTATCTGGACATCGTTCTACAATTCAACGCAATTTGCACAAAGAACATCAGTATGGCAGGGTGATGAGAAAGAAGCCCTTTCTGCACTCACGCCACAAACAGAGTCACTTGTTGTATCAAATGCTCATTTAGATGAGCCAGATTCATTTGGGAACAAAGTGATTTGGACTGATGAGACAAAAATGGAGTTATTGTGGTCCTAACAAAAAGCACTTTGCATGGCAGAAGAAGAACACCGCATTCCAAGAAAAACACCGGCTACCTCCTGTCAAATTTGGTGGAGGTCCCATCATGCTGTGGGGCTGTGTGGCGAGTTCAGGGACTGAGGCCCTTATTAAAGTCGAGGGTCGGATGAATTCAACTCAATATCAACAAATTCTTCAGGATAATGTTCAACAAATACGACTCACTCGCTGTTACAAAATGATTTACTAAACTAAATAGCGTTATTTCTGTGTTTTAAAATGTTCCATCTTTCAAAATGCTTCATGGAGTCCTCACTTGCACCTGAAGGCTATGTCGCACACACACACATTCCAATTTGTAGTCTTTGGATTCTCTCATTTTTCTATTTATATTTTTCCTACAGTTTTACGTTATCCTTTCCTCATGCGTTGAGTGTCTTGGCCTTTCCTGGAAGGTGCTGAACTGTATGTCGCCCTCATGCCATTTCACCATTCATGTGCTGAGTTCAAAAGAGGCCACAGTTACTCAGACGACATGACATGTTATGCCCTCCAGTGGTGAACATTGTGGTGATGAGCCATGGAATAAACAAGAAAAACACCTGTGTGTCTCCTGTAGTTGTTGCTCTTGCTTTCCTTCTTCAAGTTACTGAGATGGATGTTTCAGCTTCTTAGGCTATCAGTGGCAGCCTGCACTCCAAAGTGCAGCACCACACATCGACTCACACGACTTACACCACTTCTGGATGTTCTTCTACATAATTATGAGACCCTGAGATTAGAGAGCATCTTTAAGTGCTTCTTCTATGAAGAGAGAGTAAAAATATAATCATCGATTGATTTTAGGCAGGAACTGTTGAGCGTTCAGATGAAAAACATAAAATGACGCCGACTGCATAAACGCTTCTGAGAACAACGGGTTCAGGTGCTCAATCACTCCTGGCTGCCTTTGAGTTCAATAAGACAGTAGCTGGCACTTGATGTTCGATATCCTGTGAGTAGATATCCAATGTTACAGACCTCGGGGTAGTTAATACTTTATGACAGACAGACAGACAGATATGAAAGGCACTATATAATTAATAGATAGATAGATGAATGGCACTATATAACAATTAGATAGATAGATAGATAGATAGATAGATAGATAGATAGATAGATAGATATGAAAGGCACTATATAATTAGTAGATAGATAGATGAATGGCACTATATAACAATTAGATAGATAGATAGATAAATAGATAGATAGATAGATAGATAGATAGATAGATAGATAGATAGATAGGAAAGGCACTATATAATTAATAGATTGATAGATAGACAGATAGATATGAAAGGCACTATATAGATAGATAGATAGATAGATAGATAGACAGATAGATATGAAAGGCACTATATAATTAATAGATTGATAGATGGATGAAGGGCACTATATAACAGATAGATAGATAGATAGATAGATAGATAGATAGATAGATAGATAGATAGATAGATAGATAGATAGATAGATAGATAGATAGATAGATAGATAGATAGATAGGATATGGAAGACACTATACGATAGACAGATAGATAGATAGATAGATAGTTGTTATCTGGAAGGCTTTTCTCCACCACTGATGTCTGAGCTCAAGCTGGCACCCAGGCGACATATTTCCTGCCATGTCTGCCAGCATGGCACGTTTTTTTCTTAATAAACTGGTGATGGATGTGAGTCAATGTAAAGCCCTGTGGGTTGCACAAAGTCCCGTCTCGCTGTCCCTTCGTCCCCTTCATGCTGTGCTATCCATGACTGAGGCACTTGCTGTGATGAGGTGTGGCTGGAACGATAGGACACAGCAGTCTGAAGTAAGCTAATTTCACAATCATTTCAAAATGCCTGTGTTTTTCAAAGCCTGTCTTGCTCGCTGGTCGTGCCCGTGATGTTTATTCTGAAGTGACGAAGAACTGATAAAAATTTCAAGGAGAGACATTTTGTGCTGGTGGCAGGTACAACATGGTATTTGGTGTTTCTCAAAAGAGCGTGTTGGAATTTATGAAAATGCATTCAGATGAACGGCCGACTGAAATGCTCCAGTGGTTAGAAGTGGAGGGGGGATACCGGATGAAGCCCACCATGCATAACAAGTGCATTTGATCAGCAAAACCGGCAAAACCATCACACCAAATTCAAAATCATTTAGCAGCCATTCTGGGCAACAACTGACCACCTTCATCAGCACAGCACAATTCAAAAGAGCCGACCGGCCTGTTTCGTGTGAAATGTGATCTCGAGTCGTTGGTTTCGTAAATACCGTAACTTTTAATGTCGGAATTCAAAGTCTTCACTCCGACGGATTCTATTATTTTAAAGATGAGAAGCGATGCAGCTGAACATTTAAAAGCAAGCGTCCCTGTTTCGCTGCAGCCATTATGTTGTTCACACGATGGATTCCCTGCTGAGGAAATGCAGTGCATCATTTCTTAGAAGCGGGAGACTGAAGCAATAAAAAGAAGAAGAAGATTCAGAGGTTCTGAGCAATTTGACATCAACGCTAAAGGAGCACCGGACTGAAGGAGGCTGCCAGGCACTGACATCATTAACGTGGAAGCAGTCGGCACTGTCGAGTAAATCAAACGGACAGAGAGAGTGGAAGAATATCAAAAAAAATAAATACATTGAGATCAGTGACGTGCGGTGAGCTTCATGGCTGGTGACTCCTTCAGAGTCAGATTTACAAATATATGAACCTCAAAAGAGTCGCTTATTCACTAATCAATTTACTACTGGTTATGTTTCATATCTCATCGGCATTCTTCACACACACATAGACAGGTAAGGTGCATTATTTAGTTAAGAAAGAACGTTACGTTTCTAGCGGCGAGAGAGAGAGAGCGCATTTGCTCCTCACCCTCCATGTCTTCTAAATTTGCCGTTGCGATTCCACAATTCAAACTCATTCAATACAAATGGAAGTATAGAGTGGTGTACAAATAAAAAAACGATTTCAATTTTGACCTTAATTGAAATATTTACTTGTTTTTAAAAGGCTGATGCTTTAATCAATTTTAATACAGACTATTCAACAAAAGGATAACAAGAAAAACAAAAGAATATTTTATTTAAGGGCAGAGTTTAGTTTTTAAATATTAGATTTTTTTTTCTTAGTCTGATCCCATTTTGTTTTTTTTTTTATAAAATTGAAAACCGTTTATGATCTTATACCTTTATTTGTAAATGTAAAGTCTATGCGCCTATCCTTCTCCACGAAAATCTCCATCATTTCTGGTAAAAGTCCTTATTTCCCTTTAGTTTTAAAAATCTTAATCTTCCATTTTGGCAGTCAGTCGGAACAAAAAATAAAAATAAATGGACCGCTGCAATGCACTTGACTTTCTGATGTCGCTAACTTTATTGGCGCCTCTGAGTAGAAGAACAGCAGCAATGAGCACCGGTTGGGCTCACAGGCGTCCCCTTCAGATCGGCACGGTACTGTCTGCCTCACCTTGTGCCTTTTCACAACGGTTTTATGTCCGATCAGTGAGACTAAATATGTCACACACATTCATTAAAGACACTAGCCAGACTGTGGAAAGTCAGGGTGTATAATAAACGTGTCTGCACACATTATATTGGCGACATACCGAGAGACAGCGACAGGCACGCGCAACCCTGTGTGTGAGGGAGAGCGCAGTCCGAGGGGAGGTGAGGCTCGTCGCTGCTGCACCTCGCGTTTCTTTCTTATATTTGAACAGAAAATGCTCAAATTCAACGATTTTGACCATAAAAATGATCACAATTATTGGAATCTTACAGAAAACACATTTATAGCACAGACCAGTCGACACATTTACTTTATGTTATCATTATTAGTTTCTTTACTTTTCATGATGACAGGTGAGGCGATAACTGTTTGATCAGCAGACATCATCATCTACAGATTGTTAAGGAGTAACGTTTGACGTTTTTGAGAGAGAGATCAGAGCTACATGTGTTTTAGAGTGTACCAGCTGATTGGCAGAGATATCACGGGCAGGTGCTTTTCTCCCTACATGGAGGATGCTCTCCTGTCAGAGCTGAACACGATCAGATACGGTGCCCACGTTTGATGCGTACCTACCTTTTGATCGGCCAGAATACAAGTTTTTGTTGATTTTTAAAGTCTGTCCTGTTTCACTATTACGTGGGTGGAGCCGTGGGGGACAACTAGTTTAGAATATTCAGGAATCATCAGCCAAAAATGTATTGGTGGATTTCTGCAAGTAGTGAGAAGTCAAGCAAAATTTTATTGGCCAACTAAAAATATTAAAACACGCAAGCTTTCGAGGTAACTCAGCCCCTTCTTTAGGCAGGATGTAATCAGAGAAAACTGTTCATTGTAACCACTAGAGGGCGCCACTGAGCCCCAAACCACAGTCACATTTAGTTATTTGGCTGACAACCCTCATCCAAGGCGACTTACGCCATTTATGATACACTTGGTTCCATTATTTTTGGTTTTCCAATTGGCGCGCAGGTAGGTCGAGTGATTTGCTCATTGTCACACATTGGTGTCAGTAGTGGGATTTGAACACACAACCTCAGGGTTTGAAGCCCAAAGCCTTCACCACCACACTACACTGCCTGCCTGACAGCAATACTCAACACAATTCCAGGTTCAAATTCATATTTTTTATTGAACCTCATGCAATGAATAGCAAAATCAGCCATCCGCAAATCTTCCTTCCTCCTCCAGAAGAGTGTTGCCCAAGGCCACCCAACTCAGACTCAGTGTAAGAGAGGCAGCCTGCTTGTCTCTTTTAAACTAGACCTGACAATTGCTTCCAGTCTCCTATCCGGGTCATCCAGTGCATTTTAGGGTTGTGCAGAAACCAGGGCAGCCCACACAGCAGAGCCCTCTGGTGGTCCCCAAAGACCCTGACAGGTCTGCGTTTGTAGATTCCAACTCCAATGCCACTCTGCGGTTGTCCTAATTGGGTTTAGCTTTGAGGGACACTGCCACCTGTCGTGTGGGGGAATAAACTGCTCCTGGTGAGCCCGCTCACCTGCTCTTTTCAACATGGCCTCCTGGCAGGGCAGGAATCCTTCCTTTTCCCAGCCAGGATGCCTATCCTTCCTTGCTGGCACCTACAGTGTCTATGAGCAAATTATTAAGTATTAAATTATGAAGGGCATTAGTCCAGTGGATCGAGACTGTGAATTTAAAATGAGTTCATCAAGAACACGGGGACACAGTTGAAACTTGTTAAGGGGGAAATTTTGTACAATCATTAGGGAGTTTTTCTTTACACAAAGAATGATAGACACTTGGAATAAATGACCAAGTAGTTTGAGGGGCAGGAGGACTTTAGGGACCTTCAGAACTCGACTTGATGTTATTTTAGAAGAATGAAGTGGAGAGGACTGGCAAGCTTTGTTGGACTGAACGGCCTTTCCTCGTCCAGATTGCTCTTACGTTAATAAGTATCTGTAAGTACGTGTGGTAGGTTGGAAAACGCTGACAGTCAGGGTAGAAAATGAAATGCTGCTGCATAAGTAAGAGTGCCGGGTTCGAGTAACTGCCCAGCCCCTGTCTATTCTACCCACAACTACATGGGTTGTCTCCTGGGACTCTGGGACTTGTGATTTGCTCAGTCTGGGTGAGTTTGAGAGATAATGGACTGGCATCCCACCTAGGAATTACTTGACCCCCTACTGGACTAAGGACATTAATAAAATGCATTTTTTTAAATTTATATTTAGCTTTTGGACAACTGCTGTCCCTTGAAACTGTCCCCTGGATATGCCCCTTTGTTCTGTCACACCTGGGCACATGGGAGGCAGTTGAAGGGCTTAAGTGATTGTATTTCTACGCAAGGCCAGTGGGTGGCGATGTTTACTGACTCTCTCTCTCTCTCTCTCTGTCTCTCTCTCTCTATATTTCTCTCTCTCTCTCTTTCTCTTCCCTGTTTTCCAGACCCACCAAATAAGGATCAGCCTGACATCACTTCCTGTCTCTTCCCTATAAAAATCGTCCTGTTCTCAATGATTAGTCAGTTCTGTTTGGACTCAGTCCTTAGTGACGACTCTGTGCTTCAATTACTGCATAGCTGATTTATGCCAAGGGGTGGCTCCCCTAAACCTTTTTTCTGTCTCTCTGTCACAGTCCCCGCTCCCATTCAGCGAGTGATCGCACGCTCCACTCCATATTTCGATTTCGCCTCCAGACATCTCTTCACTTACCCCACTTCATTTCACTCTCTATGGACAAGCTGTATTCACTTGGGATGCCTGCCCGGTGTTCTCACTTTAGATTAGGTTAGGTTAGGGAAAATACAGAGTTCCCATGAGCTCCATCCACATGGCTGCAGTTTTGAGCTGTTTGCTTAGCCCATAGGAATGAAAAATCAAAAATGAGTTCTCCTTAATATCTTTTTGGTTTCTCCGTGATAATAATGAGATCAGAAAAAAAATAAAACAGAGACGTTGTCTTTGGTCTCCTGCTTCTCTGATTGTTCTCCTGAGGAAAACAAAAATACAAGAGAATACTCACAAGGGTCTTCTCTTGAGTTTCAGTGGAGATCTCAGCGGAGTCACACAGTGGGCTCAGATCTCCCAAGTAGTGTCAGGTCAGGTTGGGGAGCCTGCACTGGTACAGCGCATTGCTGTACCCACCACACGACCAAACAGCTCAGGATCCTGGTTGGCAGGATCCCTCAGGCAGTCCCACCCTCCAGAAATGACCATCTATCTGCCGCAGCCCGGTGTTATGTGGGTGTCCCCTTGGCCTGGTCCAGTTGCTCAGGTCCTCAACAAGGAGTGTCCTGTGAGCCGGATCACCCTCAGGGAATTTTAGTGTCATAACTGGCGCTTCCTCACAATGCAGGTCATGTGCCTCATTCAGGACTCCATGAGCAACACAAAGTCAAGCCAGCGGGACCCAAGGATTCTCTGAAGAGACTCAGTACCGAAGGAGTTCAGTCTTCGTCTCAGGACACCGGATAGCGTTCTTGTCTCCATGTTCTTCACACAAAGAACGATAGACACTCGGAATAAGTTACCAAGTAGTGCAGTGAACAGTAAGACTTTAGGGACTTTCAAAACTCGACTTGATGTGTTTTTGGAAGAAATAAGTGGACAGGACAGGCGAGCTTTGTTGGGCTGAATGGCCTGTTCTCGTCTGGAGTGTTCTAATGTTCTAATGTCTCACAAAACAGGGAGCTCAAGGACTCTAAAGATTTGGACCTTTGGCCTTTTGCAGAGACATCGGGAGCGCCACACACCCCTTTCAAGTGACCTCCAGTGTCCCAGTCCGTCTACTGACTTCATAGGCACAGCCACCAGAGACGTGAATGTCACTGCTGAGGTAAGTAAATCTCTCGACGAGGGGTATTGACATTTTTTTTTTTTTTACAGTTTGAAAATATTTGCTGTGTGTGCTCGGTAATATTTGGTGAAATGAATGGACGGCAGTAATAAAACACTTTACTGCGATAACAAATCTGTAGCTGCTGCTTCTTTCAGCTGCTCCCATTAGGGGATGTCACAGTGATCACCTTTTTCCATTTCTTCCTGTCCTTGTCATCTTGTTTTGTCACACCTACCATCACCTGCATGTCCCCTCTCACCACATCCATAAACCTTCTCTTAGGCCTTCCTCTGTTCCCCTTGCCTGGCAGCTCTATCCTTAGCACCCTTCTCCCAATATATCCAGTATCTCTCCTCTGCACATGACCAAACCAACACAATCTCACCTCTCTGACTCTGAGCTGACCTTCTAATGTCCTCATTTCTAATCCTGTCCATCCTCGTCACAGAGTTAATGCAAATCTTTAACTCTGCCACCTCCAGCTCTGTCTCCTGTGCCACCGTCTCCAGCCCATATAACACAGCTGGTCTCACTACCATCCTGTAGTCCCTGCTTCTGAATAATACTAATAGTTGCTCTAATTTATATTGCGTGTGCTCCAATTAGATCAGGCAGGAAGTGTGGCATAGCAGTTAAGACTTTGGTCTTCAAATCCTAAAGTTATGACTTCAAATCCCACTACTGACACCATTTGACCACGAGAACGTCCCTTCAGTCACCTGTGCTCCAATTAGAAAAACAAAAGAAACGTAACGAATCGTATCTCACATCGTATAAGTCACCTGGAGGAAGGCATCAGTCCCACGAGGAGAAAAAATATGAAGTTTTCAAAGAAATTAAAGCAAGACCAGAAAGATCTCACAAGATAAGCCGTGCCTTTTTCACTCCAAATTCTGAGTTTTGGCATCTGTTACCTCAGTTGTGTCTCGTGTCTCCTTTTTGCCTAACATCTGTGACAAAATCGATTCTTAAATGAAACATCAATGAGAATCTCTTTTAAGTTTCATGAGCCATCGAAGATCAACCTTTGAGAAGTACAATTTTACTATTGGAGGGTCCCATGGGGGCTCAGAAAGGCGCAGATCATCGACACTAGTTTTTTTTTTTTGAGATTCTTTATACCAAGGTACCCTCAAAACTAAAATCTGTCGTAAAATGTTGTTTAGCTGTGATCTCCTGTTCCTCTCTACCTAATTCCTCTCCTTACTTTGTGGGATTAACGTCAGCCTTAGGCTAGGGGTCTCCCTGGATAACCTTAGGCTTGGGGGTAGGGGTAGGCCCAGGCTTTCCGGCCCTTTTTCCCTCCCTTGGTTTCCCTGTTGTCTCATTGCATGGACCACATCGGGGTACAGATACCAGGAAGGGTCCCTCAGAGTGGTTGGCTTGTTTGCTCTCATTCTCCAGTTTCCCCTTTGGCCTTGTGGGCTTTGAGATTGGGGTAGGTCCCAGAACTTGTGGTGGTTGACCCTCGTCACCCAGGCTCCCCGGCCCTGTAGGGCTTATTATCATGGGTGTGTGTCTGGGGAAGTAGCTTACCTCCAAGCTCAGAGAGCTTCCTCTCCAATGGCCGTGCTATTTGTAGTCTGTTCTGGGGTGTCTATGTGGGTCATTTCTGGGTACGGATAGTGGATAGGGCTCTTAGAGGTATCAGCTTTGCTGGGTTAGGGTTAAGGGTTAGGGTTAGTGGAGGATGCTCCCAAAATGGGAATGTACAGGCAAACAGATTCAACTATTACAATTTAATCTTAATGTGGCAGACAGCCAGGACACCCCTTCAGTATATGTCCCGGGGGAGCAAGCATGGGAGACCCATTACCTCCCCCTGGATGCTAGATGGCAGCCTCCCTGGGTTGCAGCGGTGCCTCGGACTCCCACAGGGCTTCATGGGAGTTGGAGTTTGGTGCAATCCTGTTCAGCTCCGCAGGCGCCACCAAGGGGTGATGCAGCAGGAACCGATGAGGCCCTTGTAGGCAGTATTTTCGCCACATCCAGAAGTGCAGCCGGGACTCGGCAATCAAGCTCCTGGAGCACTTCCGGGTGCTTCATAAAAGGAGCCAGCGGCCACCACTCGGGAGCCTGAGTCGGGAGGAGGAGGACAAGGTTGCCTGGGAGGAGTGGTGGAGGAAGAAGAGTGTGGTCTGCTTTATTTTGATTTATTTGGTGTTTTGGGGCTGTGTTAGAGCTGAGGGACACAGGGAAGACGTGGACCTCAGCTGAAGAAAATAAAATCTTATTGGTTGATTTTAACGTGCCTCCGTTGTGAGTCTGTGTGGGGTCGGGCGCATATATAGCACCTTTAACACTTGTCAATTGTAGATACAGCCTAAGAAATCTCCAATTAAATAAATTTACTCTCTCTCTCTCTATATATATATATAAAGCCCTAAGCCTAAAAGTGCAACGATTTTATGTGATGTTTTTATGTCACTGGCTTATTTTAAAACCTACATATATATGTTGTTGAGGACTGCCGGCTTCTTACTCCGGCCCTCACCCCCAGGCCGCCAGGAGGAGCTCTCCCGACAGCAGGATCGTGCCCCAAGTTCCAGCAGGGCATCATGGACCTTGTAGAGTTTATACACAGCCCTGCTGAATACCTTGGGGGCTGCTGGGAGTCGCTGTAGGGGGGCTCGTGGGCTCATATGTGCCCTATAACCCGGGAGTACGTCACGGTCACGTGACAGGAAGAAACGACGTGCTCCCGGGTTGAAGAAAAGGACTGTTTACCCTGACCCGGAAGGAATGAGGAACCGTGGACTGGTTGGGTCAGGGTGTATAAAAGGACTCTGGGAAAACCCGGACAGTGAGCTGAGCTGGGAGGTAGAGGGGCGAAGTGTCTGGGCGAGGAGGAGAAGTGTGTTATAATTGGAATTGATTTATTAGTAGTGTGAAGGGTGCTTGGTGCACAGTAGGGTTAAATAATAAAAAGTCTTGGACTTGTATCCGGTGTCTGGAGTCATACCTGAGGGTTGGAGAGGTGGAGAAGAGCCTGACTGTCACAATGCTTGTTATCATTCTTTTCAGAATTTATCGAACTTTAATGTGATGGTGTTCAATTTTCAGATTCTTATTCCGTTTTTAAATTATAAACTAAAAAATATCAAGAACTCACGTCCCGCGAGACGAGACTTTGTGCCAAAAGATTTACGCACGTCTGGGGCTGGAAATAAAAGACAAAGCTGCTGTACACGCTTTTAAATGTTTGAAGCGCCGCATGAGATGGAGACCACACGGCACGGCAGCAGCAGCAGCTGATTGAGCAAAGAGGAGGTAAAAAACTGTATTTGTTTCTCATTGTATCACCATTTAAGAGGGGGTTTCAGAGGAGCGACCGCGTCTCCTTGGGGTGCGTAGCGCAAGCCGGGGAGGGTTGGAGAGTGAAGCGAGCAGGGGGCAAACCCCCTAGTAAATAAATATAATTTATAATATAGTGTTTAATAATATTTCTAAAAGACATCCGTAAGCCCTAATAAAAATCATATAAGATATCTAGAAACAATAGGGATTCCAATTAGGATATCCACCCATCCATCCATTCCGCATCAAGAGGAGTCACATACAATACAATACAAATTATTTTTTGTATAGCCTAAAATCACACAAGTCGTGCTGCAATGGGCTTTAACAGGTCCTGCCTCTTGACAGCCCCCCAGCCTTGACTCTCTAAGAAGACAGGGAAAAAGGGAAAAAATGGAAGAAACCTCAGGAAAGGCACTTCAAAGAGAGACCCCTTTCCAGGTAGGCTGGGCGTCAAATAAAAGGAGTTAATAGAATACAATACACAGAACAGAACAAATCCTCAATACAGTATAAAAATAAACATTTTAGAAGTACGGAGCAAAATGTAACAGTGAATGATATTCCATAATATGATTTGGATTTGTGTCCTGGAAACCTCATCCATCAAGCTGCCTCCCCCATTTGGCCATTACACATCTGAAATAACACTAATCCAATGAAAGGACCCCTCTTTCCCACTTATCCTGCGACCCTCCATAAGATGAGGTGGCTCGGGCATCTGATCAGGCTGCCTCCCGGACGCCTCCCTGGTGAGGTGTTACGGGCACGTCTAACTGGGAGGAGGCCCCAGGACACGCCGGAGGGATTATGTCTCTCTCTCGGCTGAACCTGGGAACGCCTCGGGATTCCCCCGGAAAAGCTAGTAGAAGTGACAAGGGAGAGGGAAGTCTGGGTATCTCAGCTCAAGCTGCTGTCCCCGCGACTTGATCTTGAGGATGAAGGAGGATAGGATATCCACCATAAATGATATTATAAAATGTTGTAAATAAGGTATATAAGTATTCTTAAAACATTAATATTAAAAAAATATATAAATTCTATAAATAAATATTATTATGGGGCTACTCATAGGGTTACTATTAGCCCTGTTTAACTGACTTAACATCTGGGCCATGGTTAGCGTTAGGCTTAGGGTTAGGATGGATAGATTAACCACTTGTCTACCAGCTTTACGTTGCTTGCTGCGGGGGGGTAAACTCCTTTGAAAAACGTCACTAAACAAAATGAACGAAGCCTCCACTGATCGATTCCCTCCTCGTATAATCCCCAGCAATTGTTTCCAAACAGTTTTGCATATTGTCAGCTCTGTTGCTTATGTGATCTGCTCGAAACTTACACAATCCTCACAAGTTCACAAAAGTGCAAAAACCCTCGTAATAAACAACAGATGGCCACAAATTAATTAAAACGAGTCTGGAAACGGCCACAACTGAAGAAGGGAAGAAGAGAAGGAAAAAAAATGCTCATCCAATGCCATAAGAAGAGCGGGCTCTCCAATCTACATGGCATCCGCACTCGACAGGCGGTTTGGGTAGAAGAGCAGGCCGAGTCAGCAGACATTCAGAAGGAAAATCCACCAAGGAAAGATCAAGCCAGTTAAAAAATAAAAAATAAACTGACCTGACGTTTAGTGCATCACTGGAGCTTCTAAGAATGGCCAGATTATCGACAGTTCTTTTATATTATATAGTGCCTTTTTCTAGCAAGCCTAAAAACACAATTCTTGTTGCTGACCACAATAAGCAGAACTTACTACTTATGCAATATTTTTTATATAGAAAGTATTGGAAGAGAACAGTGCTGCACTCGCCACGGGACTGCGTAAGGAGACCAGGATTTGAGTCCCCTCAGCATGGAGTCTGCATGTTCTCCCCGGGTCAGCACGCGTTTCCTCAGGCTGCTCCCACACCTCAAACACATGCAGATTAAGTGAATGGGTGACACTGAATTGGCCCTGCTTGGTGTGTATGCTTGCCCTGACATGTACTGGTGCCCTGCTTTGTGCCCTATGCTGCCTAGGATAGGCTCCAGCACCCCTAATAGTGACCGTTGTCAGTCTTTTTTGTCTCACGGGTCTTTAAAATGTCTTTCGAGAACTTCCGAGAAGATCACGTCTCGTCGCCTGGCTTTTACATTCCAGGATTTTCTTTTATATATAGAGAGACATACATACATATATACATGTATATACATACACACATACAGTATATACGGTGGAACCTCGGTTTGCAAGCATGATTCGTTCCGGAAACGTGCTCGCAATCCAAAGCACTCGTATATCAGAGCGAATTTCCCCATAAGAAATAATGGAAACTCAGATGATTCGTTCCACAACCCAAAACTATTCATATAAAAATGATTAATACAAAATATAAAGTAAAAATACATAATACAAATTAACCTGCACTTTACCTTTAAAAAGAATCATGGCTGGTGTGAGTTTCTAAACTGATGTGGGATTCCACCCAACGGGACGACACGCGGAAGAGTGTCCCAAAGCAATCGCAGTCCCCCAGCGCTGTAGCAGTTCGCCGTATAAGCGCATCCAAAAAGATCGCAGACATGCTATAAGCGCCTGTCGTCAATGGGTCATACAAGGAACATTATAAACATCCCGCTACAATAAATAACAGTGCTGTTGCTGTTTCAAGCTGAATAAAGCTGGTGTTAAAGTACTGAGACTCAGCTTCGTGTTTTGGGGAGCAAGATGGGGACTCGCACTTCACAGCACACACACACACACACACAGTCACAATGCTGTAGTAAACAGTATACGCTCGTACGGATGATGACTATATGAGTGAGGCACGCAGACTCAAAAGGAGAATAGGAGACGATTGCCAGAGAGAGAGAGACGCGCTGGGCGAGCGAGCAAGCGAGATAAGGAGAGAGAGAGACGCGCTGGGCGAGCGAGATAAGGAGAGAGAGAGAGAGAGAGATGCACTGGGCGAGATAGCGAGATAAGAGAGAGAGAGAGAGCTGGGCGGGCGAGTGAGATAAGGAGAGAGAGAGAGACGCTGCTGGAGCGAGATAAGGAGAGAGAGAGAGGTGCGCTGGGCGAGAGAGCGAGATAAGGAGAGAGAGAGAGAGAGAGAGAGAGACACGCTGGGCAAGCGAGCGAGCGAGATAAGGGGAGAGAGAGAGAAGAACCATCAGCTCAGTTGTGATCACATGACGCTCAGCAGACAAAGTGTATCCATACTACTCGTATTGAAGACATCGCTCGTTTATCAAGTCAAAATTTATTAAAAATTTTTGCTTGTCTTGCAAAACACTCGGAAACCAAGTTACTCGTAAATCGAGGTTCCACTGTATACATATATACAGTATACACACATATAATGTGTCATCCCTCACCTATCACGGGGGTTACGTTCCAGAACCCCCCCGCGAAAGGTGAAAATCCGCGAAGTTCATATGGTTATTTTTATATATTTTAAGCCCATATAAACTCTCCCACACTCTTATAAACATTTCCCACACAGTTATACTGCATAAACCCTTTGTATTCTCTTAGATATTAGGTAAGATTCGTTGAAATTATGTATGTAAACACACGGTTTATATACAGTAAAACCTAAATATTATTTTATAAAGATATTGAGCGTCTCCAATATCACATATGTTACATGTTATGCTACAGCCATTACGATAGACAGGCCACCAGCAATAAATACTTACAATGCAAGAAAATGCACAAAAGTTAACTCTTTACACAGCAAAACATGTTGATGCTGAATGAGCGAGACGAGACTTCCTGGTTAACACAGTGGAATCGAATTTGCCGATCTGTCGCTGAGCCAATCAGCACCCAGGAACTTAACTGTGTGCTCTGATTGGGTAGCTTCTCAGCCATCTGCTAATCGCGTCACTTGTATGAAATCAGCTGGGAAAACCAACTGAGGAAGTTGTACCAGAAGTAAAAAGACTCATTGTCCACAGAAACCCGCGAAGCAGCGAAAAATCCGAGTTATATATTTAGATATGCTTACATATAAAATCTGCGATAGAGTGAAGCCACGAAAGTCGAAGTGTGATATAGCGAGGGATTACTGTATACATATTTATACACACACACACACACATATATATTTATATTCTTTTTTTAAGTCTGAATCACAATCTGATTATTAGGTGGTTGCCTACCAGGTAACACTTGTGGTTGATCGTCCATTCAGCAAACATCCGCCATGTCCTCTCAGTTGTGAGAAGCAGCTCATAGATAGGTGACAGAGTATCTACCAAACAAGACAAGGAGCACGCGAGTCGCGTTTCGCCATTATTGGGGCTCGGCAGGTGTATGCACTTTTACATCACCTTATGGCGATAGAACCTCAGCCATCAGCGCCTGAAGTAAAGTCTCTGACACTGCGCCATGGCGGCTGGATCGCTTATTTGGCAGAGTGAAGATCGGAGGATTACCAAGGTTCGATCTCCAAACTTCTCCATCCTAATCTCCGGGATTCTTCAAAATTGCATCAATTGAGACTTGAAGGTCTGTAAATTTCTACACTTCACCATACCACTTGGTTTTGTTCATCTATTGTCCTGCATTTGCACATACAACCTGCGTATGTTGTAATAACTCAGGGATTGTTATAATCTAAATAGGTTTGAATCACAAAAGTCCTGAAAATGTCCACTAGACGGGGAAATACGATCAAACCCTGGCAAGTCAGAAAAAAGGCAACGTAAAATCTTTATAAATAAGAAGTTCTGTTTTCAAAATAGTTCTGTTTGACAGTGAAGCTCCAAAGAGCACAAAAGGCACAGCAGGGGATATCAGGCAAAGGCGATCGAAGGTAACAAAAATGATCCAGAAGATGAAATCAAGAAACAGAGTAAAGGTTCACAAGATCCAGTAATCCCAAAAACCACAGCATAAACGCAAGAAAAGTCATCACGCCACAAGCACATTCACAATGAACCACAACGGACTGTGGATTTTCCTCAGCCTTTCCTATAGGGGCTGAAGGCGGACATGGAAATCTAAAAACAGATCAAGGGTCTTCAATATCCAGTAATCCCAAAAAGCCAAGATTAAATTTACGAGAAGTCATCACACCATGATGAGTGCATTCACAATGAACTGCAAAGGACTGTGGGCTTTCCTCAGCCTTTATGGGGACTGAAGGCAGACACTTGATGGCGATGAGCAGATGTTCAGGGACCACCCACAAAACACATGGAACACAAAAGAACATACATAGACACTGTAAGTGCCAGGCAGGATTATCCAGCAGCCCACCCATGAGAACAGGGAGACACTTGCAGAGAAGAGAGGCCAGAATGGAAGGAGAGTGATGGAGGACTGGCATCCCATCTGCCAGTGACCCTTAACTGGACAGGAGGAGAAAAGAAAGAAAGCAGCAGCTTGGAGGACAGGGGGAAGGAGATGAGGCTACTATTACAGTACATGTTTATCCCCCATCCACTAGATGACCTCAGTAACCATTTGGACACCTGCAGGGCATGATGGGAGTTGTAGTACTGTGAGTTAGCCCTGCTGGGTCCCATGAGTGCTGCCAGGGGGCGCTGTGGCGATTCATGATCCCGGTTTCTTAGGGTTTCGTTTGACTCGGAAGTGCTTCCATCAGGCTATGCCCTGGCACCAGAAGTATTCTCGAGGTCCAACATAAATAACCGCCTCCAGTTGAGTCTGAGTTGGGAGGAAGGATGGCAACACTTGCTGGAGGGAGGTGGACAGGCACAGGAGAGAAGAGAAGGAGGAATAGCAATACCAATAACAAAAGTAATAATACATTTTATTTATATAGCGCTTTTCCAATCGTCAAGACAAGCAGAATTTGCTTATTATTATGCTTGTGCAACCTTAGAAGAAACCTTTGTGAGGTCCTTTTTATAATAAAGCCTTCTGTTTTGAACCTGTGACTGTATTTGTGTTGGTGGTATTCAAGGTTTTGGGGGGTCGGTGGCGCCCTCTGTCTGTCACAACACATAGAAATGAAATGATCGACAATATTAACATAAATGACATTAAAAATGGCATTTGACGGAGGACGCCTGGCTGAAACGTAACACGGGGGGCAAGAGACAAATGAAGCAAATTGGAGAACAAAAAACACGAGTTAACTCACTTCGACTAAATTTTGTACAGTGGAGCATGATGAGTTATGTTTAACATTTATTTACTTTGTTTTATTTGTTTCAAAATTTATGTTAGTAAAATAACAGACCCCTGCTAATGTGAAATAAAAAATGGGTCTGTTTCCATCCATCCATTATGCAACCCACTATATCCTAACACAGGGCCAAGGGGTCTGCTGGAGCCAATCCCAGCCAGCACAGGGTGCAAGGCAGGAAGCAAATCCCAGGCAGGGTGCGCACACACCCACACACCAAGAATAATTTCCATCCATCCATTTTCTAACCCGCTGAATCTGAATACAGGGTCACGGGGGTCTGCTGGAGCCAATCCCAGCCAACACAGGGCACAAGGCAGGAACCAATCCTGGGCAGGGTGCCAACCCACCGCAGGACACACACAAACACACCCACACACCAAGAATAATTTAAGATCACCAATTCACCTAACCAGCATCTCTCTGGACTGTGGGAGGAAACCCACGCAGACACGGGGAGCGAACCCTGGTCTCCTAACTGTGAGGCAGCAGCGCTACCCACTGCGCCACCCTGCCGCCCAGGGTCTGTTTCAAAAAATGAAATTTATACTGCAAAACGCAAAAGATAAAAATAAACGAATAACTGGAAATGTAAATGTTAACAACGTGATATAAGCCGTTACCGTTATCATCAATATGAATATTAATGCTAATTGAATGGACAAGAGATACTGCGTTTTTAAAGTAATAAAATGAAAATGAATGAGCTCTGGGCGTCCAGAACCTGGCACTGCCAGTGTGGCTTTGTTTGTGTGTTCATCACAGTCGCTCCACAGTGAATGTGTTAAGCCAAGGAAAAAATACATATATTCTATAAAAAATATACATAATCTATAAATATATAATCATTTCAGTAAATATATACTTTGAAGCAAAATTGATTAATAGCCTGCCTTAGCATACACTTTAAAACTCTATAATGAAGAGAGCACATTGAACACAATAGATCAATATGTCGCATACTGGAGTGAAATAACACAAATATAAAAATGGTAAGTCGCCACAGCGTCTTCAAGTGCACTCGGGTGATAAGCACAGTCCGAGTCTGAAAACGCGTCTTAAATCAGCAATAAAAAGATCACGTGATGGAAAAAATAAGTGAAGAAATGAACAGTTTGAACAAGAACCACGTCAGGAGGGGAGAGGAGGGAGGACCAGGTAAGAGTGTGAGGATGTCCAGGACGTTCATGACGGAGTGAGGACTCGGGCTGGGGTAACAGACAAGACCCCAGTTAGAGGGGGTCTGCACCAGGGGTCTCCTTGAAGTCCTTACCTCTTTGATCTGGTATGGTGACGTGGGAGAAAAGACCAATCCACCTGGTGCAGGCCTTTCATGTCACCACCGCACTATTTCCATGAGCGGTACGGTGGACCAACACCTTTGCCCGTACATCAATGCAGGTGTCATTTTAATTTATGTTTGTGTTTTTTCGACATGTGGATGGCACTAGCGTTCTGTTTTGTATTATTTTGGTGGAACGTTTGGATTTCTTCCACCCGTCCACACTACTTAGTAACGCGTCCTATGGAGAGAAATTACAGGGCTGCCCGAACTTTTGTGCTACCTGACGTAAGGCTAATGCGGCTGAAAACCCCATTATTTTAATAGGGCTTTCTCATAGCTTCATTTTAGTGTAACCCTTGTACAACTAACCCCGGGCCGCTGCACGATCAGAATCAGTGATGTGAGGTGAGGTTCATGGCTGGTGACTCCTTCAGAGTCAGATTTACGAATATATGAACCCTAAAAAGTCACTTATTCACTAATCAATTGGCAGCCAGCATGCACATTGACTACTGGTTACGTTTCATATCTCATCAGCTTTCTTTACACACACATACAGCAGGTGAGGAGCATATTTGGCTAAAAAAGAAAGTTACATTTATATCGGCGAGAGAGAGAGCGGAGAGAGTGCATTTGCTCCTCACCCTCCACGTGCTCTAAATTTGCAGTTGCAATTCCACAATTCATACTGCGGGGTACAGCCCGGACACAGAGAGGTAGACATGTTCTTTCTCCACACACGTTTATTTACAGCTATTATGTACAAGTCGTAAGTGCACGAACCCAGTGCCTCAGCACCAATCACCCCTTTAAGTCCTGGCCGCACTACAATGCCTTTTCAGTCTTCAGACTGCCTCCATTCTTCTCCTCCGAGCTCCGTCCACTTCCACCCGACTCTCACCATCGAATGGAGGGAGGCGGCCCCTTTTATGCACCCCGGATGGGCTCCAGGTGCTTCCTGAGGAGCCTCCGCCGACACACCCCCATGTGGCAGAAGCACCAGCTGTGTAGCCGGAAGCCCTCCGCGTGTCCCTGCTCCTTTTCCCCCCAGCACTTCCAAGGCATTGGGGCACCCCCTGGCGGTGACCACAGGCCCCTACAGAGTTGGGCTTCCCAGCCCTGTAGCACAAGGTGGTCGCCCCCTCGTGATCTGGAGGAGGCACAAGCCCTCCTCCGGTCCTCCTGGGCATCCCGGCTGGGTACCACCCCCAGCCACGTGTCACAATACTCATTCAATACAAATAAAAGTATAAAGTGGTGTACAAAAAAAAACGTGATTTCAATTTTGACCTTAAAACCGTTTATGAACTTATACCTTTATTTGTAAATGAAGCCCATGTGCCTATCCTTCGCCACGAAAATCTACGTCACTTTCTTGTAAAAGTCCTCCTTATTTTCCTTTAGTTTTAAAAATCTTAAATCTTCCATTTTGGCAGTCAGTGCACTTGACTTTCTGATGTCGCTAATTTATTGGCGCCTCTCAGTAGAAGAACAGGAGCAACGAGCACCGGTTGGGCTCACAGGCATCCCCTTAAGGTCGGCACGGTACTGCCTGCCTCACCTTGTGCCTTTTCACTGCGATTTTATGTCCGATCAGCAAGACTAAATATGTCACACACAGTCATTAAAGATATTAGCCAGACTGTGGAAAGTCAAGGTGTATAATAAGCGTGTCTGCACACATTATATTGACGACATACAGAGAGACAGCAACAGGCACGTGCAACCCTGTATGTGAGGAGACAGTCCAGGATTTACGTATAAGCTACACAAGCTATAGCTTAGGGCCCCTGCCTTCTTGGGGGCCTCCAATTGTCATATATACTTATAAAGGGCCACATGTCTCAAATAGCTTAGGGCCTTATCAAGTCTAAATCCGGCACAGTCCGAGGGGAGGTGAGGCTCGTCGCAGCTGCACCTCGCGTTTCTCTTTTATATTTGAACAGGAAATGCGCCAATTCAGTGACTTTGACTATAAAAATGACCAAAGGAATCATACAGAAAACAAACTTATAGCACAGACCAGAGGACACGTTTATTTTATATTATCATTATTATTATTATTTTTTTTTTACTTTTCATGATGACTACCTGCCTCCCCTGACCGCATGGCCCTGATCAGAACATTGCTAGCGAAACGCAATTCATTATTGAAATCTTTCGAGGTGAGGTGACCAACGCTCGTCCTTATTTGTGACCCACTCACCACACGCCCCAGATCGGCAAAAGATAACGGCATTAAAGCGCTGAAAGGAAAAAAAAAAAGAAAAAGATATATTTACATGTTGATAGACAAAACAGTTTAAGTAACTCCCCCAACAAACAAGAACATAACAAAAATCAAAACCAAACTTCCACAGATTAGGGTGAGAGATGTTCTCGTCTGAGATAACCCGGTTTCCCCAAATTGGATTACTGTCCTTACAGTTCCCGAGCAGGGTGTAATGCTTGAAGCCTCATGGAGTACGCCGGCCGCACATCTCCCTCGTATCACAGAGTAAAATAATACCTTCTTCCAGCAGGTGGGTTCTTGGAGCTAACACACTGCTTCTTCTTGCTCCACCACTCAATCTCAATCTCTCTCTCTCTCTCTCTCTCTCTCTCTCTCCACCTTCTTTTCTGATTCAGGGGTGGCCAACTCTGGTTCTAGAGGACCACCGTGGCAGCAGGTTTTCATCCATCCATCCATTATTGAACCTGCTATATCCTAACTACAGGGTCACAAGGGGCCTGCTGGAGCCAAATCCAGCCAACACAGGGCACAAGGCAGGAAACAAACCACGGGCAGGAAGCCAGCCCACCGCAGCAGGTTTTCATTCTAACCTTTTTTTTTTTTTAATGAGTGCCCTGTTTGTGCTGTTAAATAACGTCTTGTGAATTAATTTTAATTGTATTGTTTTTTTAAGATTTGTTCCCCTGAATGTCTTTATCGTTCCTCTGAGTTGCTTCATTTCTTTCCTTAAATGGCACCCAAACAGAAATGAAATGTGAAGTGAGGGAGCCAACAGAAGACCAACTCAGTCAGGGCCTCAACCTCCAACCAATTTCACTCCAACCAGCTGCTTAATGAGGTGCCGATTCTTGTTGTTAATTAAACTCTTGACCAGCTGCATCACCGTGTGGTACGGCAACACCACTGCTATGGACCGCAAACACCTGCTGAGAAGATCACCAGGGCCCCACTGCCCCCTCTGCACAGCATCTACAACTGCAGAGTCGGCAGGAGAACTGCCTCGATCCTCAGGGACCCCAACACGAACTCTTCACACTTCTACCCTCAGGCAGGAGGTATTGGAGTGAGAAATGCAGGACTTCCAGGCCAAAGCAGGAGGTCCATAGCAGTAGTGTTGCCGTACCACAGGGTGATGCAGCTTGTCAAGAGGCTCTCAACAATGCAGCTGTAGAAGTTGCCGAGGATCTTAGTCGACATACCAAACTTCCTCAGCGTCCTCAGAAAGTACAGCCACTGTTGAGCCCTCTTGACCAGCTGTGTGGTGTTAAGTGTCCAAGTGAGGTCCTCACTGATGTAGACACCCAGGTATTTAATGCTGCTCACCCTCTCCACTTCAAGCCCTCGGATGAACAGTGGCCGGTGAGGTCTCCTCTCCTTCTTCATGTCCACTATCATCTCCTTCGTCTTGTCTGTGTTGAGGGTGAGGTTGTTGTCCTCACACCATGACGCCAGACTGTCCACCTCCCTCCTGTAGGCCACCTCATCCCCACTAGTGATGCGTCCAGTCACTGCGGGGTCATCTGCAAACTTTAGGATGATGTTATCTTTGTGGGAGGCGACACAGTCACGGGTGAACAAGGATGTAGAGGATGGGGCTGAGGACGCATCTCCGTGGGGTGCCTGTGTTTATGATAATGGTGGCTGAGATCCTATTACCAATCCCGACAGACTGGAGCCTGCCAGTCAGAAAGTCTAGGAG
This sequence comes from Polypterus senegalus, assembly GCF_016835505.1. NCBI lineage: Eukaryota > Metazoa > Chordata > Cladistia > Polypteriformes > Polypteridae > Polypterus > Polypterus senegalus. The sequence continues at coordinate 10,259,558 of NC_053169.1, forward strand.
CCAGTCACAGAGGGTGGGGTGCAGACAGTTTACGGGTGAGTTTATGGGGGATAACCGTGTTAAAGGCGAAGCTATAAGTCAGCAAAGAGCATCCTGATGTAGGAGTCTTTGTTCTCCAGATGCGGCTGTGATGGCATCTGAGGTGGACCTGTTGGGCCAGTAGGCATACTGCAGGGCATCCAGGGTGTCCAGTATGCTGCTCTGAATGTGGGCCAGCACCACTCTCTCAAAACACTTCATGATGATTGGCGTGGGTGGGTGGGCTTTTCTTAGCAAGGGGGGTGATGATTGTAGTCTTAAAGCAGGACGGAACAATGCGCTGAATGAGGGAAAGGTTGAAGATGGAGCAGAGAACATCAGCCAGCTCGTTGGCACATGCTTTGAGAGCCCGTCCAGGGATGTTGTCTGGTCCAGTTGTCTTCCAGTGGGTTGATCTTCCTTAGTGCACCATGAGGACTGACTGAGATCATTCATTTGTTTGGTCTCGTGGCCTCGGAACTCCTCCAGAAGTTTCTTCTGTTCTCCTGGCCTTCAGACTTTTATTCTTTGTTAATTAGCATTGCCTAATCTTATTTCTATATTTTGATTTTTTTCTCTCTTCATCCTTAAAGCACTTTGAGCTCCACCATTTGTATGATAACATGCGATAGAAATAAATATTGTTGTTGGTGAAGAAGTGACATTACAAAACAAATAGAAAATGGAGGCCGAATGACATTCCAAAGTGGGTTTGTGAAACAACGCAGCAGAGGCCGTTTAATTAGAGGCGGCTGTGCACAGAGCGGGCGAGTTCTCGGTACAAAACCGGCGGCCCTGCCTTTAGAAGGAAATGAAGGATAATGGCGTAAAAGCACCTCAAAGGATCCTTTTGAAATCTCAGACAGTGTAGGATGTTCAATATCATTTTCCGACTTCAGTGTTAAACCTTGGGATTGCAACCGGGGATACAAAGAAATAAATCTCTCTCTTTTTTTAGGTTTAATTGAATGGCTAATGTACCTCACAAAGCTCCTCTGCCTCTCTTTTTTGCGGTCCAACTTGCTATTGCGTAATGCAATCCTCTCTGTTCAGTGCCACACAAAAGGCCATCAATTTCTCACATTTTGGCTCCATTATGTATCGCTTCCCAAGTGTTCATTATATTTTATTCACAAGATGAGACAAAATTATAGGACTCTCATTACGCTTAATTTTCTGTTTTGACAATAAACACATCTATCGCCGGCTATAATAAACCCACCATGCCGAATGCACGCTAACACACCTGTGGCACAGAAGTCACTCGCATCTCGATGAGCTGAAAACGCCGGGCAAGCTCAGAATTCAAATGAACGCCACGACTCAAAGTGGGCTACTTTACTGAACACGCCGGTTCGGGCACAGATGGTATGGCTCACCCCGAAGAATCCTATGGGTGCCAGTGAGCAGACTACGTGAGTTGGAGCTGAGGACGTCTGCGCGAATAGAGCTGAATTGTAAACTGCACGGCAATCACAGCAAGGGGGTCCGGACGGGGAGATGGAATTTACCTTTAAGGCAATCCATTGTTGCAGAAAACTCAATGCAGTGGCATTCAAAGGTCTGGGCACTGCTGGACAATGTGAAAGGATCAGTGAAGGGCTCATTAAAATCAAAACTACACAACCCCTATAGGGTAGAAACTCACACAGGACCTGTTTGTTTAGAACATTAGAACAATCAGGACGAGAGCAGGCCATTGAACCCAACAGAGCTCACCAGTCCAGTCCACTGAATTCTTCTAAAGTAACATCGGGTTTTAAAAGTCTCTAAACTACTCAGCCGCTTATTCCAGGTGTCTGTGACTCTCTCTGTGAAGAAAAACTTCCTAATGTTTGTGTGAAATTTCTCCTCAACAAGTTTTCAGCTGTGTCCTAGTATTCTAATTTTAAAGTCACAGTCTCGATCCACTGAACTAACTCCATTCATCATTTTAAACACTTCAGTCAGGTCTCCTCTTCATCTCCTTAAGGCTCAGCTCTTTTAATCTTTCCTCATCGCTCATCCCCTGTAGCCCTGAATCAGCCTAGTCGCTCTTCTCTGGACCTTCTCTTGTGCTGTTATGTCCTTTTTGTAGCCTGGAGACCCAAACTGCACACAGGACTCCAGATGAGGCCTCACCAGTGTGTTATAAAGCTTGAGCAGAACCTCCTGTGACTTGTACTCCACACGTCAAGGCGCTATATAACCTGACATTCTGTTAGCCTTCTTAATGGCTTCTGAACAATGACTGGCAGGTGATAGCGTAGAGTCCACTATGACCCCTAAATCCTACTCATAAGGTGGACTCTCGATTCTCAGAGCACCCATTGTGTATTCAGACTTCACAATTTTACATCCTACGTGTAATTCTTTACATTTACTGACATTAAATTTAATTTGTAACAAATCTTCCCAAATCTGTCTGCTGTTCAAGTTCCTCTGTGACGATTTAACAGATTCCAAATAATCTGCTAATCCACCTATCTTAGTATAAGCTTGTTCCTTATATTTCTATCCAAGTCATTTATGGATATTAAAATAGCATCTGCCCCGGCACTGCCCCCTGCTGGTCACCACTCTTAACATCACCCAGTTCAGATGAGGTTCCTCACCTCATCACCCTCTGCTTCCTGTGTCTTAGCCAATTCTACACCCACCTACACCCCACACCCTGAACTGCCACTTCTTTTAGTTTGATGCCCACCCTCTCATGTGGCACCTCATCAAATGCCTTCTGAAAGTCCAGATCAATAATCTCACCTGCTCCACTTTGATCTTATCCTTTTGTTGCTTTCTCATAGAATTGCTGACCGGTCAGTATAACTCCTGTACTTGCCACGTGCTGCTCAATCGTATCCTTCCATTAATTTTCCTGTGATGCACGTTACGCTTACTCCCATGTAGTGCCTTGGATCTGCCCTGTCACCACTTTTATATAATGAGATAATATTTGCCATTTTCATGTCCTTCTGAATTTCCCCAGTGTGCAGTGACTTGCTAAAAATATGTGTCAAGAGTTTATATCTGTGCTCACTAACATCCTTAAGAACTCCAGGGTGGGTATTATCTGCCCTGGTGATTTGTTTGATTTCAGCCTATTCAATCTCAGCAGCTCTTCTCCCTCTACAACGTCCAAATCACTCAGAACCTCCGCAGTGGTCCTTGTTACCGCTGGAAGGTCACCTGCTTCTTCATATGTGAAGACTTTAGAAAAATGTGAGTTTAGAGTATCTGCTGTTTCACTCTCTCTATCCCATAATTCCTCTGTGTGATTTACTGATGCACTTCACCTCCTCCTTGACTGTTCTTTAACTACTAAATAACTGAAAGAATCTCTTAGGGTCGTCCTTCACCTAATCTGTTATGTTCCTCTCAATTTCTGCACTTTTCACATCTGTTTGTCTATTATATAGCGCCTTTCATAACTATCTATCTACAGTCACATAAAAAAATTTTGGAATCCCTCTCATCCTGCATAATAATTGACTCTCCTTTCAACACAAAAGATAACAGAGCTATGTCTTTCATTTCCTAGGAACATCTGAGTACTGCTGTGTTTTCTGAACAAAGATTTTTAATGACGCAGTATTTAGTTGTATGAAATGAAATCAAATGTGAAAAACTGGCTGTGCACAAATGTGGGTCCCCTTGTCATTGTGCTGATTTGAATGCCTGTCGCTGCTCAATGCTGATTACTTGGTTGGATGAGCTCGATAAGCCTTGAACTTCATAGACAGGAGTGTCCAATCATGAGTGGTAAAAGGTATTTAAGGTGGTCAATCGCAAGTTGTGCTTCCTTCCCTTTGACTCTCCTCTGAAGAGTGTCAGACAGCATGGGATCCTCAAAGCAACTCTCCAAAGATCTGAAAACAAAGATTGTTGAGTCTCATGGCTTAGGGGAAGGCTACAAAAAGTTATCTCAGAGGTTTAAACTTTCAGTTTCAACAATAAGTGCCTTTCTTATCTATCTATTATACATTACTTTTCATATCTATTGATCTATTATATAGTGCCTTTCACATCTATCTATCTATCTATCTATTATATAGTGCCTTTCACATCTATCTATCTATCTATTATATAGTGCCTTTCACATCTATCTATCTATCTATCTATCTATTCCTAGGGGTCTCAGCCCCACACACTGAACAAAATACCACAAAGACAAAGGGAGAACATCCAAACCCCACACTTCAGGTCAGAGTGGAGGATTCAGGCTCTGCACGCTGGATCCATGAGGCAGTAATGGAAACTACTCTGGGCCTTTGTCGCTCTACTTTGAATTTTACATGCAAAATAATAATAAAATGTCAATCCGCACGTCCATGTGCCCACTGCCAGACAGTTAATACCTTCTGAAAGTCCTTCCCATCTGCCAGGCTCCCGCTCAGATGTTTCTTTCTCGGATTTTGTGTCCTTTCATAAGCTGCCCATCCCCTGGCTGTACTGTACAGCTGCCTTAGAAAGCCCCGAGTGTGCGCTTGTCGGGGGGCATCAGCAAATTTTAGGTTGAGCCTAATGAGGGGAAAGTGAGCTTTGAAACACTATAACTCAAGAAATATTTCAAAAAAGGGTCACAACCAGCAGAAAAGGCAAAGGAAGTAAAAGGGGCGAATGGCTCTTATTGTTCCCAGTCAGACAATGGCTGTTTAATTATCACTGCCTACCAAAAACATGCCAATCATCTTATTATCACATTATGAAGCCGAGGCTCGTGTTAATATACACCATCACTGGCTGCTACTGAAGACAATGCTCTGTCATTGTGTTCAGTGTGATAATTTCACAAAGCCCGAATCCTCTTAGAAGTTAATAATTAACAGGCATTCCCATATCCTCTTCTATGGAGTACCTCATTCAGTAAGGTGCTCTGAATTATTCCAATTTCATTTTCAAAGGGAACTTATTATGTTTGCCCTTTTCTAATTATTGTCTACCTAAGTAAACTTGAATAAAGCGGGATTTTTGCCGTTCAAAATCAAAATGCAAGTCGTGTTGCTCTGAAGTTGCAATTGTGACGGGACGGAGGGAGAATGTAATGCACTTTATTTAAAACTGGGCCCACTCTGAGAAGAAAACACCATGAGGAGAGCAAATGGACACCCCACGATAAAACACACTGACTGGTTAATGTCAGCCACAATGCCAGCGATTAAACTGAAAGGAGTCACTTGAGCCAATGGTGATGGGGAGGCCTAGCGATAAGAAGAGGACAGCGAAGCCTTCGAAAAACTGGACAATGTTAGTCAGCCATTTAGCCTGACAGAGCAGGCCGTGCTATTCAGCTCATTTCCCCAAAATAACTGAGTCAGTCTTTAAAGGTCCCTAAAGTCTCTCACGCGAGTGGCTGATTTATTCCACGTGTCTGAAGTTTTCCATGTGAAGAATGACTTTCTAACACATTTGCCCTGAAATGAACAGTCGATCCCAAAATAATTTTCTTTCCATTTGTTGCTTCCCCCATGTAGTTGGTGGTTGAGTTTGAGAAAAATATTTCATCTCATATTTTAGTGGAGGAAATGTGGAATGAGATTAAACGGTGACCGACTCTGGACAATGGCATGCAATGTGAAAAATGACCATAGGTACCAGAAAAATAATTCAGCCGTGAGCGTCAGTCGGCTTTGAACCCGAGGAACTAAGTGACCCAAACTATTTGATAACATTTCAGTAATTATTTACCGCCCTGATGCTGAGCTCTCTGATCATAAAATTGGTCATTACGATAGCAATTGACAAGAAGAATTCATAATTAACTGCAGAATGACAGTATTTGAGGGTTCCTCTCACACGATTTGGTTCAAAAACTCATCATCTCATCACAGCGGTCAGAATATTGGGAAGAGTGGATGGGACTGAAAGAATATCAGGGACAGAGCGATAGGGTACAGAGAAGTCAGAGGATCACCAGGAGTCTGCGAGAATAGGCAGGCGTCATCAAGATTAGGAACAGCGGTCAGAGTATTGGTAAGAGTGGGTGGGAGCAGACAGGGTATCAGAGGGATAGAGTGGGACGGTACAGAGCATCAATTGCAGTGGGCAGGAGTGGTTAGAGTAGGGTCAGGAGTTAGTGGGAGAGGTCAGAGTATTGGTGAGAGCAGATGGGAGTAGTCAGAGTATCAGCTAGAGCGGGAAACAGCAGTCAGAGTAGAAGATCGAAGGTACAGAGCGGTAGGGTACAGAGAATCAATAGTAGTGGGCGGGAGTAGGTAGAATATTGGCAGAAGGGGGCAGGACCAGCCAAAGTACCGGTGAGAATCAGTGGGAGAGGTCAGAGTATTGGTGAGAGCAGATGGGAGTAGTCAGGGTATCAGCAGGAGCGGGAAACAGCGGTCAGAGTTGAAGATCGAAGGGACAGAGCGGTAGGGTACAGAGAATCAATAGCAGTGGCCAGAAGTGGACAGAATTTCAGCAGGAGCACCAAGAGGACCACCGGGAGTCGGCGGGAGTATTGGTAGGAACAGGCAGGTATCATCAAGATTAGAAACAGCAGTCAGAGTATTGGTAAGAGTGGGTGGGAGCAGACAGGGTATCAGAGGGATAGAGTGGGAGGGTACAGAGCATCAATTGCAGTGGGCGGGAGTGGTTAGAGTAGGGTCAGGAGTTAGTGGGAGAGGTCAGAGTATTGGTGAGAGCAGATGGGAGTAGTCAGGGTATCAGCAGGAGCGGGAAACAGCGGTCAGAGTAGAAGATCGAAGGGACAGAGCGGTAGGGTACAGAGAATCAATAGCAGTGGGCGGGAGTAGGTAGAATATTAGCAGAAGGGGGCAGGACCAGCCAAAGTACCGGTGAGAATCAGTGGGAGAGGGCAGAGTATTGGTGGGAGCATTCAGAATATCAGCAGGAGTGGGAAACAGTGGTCAGAGATTTGGGAAGAGTGGGTGGGAGCAGACAGAGTATCCATGGGACAGAGCAGGAGGGTAACAGACTATCAATTGCAGTGGGTTGGAGTAGCAAGAATGTTGGTAGAAGGGGGCAGGTACAACCAAAGTACCAACGGAGTATTGGCAGGAGTGGGCAGGTGTAGTCAGAATATCAGTGACAAGGGGAATACCAGCCAGAGTATTGTTAAGAATGGGTGGGAGCAGACAGAGTATCCACAGAACAGAGCAGGAGGGTACAGAGTATCAATTACAGTGGGCAGGAGCGGCCAGAGGATCGTCAGGAGCTGGAGATGATGGCCAGATATATTGGTGGGAGCAGGCAGGAATAGTGAGGGTCTAAACAGGAGTGGGAAACAGTGGAAAAAAATGTCAGTTGCCCTAAGAATTCCCAGTGGCCCCCTGATCACTCCCAGGGTTCACATGTAGTGACAATGGTTTTCAGCTACCTGGTGGGCATTGACTGTTCCCCCACTTTCATTCCCTTCCTCCAAAGTGAAACTCTTCGACTATCAGCTAGTTCATTACACAAACATCTAAATCTTCACAAAGTTACCCGTGTCTTGCAATTTGATCACCTTGTCTTCCAAGTCTGAGTGCAGCCTTACATTCTCAAAAATAAATAAATTACATAAATAAATAAAGATTAATATTTACTCAGTTGACCTCAAGTAGCATTTACAGCCATCCCTCCCAGTAATTGGAATCAATTAGCGGAATCTCTTGGATTTCAGTTCTAGTTACCGTATTTCGCAGTCTAATGCGTCTCCCCGAGAGCAGGCTGACAGGCTGACAGATGCTCATAGGAAGCCAAATTCCCTTAAGGTTTTCTTCTCATTTTTTTTTTTACCAGCAAATCTATGAATCTGCAGAGATATTGTTGTTGATATTAGGCTGAATAATGTACATTTTAGAAGACTGAATTATTTCTGCACCATAATTTGTGACAGTTAATCCATAGGATTACTGAGTGTCACTCTACCGGTCAAAAGTTTGGGGTCGCCCAAAAATGTTCATGTTTTTGACAGAAACTGATACTTTGTTTTATTAAAATTCCTTGAAGTTGACTTAAAAACATAGTCTGGGCATTGCTAGTGTGTATAATGGCCATTAACTGCCTGAAATGACCAATTTTTAATTTATTTTTCACATATGCACCATTTTCAGCACCCACTCCTTCACTCTTCTAATGGTCAGCTCCCTTAGCTTCTCCTTCATTAGTCACGTTTACATAATAATCGGTTATCAGAAAAACCTTTGTTAACTGCGTTCCCACCGCTGACACCTGTTATTCAGTTCACTTCTATTACAAGGTTCTGGCATTCCTAAAGTTCAGTTCTGAGTTCAAATTTGACCAAAATGAAACAGCTTTTGTCAAGAAATATGTCCGTCTATTGTTGTCTTTTTACAGAGTGAAGGTTATTCCAAGAAACTGAAGATGTCATACAAAGGTGTCTATTACTGTCTTGAGGAGAGATAACAAATTGGATCTGACCAGACAGACAGCTGTGAAAGGCAGTAGATAATAAAGGCATATTGTAGACATAGAAGGTGGTATATAATAGAAGGTGGGCAGCGTGATGTAGGGGTTTGGACATGAAACCGTGAGGCTGTGAGTTCAAATCCCACTACTGACACCAATTACCCATGAGCATGTGCTCCAATTGGAACACCAGATGAAATGTAACTAATTGTATCTCAGATATGGTAAGTCACCTTGGATAAAACCCATAGGCTAATAATAAGTAATAATAAATAATACATAAATAGGTATGAAGGGCACTACTGTATATAATAGATTAATAGAACTGACAGTATTATATAATAGAAAAATACATATGAAAATATGACAGACAGACAGACAGACAGATGTGGAAGTCAAGTCAAGTCAAGTTGGGGAGCATGCACTGGTACTACACGACGAAACAACTCAGGATCCCAGTTTGCAACCCTCCGGAAATGACCCTCTATCTGCCGCAGCCAGGCGTTACATAAGCGTTCCTTTGGCCTGGTGCAGCCACTCGGGTCGTCAACAATGAGCCAGATCACCCTCGGGTAATGGCACCAACATGGCCGTAGTGTCGTAACAGACGCTCCCTCACAATGCAGGTCATGTGCCTTATTCGGGACTCCATGAGCAACACAAAGTCAAACCAGCAGTGCCCAAGGATTTTCCGGAGAGACACAGTACCAAAGGAGTCCAGTCTTCATCTCAGGTCACCGGATAGCGTTCATGTCTCGCAACCCTATAGCAAGACAGGAAGCACCAGGACTCTAAAGGCTTCGACCTTCATCCTTTTGCAGAGATATCGGGAGCGCTACACACCCCTTTCCAGCAGTGTGTAAGGTACTAGATAATAAATACATATTGTGGACGTGGAAGGTGGTATATAATAGGTGGTGGGCAGCGTGATGTAGGGGTTTGGACATGAAACCGTGAGGCTGTGAGTTCAAATCCCACTACTGACACCAATTACCCATGAGCATGTGCTCCAATTGGAACACCAGATGAAATGTAACTAATTGTATCTCAGATATGGTAAGTCATGTTGGATAAAAACCACAGGCTAATAATAAGTAATAATAAATAATACATAAATAGGTATGAAGGGGACTACTGTATATAACAGATTAATAGAACTGACAGTATTATATAATAGAAAAATACATATGAAAATATGACAGATAGAGATGTGGAAGGCACTAGATAATAGATACATGAAAGGCGATTTGCAGTGTGATGTAGAGGGTTGGACTTTAGACCCTGTGACTGTGAGCTCAAATCCCACTACTGACACCATGTGACCACCAGTATGTGCTCTAATTGGAACACCAAACAAAACGTAAAGGCATCAGCAAAATAAGTATCTGTTATCTAAGCAGCAGCTCGACAGAAGTCAGAGTGGGCTTTCTGACTTAAGTATAAGAGAGAGCATAGTGGGACCCGTCTAACCTGCAACTAGCTTTGCTTACATTGTTAACAGCACGTGGCTGAAATTTCATTTTACTATTCCCGTTCCTAATTCCTTTCCTTTAAACAGGGATTACCGGATTGGTACCCAAACAATTGAACCTGGGCTTGTCCATCATTTCACAATGCATACAGTCATGCGTACAGTATGCATACACACTTTAGCGTATAAAAGCCTGGCATTAGAGGGATCTTTTTTAAATAAAGATTTAGGTTTTACCCAATTCTCCCGAGTCATTGTACTACTTGGATTGGGAATAGCAGACTAGAAAAGAGACGAGGAGAAATGGACTAACGAAAAATGTATTTGTCAAAGAACAGGCCAAGGTCAAAACCAAAAGATGTGATCCAAAAGACATGAACAAAAGTACCATTTTTTTCTCGTGTACCACGCACTCTTGTGTAAGACGGGCACCCTAATTTTTACAACGAAAATCGTTTTGCCCCGTGTACGACGCACGTTGCGATTGTATAGGAAGCGTTTAGGGCACGTTTTCCACAAAATGCCCTTCTGTTTTTGTTGCACGACGAAAGTTTTTCTTTCTCCCGTCGCCAATCTCGAACACATGACTCTGGGACACTGTACTTGCGACCTGCTGCCCGATTTCCTGTCTTCTCTGCTTCCAAAATCACTTTTAGTTTCTCTCCCACCGTGAAGGAGCGTAAACGCTTGCTACTATCCATGCTGAATGACGACGGCAAACTGATTCAAAAACAAGCGTGCGTGAGCGAGAGAGAGAGAGAGTGTGAGCAAGCGAGCGAGAGAGAGAGAGAGTGTGAGCAAGCGAGCGAGAGAGAGAGTGTGAGCAAGCGAGAGAGAGAGAGAGAGTGTGAGCAAGCGAGCGAGAGAGAGAGAGCGAGAGAGAGAGAGAGTGTGAGCAAGCGAGCGAGAGAGAGAGAGAGAGAGCGTGAGCGAGCAAGCCCAAACAGAAGAAGTAATATTATAGAATTACATTTCCTGATTTATGACGCGCACCTGATTTTCTAATGGTAATTTTTGGGAAAAAATGTGCGTGTGGTACACACGTAAATACGGTAATAAACTCAAGAAACACTAAAATAGTACGAAACCCTGCTATCCAGAAATGTGGACAGTGGGAGATGTGCGACGCTAACCTTTAACATCATCCCATGTCATGACCTCTCGTTGTCACATGATAGCAACGGGCATAGCAACCACAAAACAACACAACTTCAAAATGACGGCACCTGTAAGGGAAACAACATGGTAGGCGCGTCAAAGGTCCACTATTTAACCAACTATGATGACCCCTAATTAAAAGACCAACGACAGAAATGCATTCCATGTATTCTGAAACACATGAAATAACACCAGAGAAAAATTCTAAAGAGTTCATATTTCTGACAGCTCGTCTTTCTTGTAAATAGGATCGAAGCAATATCATTCAGTCAGTCAGTAAGTAAGTGACTAAGAAATGCACTGTGGGCCGCTCTTACGCCATATTGTTCTTGCTGTCTAACTAAGATCAAGCAAAGCTTTTGTTAAGGCCGTGAGTGACCAAGAGACACAGATACTGTAGGTGACCTCAGTTCAAAGTAGTGTGGGCACCAGGGGGCGCTCCAGTTGCCCAAACACACAAAACAAAAGCTCAGATACAAAAATCAATCAATCAATCAATCAACATTTATTTATATAGCACATATTCATACAAAAAAAATGTAGCTCAAAGTGCTTTACAAAATCACAAGAGAGTTTTAATTCCAAGGGAAACTCTTTTCAATCGTTTCCCCCAGTGCCAACACAAGTACAGAATTAACACAAGCAGCACACAGCTACACCTTGCCTTCTTCTTCTTCTTCTCCTCCTCCTCTCCCTTTCTGTCTGTCTGTCCTTGTCACTGCCTCTATTCCTCCTCGCAAGCATTGTCCCCCTTCTTCCCGTCTCTGACTCCTCGAGCTATGCCAGATGTCTTCTTTTATGTTATCCCCGGAAGTACCCAGGGTGCACCTCTGGTTGAGGCTGGAGCTGCCCAGTTCCCACATCACCCCCTGGCGGCACTCATGGAACCCAACATGGCTGAGCCGGCAAACTCCAAGTCCCATGATCCCCGGTGGGAATCCGTGTTGCTGCGACCCAGTGGGGCTGCCATCTAGTGTTCTGGGGGAGACGATGCCCTGTGCATGCCATCTCCCCCTGTCCTTCCCTACTGAGGGTGTACTGGCCGGGTCAGACTCCAGGCTGTCCCTCACAGTTGTTACCTAAAAAAAACACTGGGCATTATGATGCATTTAATTTAGCCATCTCCTGGCAAGCCGCTCCACAGATGTGACGCTCTGACACTTGGATGCCCCTTTTTGCCATCTCTGCTCGCACACAGATTAACAATTGATACAAAGAGAAGCTCTGGCAGTGCTCACTATGTCAAAACATCCTCGGGTGCTCACATCAGCGCCTGGATTTGCTCGTCTTGGTCCCTGCTCACATTGACCTCGCGCTCGGGCACACAGAGATCATATGTCAGTGGGAATCTACAGCACCGCCTGGGCACCGGGGTGACAATTCCCATTTCACCAGGCAGTCAGCAGAATACAAATTCCACTCTTGGATTTGTTGTCTGTAAAACAGACAAAAGATGCCTCAGCAAGGCAGTCAAGTTATTAGCTGTTGATGTGCGGCATAGCATGGCTTTCAAGGTGGAACCTGGCACCTGGTTAGATGACTTAGAATGCAGTGTGGCACGCATGGCAAGGCGTGCTTACATTTAGATACCCGACAGTGACCTTCCTTCCTTGGCCAAACGTCGAGCAGTGACAATAACAGAACTGGGCGGCTGAACGAAGCCAAAAGGAGCTAAGAGGTGGCGTACAATCGACCGTGAGCTTCAGATCTCCTCAGCCTCCCCTCACGTTGCCTCTTTGGGTTAGAAAGGTGTGGAGTCGCAGAACCGCAAGAGGCTCTGTGCCGCGCTTTAGGTGTTTACCACTGGAAAGCGTTTGACCAAAATTCTTTGTGACACCGCAGCTTAACTGAATTTTCTCCTCCTTCACAAAGCTTTATCTGCCCGGCGAGGTTTATCTGTTGTGTCAGGTGGAGAGTAAGAAGTTAGCAGTTGTTGAGAAGGCGGCTTATGGAAACTTGCTAAAGCCGCGCAGAGTCAACTTACTTCTTCTTTATATCACGTGTTATGATTATCATTTATTTCAAAGACACCTTTACCTAAGGCTACTAACAAAGCCAGTTATGATATTTTAAGAAGGATTAGAAGGTGCAAGCATCGAAAGCAAGATAGGAAAAAATGAACAAGAATTGGGCACTTTGGCTACCATACACGAGGGCAAATTAAAAGGTAACGGCAACTTGAAAATTTACGGGGTAACCACGACGGATAGAAGCTGACGCAGTACAACATGTCCGCAGTGGCTTATGGGTAGTTTGAACATGTAGAGCGTAGCACTCTGCCGTTAGTCTAGTGGACGCTCCATTGCGGGATTCCACTGTTGTTGAACGACACGCCGTAGTGAGATTATGAAATCAATCGAAAGGATGATATACCCGTGCAGTTCCCGCAGCTCCGCACATCTCCCTTATCCTTGAAAATTGGTACGAATGTACGTCTTCTCCTCTCCTCCAGCATCTTAGCACTTTTCAAGGTTTTGTTAAACAAACTCGACTGCCTAAACATACCCTAAACATCTCTGTGATTCCACCGGTATGTCGTCCGGGCCAACTGTTCTTCCACTTTTCCATTCCTCTTCATAGCTTCCCTCACTACAGCTTTACTGATCCCCAGTACTTCATCCAACTTACACTCTCCCTCATTTTCAAAATTCTTAAGTTCTTCAAAGTACTCCTTCCACCTTTTCAACACACTCTCCCCACTAGTCAGTCAGATTTCCAGCTGCATCCTTTATCACCCTGACCAGCGGCACATCCTTCCCTGTTCAGTCCCTCTTCTTTTATGTCCAGCTTCTCATACAGCTCGACATCTGCCTGTTCCTCAGCCTTTGTCACCTCTCCCCTCACCTTTTGCCACATCTCTTTGTACCCCAGTCTGCTGTCGTTATCTCTCTGGTTATCCCAATTCTGTTTCTCCAACCTCTTCCTCTTTCCCGTAATTCCCCATTCTGTCATCTGTCCAGATGTCACACCAAGCACCTTCCTAACTCTCTCCCCTTACCACTTCAGCTTCATCTATCCTGTCTTCACCACCACCCAGCGCTCGTCTCACTTCCTCTCAGAATTTCAAACTATAGTCTTCCTCTTTAAACTTCCACCACCTGATCCTTGGTTCCATCCACCACCAGTCGATGCTGTCCAGCAATACTTTCCCCTGCTACCACCTTACATTCTCTAATCTCTTTCATGTCGGATCTCCTACAGAGGACACAGCCCACCTGTGTGTAACAGTTTTGCATTTCATGACCATTACTGCGGCCAGAAATGCTCAAGTGCAGAAGGGATTCATTACAAATTTGCTTTTTTCTGCTTTTTCTTTCAGCTGCTCCCATTAGGGGTCACCACAGTGGATCATCTTCTTCCATATCTTTCTGTCTTCTACATCTTGTTCTGTCACCCCCATCACCTGCATGTCCTCTTTCACCACATCCATAGACCTTCTCTTAGACCTTCCTCTGTTTCTCTTCCCTAGCAGCTCTATCCTTAGCATCCTTCTCCCAATATACCCAGCATCTCTCCTCTACACATGTCCAAACCAACGCCATCTCGCCTCTCTGACTTTGTCTCCCAACCGTCCCACTTGAGCTGACCCTCTAATGTCCTCATTTCTAATCCTGTCCATCTTTGTCACACCCAATGCAAATCTTAACATCATTAACTCTGCCACCTCCTGCTTTCTTGTCAGTGCCACCGTCACTAGCCCACATAGCATAGCTGGTCTCTCACTACCGTCCTGTAGACCTTACCTTTCACTCTTGCTGATACCCACCTGTCACAAATCACTCCTGACACTCTTCTCTCTCCACCCACTCCACCCTGCCTGCACTCTCTTCTTCACTTCTCTTCCACAATCCGCATTACTCTGTACTGTTGATCCAAAGTATTTAAACTCATCCACCTTCGCCAACCCTACTCCCTGCATCCTCACCATTCCACTGACCTCCTCTCATTCACACACATGTATTCTGTCTTGGTGGTCCTACTGACCTTCATTCCTCTCCTCTCTAGATAGATAGATAGATAGATAGATAGATATATAGATAGATAGATAGATAGATAGATATGAAAGGCACTATATGATAGATAGATAGATAGATAGATAGATAGATAGATAGATAGATAGATAGATAGATAGATAGATATGAAAGGCACTATATGATTTATAGATAGATAGATAGATAGATAGATAGATAGATAGATAGATAGATAGATAGATAGATAGATAGATATGAAAGGCACTATATGATAGATAGATAGATAGATAGATAGATAGATAGATAGATAGATAGATAGATAGATAGATAGATAGATATGAAAGGCACTATATGATAGATAGATAGATAGATAGATAGATAGATAGATAGATATGAAAGGCACTATATGATTTATAGATAGATAGATAGATAGATAGATAGATAGATAGATAGATAGATAGATAGATAGATAGATAGGACGCTCTCCCCCTCTGCTTCTTATTTTCATTGACGATTACGACTCTGAATACCTGGTCACCCCCCCACCCATTGCCCCCCGCTCGGTTTACTCCATTCAGCCAGCACACGTTGTGTCTCATCGCATTTTTGTTCCTGTACACCCCATATGTCAGATTGAATGACCTTCTGTTTTCAGTGACATTACAGGACTTTGTATGCCATACCTGAAGTTATTAAGTGAAAGTAAAGATTGAGTGTTTGAGCAGATGCCCCTCGCCCGCTGATTTCTGACTGACCAGGCCCTCCACCCACCTGCCCACCCTCCCATCATTCTAATGTTCCTTCCCATGCGAGTGTTTCCCGTTGCGCCAGCCCCAGAACCTGCACAGCTGTCACCTTTGCGAAATCTCCTCGGGCACTGGTGCCATTTCGAAATCGAGAGCATGCCAGTGCCCTGGCTGCCAGAATAAAAGGAAGCGAGGCGGCTACAATTTATATCAAAGCGACGCAGGACGTCAGAGATGGATGAAGTCAATTTGAGTAAATGAGAAATAAATGAATGACTCTAAGGAACAATTCACATGATGTGACTCAAAGGCCCGAGGAAGCTGGGGAGCAGCTAAACCAGCAACCAAAGACAAGGATCAAGATCATTAAAATAAAAAGTACATTTTAGAGACCAATTTAAACACCTGGTATGTCTGTATCTAACAATACACCCTGAGCAAATCCTGACAACCTCATGGAGAGCACCTGTACAAATATGACTGGGCTGGAGCTGTAAGGAAAGGGGGGTATACAACACGAAGAATGTTTAGTCGTTTATAGAAATCGAGAAATAACTAAAGTCTGAAGGGGAACCACAAATTTAAACACAGACACAGGAGACCACTGAAGCAAACGTAATGGAGTTCAGTAACAAAAGACAGAACAATCACACCAATGGATGAAAAAAGGACAGACCCCCAGTCAAAGAACAGGCAAAACCCACCTACTCAGTTTTACTTATACATCACATACTGTATGTGGCGCATTTATATTGTTATTTTTTGTCTGTTGTTGGCAGTATATCAGTGTCACGACTAGGCACACATTTTCTTTAATACTTTTAAATATTGGACCGATGTTTACAGTATTTGATTATGTCAACCTCCTTTGTAAGTCACTTTGGGTTAAAGCATCTGCTAAGCAAACAAATCTTACATTGTCCTTTTAACATTTCACCGCACCAAAGAGCCTGTATACCCAGTCACGATAATTAGGGAGATGTGGAGGTGGTCCACTGCTAGAAGAACTTGAGGGTCCACATCAATGATAGCTTAGAGAAGAAAGGGGGCAGAGATGGCTTGATTTGATTAGGAGACTCCAATTAATCAATATGACAAGTGACATCCTTCATGTCTTCTACAAATCTGTGATGGCCAGTGTGGAGTGCTGGGCTGGTAACATCACTTCAGGAGAGGACCACCGAATCGACAAGCTACTTAAAAAGGCAGGCTCAATTATGGCACACATGTTGGACCCCCTGGAGGACATACCAAAGGAGAGAATGAAAACAAAACTGAATGCCATCATGAACAACATTGCACATCCTCTCTGAGACACACCAACACTGAGGACTTGCAGCCAACAAATCATTCAGCATAAGTGGGTCAAGAAACACAACTGGGGGGCTCACTGGGACTGCGAATGCCATGACAGATGTTTTCTTTCCTTTCAAATTTTTTATCATTTTGGTGTGTGTTCAGACCATAGTGTGTATGTATGCATGTTCATTTATATAAATAGATTATAGATATAGAATAGATCTGTAAAAAGCCTAATTTCACCCTGGGGACAAATAAAGTTCTTTCAATCTATCTGTGAATGATATAGCGCCTTTCATATCTGTCTGTCTATCTATTATATAGTGCCTTTCATATCTATCTATCTATCTATCTATCTATCTATCTATCTATCTATCATATTGTGCCTTTCATATCTATCCATCTATCTATCTATCAATTATATAGTACCTTTAATAAGTACAGTATATATATTTATCTGTCTTGTTATACTAGGCATTAGACTATATAGTACTCTTATTATATAGTAAATTTTACATTGATCATATTTAGCTTCATGCATGTGTCCTTCAATTATATAAAGCACCTTTTCTATATATCTATCTGTTATATAGTGCCTTTCACATCTATCTATCTATCTATCTCTCCTATACAGTGCCTTTCATATATATATATATTTATCTGTCTTGTTATACTATGCATTAAACTATATAGTGCCTTTCTCATTAGTACATTCTACATTGATCTAATTTAGCTCCTCTGCTTGTATCTATCATATAGTGCATTTCCAATCTGTCTATCTATTTATCTATTTAAAGAGCTTCTGTAAAAAGCCAGTTTTCTGCCAGTCTCTCTTGTTGAATTGTGCTTCATCATTATGTTAAAATAATATAAAACAGTCTAACCAGGCAGCCGTATTGAGTTTGAGGGCTCGACAGTTGGTATTGTTTTAATAATTGCCCCCCAAACGTTTCCACCCTAGACCCCTCTGGGTGCCTCTGCACTTTTTCAAGTGTCTGATGCGGTGGGCTCTTCCCCACTTTTACTTTTCCTTGGCACCCTTCAGATTCTCTAACAAGTGAGCTTGACGGTCAACTGCTATTCTCAGCCAAAGAGTCCTTTCTAATTTCGGAAATCACAGAATTAATCGATCACGAGATGACGGGTGATGTCACGGACTGTGAGAAGAGGCCTAATTAGTTGGTACTGCAGCTATTACCCCCAAATTAGAAGCAAAACCAGAATTTCATGTGCCATGTGTGCTAATGGTGCCATCAGTTTTTAATAAGTGCATAATATTCTGTATAAGACACATTTAGCATTTTAATTGCAGTAATTATTGTCAATTTCTAATGGCTTCCTTTTAGAACTTTTCCTCCTTCCCAATGCCATGGCGGGGGGTTTTGCTCGAATATGGCACTGAAGTGGCGTATTTGTCCTGGATTGGTCTCTGCGTTGTGTCCGCTGTGGTGGTGGAGACCCTTAATCCTGTCTTGAAGGGAGGCACCTTTAGAGAGTCTGGTGGGGGGGCAATGCAAAATATTTTTTTTGTCTCCTCACAGAATTCCTTAAATTCCTGAAAGTCTTTTAAAATTAATTAAACAAAAAAAATAAAAATCTGATGAGACCGCACAGCACTTGACGTGCATAGCAGACTTGCTGGTGTTAAAGTAAACCTTCCAAGTGTCCACAGTGTAAGGACACACACCAATAGGACAGGGGACACAGTTGACAGTGTGACAGATAACAATGGTAACACGGCGGCACCCTTAAAGCTTTCGTCTTGACATTTTGACCCCCTCAAGGGAATACTCGGACCCTTTCGCCTTCCGCACACTTTATTGAGTTGCAGATTTCATTTTCAATGGACACATGTTTGCCATTTTTGCCCATTAGTCGACACTCCATAACCCAAAATGACAAAGTGGCGACACGTCTGCAGAAAGATCTGCAAATTTATTACAAATCCAAAGCTGAATTCTCCATTCAGAAGAGGGAGGTTGTGTTTTACCAACAGGCTGGAATTCTACGAGGGAAAGAATACCAGGAGAGTGGCGCATTTGAGATTATGGATCTGGACTTTCAGAAGGCACTGGATGAGAAGGGTGGGCATCAAACTAAAAGGAGTGGGAGTTCAGGGTGTGATGGGAGGGCAGAATTGGCTCAGACACAGGAAGAAGAGGGTGATGGAGTGAGGAACCTTATGAGAATTAGGTGAAGCTACAAGTAGTGTCCAGCAGGGGTCACTGTTATTAACTGAGCTAACTATCCCCTCAAGGTTGCTGGATATCATGGCCGGCCTGTACTCTGGTACTGTGACTGCTGTGCAGAGTGGAGGCAGAACTTCTGTGTTTATCCCAGTTGATTCTGGGGTCCGTCAGGGGTCTGTTCTGCTCCTACTCTGTTCAATGCTTGCATGGATTGGGTGTTAAGCAGGGACGTGGGGTCTAGAGGCTGGGGGGCATCTGTCGGTGAAGAAAGATTCATGGTTCTTAACTTTGATCTTCGCAGAGTCAATGGAGGCTCTGATGGGGGCTCTCAAGAGACTGAGTGAGGAGTCTGAGGGTCTGGGCTTATGAGGGTCCTGATAAAAAACAAAAAGCCAGGCCTTTAATGACCTCTTGGGCACGGCCATTATCAGTGTGTCTGTCTGCAGAGAGAGTGCCGATGCCGTCGACAGGTTTACTTACCTTAGCAGTGACATTTATGTGACTCTGGTGACTCTTCCTATGAAGTCAGTAGACATATTGGGAGAGCATGGGTGGTCATGAGGTCGCTGGAAAGGAGTGTGTGGCGCTCCTGATATCTCAACAAAAGGATGAAGGTCCAAGTCTTTAGAGTCCTGGTGCTTCATGTTTGTGAGACATGGACTCTCTCCAGTGACCTGAAATGAAGACTGGAATCCTTCAGTACATTGTCACTTCAGAGGGTCCTTGGGTACCGCTGGTTTGACTTTGTGTTGCTCACGGAGTCCCAAATGAGGCACATGACCTGCATTGTGAGGGAGCATCAGTTACGGCACTACGGCCATGTGGTGCCATTACCTGAGGGTGATCCGGCTCATTGTTAAGGACCCGAGTGGTTGCACCAGGCACAAATAACACCTGGCTGTGGCAGATAGAAGGTCATTTCCGGAGGGTGGGACTGGACCGCGTGTCTGCCTGGGGGGTTTCCAACCAGGATCCCGAGCTGTTTCATCCGTGTGGTGGGTGCGGCAATGCACTGTACCAGGGCATTCCCCGACCTGCCCTAACCTGATAAATGATATGGACTGGAATTTAAATAACAAGCTGGTGAAGTTTGCAGATGATACCAATCTGGGTGGATTGGGAGATAATTGAGAATTCATTGAATCATCACAGAGGGACTGGGACAGCAGAGAGATGAAATTTAATGAAAGTAAATGTAAAGTATCACACGTAGGAAGTAAAAATGTGAGGGAGTCATAGTGGACTATAAGCTATCGACTTCCAGACCGTAACAGAATGTCAGGTTATATAGCGCCTTGATGTGTGCAGTACAAGTCACAGGAGGTTCTGCTCAGTCTTTATAACACACTGGTGAGGCCTCATCTGGAGTTCTGTGTGCAGTTTGGGTCTCCAGGCTACAAAAAGGACATAACGGCACAAGAGAAGGTCCAGAGAAGAGCAGCTAGGCTGAATCCAGGGCTACAGGGGGTGAGTTATGAGGAAAGATTAAAATAGCTGAGCCTTAAGGAGATGAAGAGGAGACCTGACTGAGGTGTTAAAATGATGAAGGGAATTAGTGCAGTGGATCGAGATGGTGACTTTAAAATGAGTTGATCAAGAACACGGGGACACATGTAAAGGTTACCATATATGAAGGATTTAAGAGTCATAGTGGACTCTACGTTATCACCTGACAGTCAGTGTTCAGAAGCCATTAAGAAGGCTGACAGAATGTCCGGTTATATAGCGCCTTGATGTGTGGAGTACAAGACACAGGATGTTCTGCTCGACCTTTACAACACACTGGTGAGGCCGCATCTGGAGGTCTTTGTGCAGTTCTATGTAGCACCATGGTCCTGGACGAACATCGTTTCGTTTCACTGTATGCTGTACTACTGTATATGGATGAAATGACAATAAATACTCTTAAATCTCTAGAATCTGGAGTCCTGTGTGCAGTTTTGGTCTGCAGGCTACAAAAAGGACATAGCAGCACTAGAAAAAGTCCAGAGAAGAGCGACGAGGCTGAGTCCAGGGCTACAGGGGATGAGTTATGAGTAAAGATTAAAAGAGCTGAGCCTTAAGGAGATGAAGAGGAGACCTGACTGAAGTGTTTAAAATGATGAAGGGAATTAGTGCAGTGGATCGAGACGGCGACTTTAAAATGAGTTCATCAAGAACACGGGCACACATGTAAAGGTTACCACATATGAAGGATTTAGGAGTCGTAGTGGACTCGACACTATCGACTTCCCGACAGTGTTCAGAAGCCATTAAGAAGGCTAACAGAATGTCAGGTTATATAGCGCCTTGATGTGTGGAGTACAAGTCACAGGAGGTTCTGCTCAGGCTTTATAACACACTGGTGAGGCCTCATCTGGAGTCCTGGGGGCAGTTTGGGTCTCCAGGGTACAAAAAGGACATAACAGCACAAGAAAAGGTCCAGAGAAGAACAACTAGGCTGATTCAGGGCTACAGAGGATGAGTTATGAGGAAAGATTCAAGGACCTGAGACCTTTAACCATTGAATGTAAGTAAATGTAAAGAATTACACATAGAATGTAAAAATAGGAGGGTCAAATACACAATGGGAGGTCTGAAAATCAAGAGTACGTCTTATGAGAAGACTTTAGGAGCCACAGTGAACTCGACACTATCAAGTGCCAGACGGTGTTCAGAAGCCATTAAGAAGGCTAACAGAATGTCAGGTTATATAGCGCCTTGATGTGTGGAGTACAAGTCACAGGAGGTTTTGCTCAGGCTTTATAACACACTGGTGAGGCCTCATCTGGAGTCCTGAGTGCAGTTTGGGTCTCCAGGCTACAAAAAGGACATAGCAGCACAAGAGAAGGTCCAGAGAAGAGCGACTAGGCTGAGTCCAGGGCTACAGGGGATGAGTTATGAGTAAAGATTAAAAGAGCTGAGCCTTAAGGAGATGAAGAGGAGACCTGACTGAAGTGTTTAAAATGATGAAGGGACTTAGTCCAGTGGATCGAGACGGCGACTTTAAAATGAGTTCATCAAGAACACGGGCACAAAGTTGGAAACTTGTGAAGGGTAAATTTCGCACAGACATTAAGAAGTTTTTCTTTACACAAAGATCGATAGACACTTGGAATAAGAGACCAAGTAGTGCGGTGGACAGGAGGACTTTAGGGACTTTCAAAAATCAAGTTGATGTTATTTAAAAAGAATGAAGTGGACAGGACTGGCGAGCTTTGTGGGGCTGAATGGCCTGCTCTCATCCAGATTGTTGTAACATTTTAATTTCTGATATCATTTTGTTAATCCCAATAATATATACGATATATGAAGACTGACTGTTGTGGTGTATGGCCGGCCGTTTATCCCGACCAATACCCCCAAGTCGCCAGGTGGAGCCCTCCCTGCAGTATGGAGGTCCCCCGAAAGACCAGCAGGGCATCATGGACATTGCAGTTTTTATACACAGCCCTGCTGGATGCCATGGGGGCCACTAGGAGATGCTGCAGGGGGGAACAACGGTTATTTACCCTAACCCCAGAAGTATGTCTGAGTCACATGGACAAGGGGAATGACGTGCTTCTGGGGTGAAGAAAAGGACTTTTTACCTGACCCGGAAGTGATACAGGATCACATGGACTGGGGATTGGGAACACTTCCAGGTCAAGGAATATAAAAGGACTGTGTCAGGTCCCAAGCAGCGAGCTGAGCTGGGTGGTAGGAGGGCAACGCGTCTGGGAGTCGGAGGATTGTTTATTGTGTATTATTGTGATTGGTTTATGAATATCGAGGAGGAGAGGGTGCTTTGTGCACTGTGGCAATTTAGTAAAGTCATCGTTTGGACTTTTACCTTGTGTCCGGAGTCGTGGCGAGAGCGCCCCCCATCTGTCACACTGTTTATCACCTCCCGAGTCTACTGGTGTGAGTGGGTGACGTTGTCATTTGGGCTGAGTGCTGTAGAACGTCACCATGCTTGGGAGGATTCATCAATAACTTGTTTCTGTTTTTTTGTTAGTAATAATAATGATAATAATGATCAGTAGAGGTCACGCCTTGTGTACGCCAGGGGGCGCCACTCTTCAATTCCTCCAGTGCAGTTCTAACAGGCCAGTAATTATTACTTTGGACTGCCATTTTTTTCTTATCTTTCCTCTCTGATTAACAGGGCTCTCTTATCTCCCATGTGGCTCCGGTGCGCCTCGTCTAACCTTGTAGCGCCATTATTTATTTAACAGCAGGGAAATATCCAAAGAGCCGTCTCTCTCTCTCTCTCTCTCTTTTTCCTGATTCTTATCGAAGGCAGGCTGCTACATTACATACATTTTGTAACAATGGGCAGTCATTACAGTCGAACAACAAACAAGCGGATGACTTCACAGGATTCAAAAGAGATGACGTGCATCCTAAAATTCCGTTGGCGTCGTCAGGATGACTCGTGTCGTGAAGGCTGCCTTTCTGACGTATCCTCCCGCTTTCATTGCAGTGGGTTTGGTAAGGGCCAGGAAACATGCAGGCGGCTCGCTTGTGCCTCTCGGTGAAATTTTCCAAGCTGCCTTCTCCTTCTCGAGTCTCACGGTGAACTGATATGCGTATGGCCGGTGAAGGCCTGGCACCTCGAATCACACACGGTATGCAAAGAGTTGTGGGACTTTTATACTCGAGAGAACTTCAGGTGACCCAGCACGACTTGTGGGGAGTACATCCGGGTTATTTGGGAAGCAGGGTAATGCTCCCCCTGACAGTGCCCCCTTGTGGCACCTCGGCCTGCACTTCACGTCCCATCAGTGACGTGCGGTGAGGTTCATGGCTGGTGACTCCTTCAAGTCAGATTTACAAATCTATGAACCCCAAAGAGTCGCTTATTGACCATTCAGTTAGCAGCCTGCACATCGACTACGGGTTATGTTTCATATCTCATCTTCATTCCTTACACACACACAGGTAAGGCGCATATTTGGCTAAGAAAGAACGTGACGTTTAAAGCGGCGAGAGGGCGAGAGAGAGCGGAGAGAGCGCATTTGCTCCTCACCCTCCATGTCTTCTAAATTCCCCGTTGCGATTCCACATTTCAAACTCATTCAATACAAATGAAAGAATAGAGTGGTGTACAAAAAAAAAAAAAAACGGATTTCAATTTTGACCTTAATTGAAATATTTAATTGTTTTTAAAAGCTTATAATTCTGATGCTTTAATCATTTTTAATGCCGACTGTTCAACAAAAGGATAACAAGAAAAACAAAAGCATATTTTATTTAAGGTCAAAATTTATTTTTTAAATATTGGATGTTTTTTTTCTTAGTCTGATCCCATTTTTTATTAAACTGAAAACCGCTTATGGCCTTACCTTTATAAATGAAGTCCATGTGCCTATCCTTCATCCGTCCATTATCCATCCCGCCATATCCTAACTACAGGGTCACGGGGCTTGCTGGAGCCAATATCAGCCAACACCGGGTGCAAGGCAGGAAACAAACCCTGGGCAGGGCGCCAGCTCACCACAGGGCGCACACACACACACACCAAGCACACACTGGGGACAATTTAGGATCATCAGCGCACCTAACCTGCATGTCTTTGAACTGTGGGAAGAAACTGGAGCACCCGGAGGTGCTTCGATCAACATGTAGTGCCACGCGAAATGTCACGCGTCGCTTATACATTTGAGGCTGCCTTGAAATGCCTTTCCTCCTATTAGGGTTTAAATCTCCAGCTGTGTGTAGTTTGCCCACCGTGTCCTTCTGCGCTTTCTCCAGCACTCCTTCCATAGAACACTAGCTTGATGGGTGACTTTAAAGTGCTCTGCCCTGAGGTGGATGGGCAATCGATCCGCATTGGCATTTGCACTGCGGCCATTGCGGCTATGATATGCAGCAACTCCCTAAACACTGCGAGGGTCCGACTGAGTCTGGAGAATGGGATGAAAATTAGGAGCAGACCAGTGAAGAAAATCATTTTGTGTTTTATATTGTGATTCGTTTGGACAGGCAGGTGGAGATCTGCTTTCAATTAGACATCGAGTACCGGGGTCCAAAAAGCTTATTTAAGTGCACTGGGGTCTGATGTTTAAAAACCAACAAGATCTGAAAAGTCACATGGGTGTGTTTTTGGGGGGTTGGGAGACTTTATACAGGCACAGAAATGTAAGAACCTCGTGACTCGAATAACCTGCTTGGTGCGATTCTCACCAGCCCACCAGACACCTCGGATCAGTCAGACTGCGCCCACAAGGCCAGTTGTTACCTGAGTAGAGACACACGGAGTCTCATTATCATTTCTAATAAGAACAAAAAAAAACAGATGAACAGGCTCAAAACAAATTTAAATATAGATAGATAGATAGATAGATAGATAGATAGATAGATAGATAGATAGATAGATAGATAGATAGATAGATAGATAGATATGAAAGGCACTATATGATAGATAGATAGATAGATAGATAGATAGATAGATAGATAGATAGATATGAAAGGCACTATATAATAGATAGATAGATAGATAGATAGATAGATAGATAGATAGATAGATATGAAAGGCACTATATGATAGATAGATAAAGGTGCTATATGATAGATAGATAGATAGATAGATAGATAGATATGAAAGGCACTATATAATAGATAGATAGATAGATAGATAGATAGATAGATAGATAGATAGATAGGCACTATATAATAGATAGATAGATAGATAGATAGATAGATAGATAGATAGATAGATAGATAGATAGAGAAAGGTGCTATATGATAGATAGATAGATAGATAGATAGATAGATATGAAAGGCACTATATAATAGATAGATAGATAGATAGATAGATATGAAAGGCACTATATAATAGATAGATAGATAGATAGATAGATAGATAGATAGATAGATAGATAGATAGATAGATATGAAAGGCACTATATGATAGATAGATAGATAGATAGATAGATAGATAGATAGGCACTATATAATAGATAGATAGATACCCTATCACATCATAAAACCACTAACATAACTGGCAAACCAAAACACAGAAGCTAAGTTCAAAATACCAGGAAAGAAGAATTCAAAGAGTTTAAGTGCAAGCAATTAGTGGGTTATTCGTCAATTTAATCTTTGGAAGTAATCCGTGTGCCAATCTAATGTAAATGTGGTCGCATTGAAGACATCACAAACTAAAGATGACATCCCACTGAAAAAATAAACTTTTTAGTAATGCAATGAAATGGAAAATGACGAAAAATTAGGATATATTTGTTTTTTATGACCCATAAATATTCAATTAAAAGTATACCACAAAAAAACTCTAATGACATTTATCTGTTATATAGTGCCTTATCTATCTATCATATAGTGCCTTTCATATCTATCTGTCTGTCTCATATAGCACCTGTAACATTCAGGCAACAGTGATAAGCAGAACAATTGCTTGGTAAGATGTCCATACTGTACCTTCAGTGAACGTTTTTTTTTGTGTCTTTCACTTGCTTTGTAAAGGCGCTATATAAAATAAAGCTTGTTTGGGGATTGATTTTATAATCTGTTAATGCTGACTGGATGCTTACTGGACCCTCATATTATTTTATTCCCTGTTATAGCAGCACAGAGCCAGAGAGCCACTCAATGCCGTGTCCGTGAGCACAGATCACGTCGCCTTAAGGAGTTCTAAGGCACATTTGAATTGTTAACTGAGGTGTCCCAGTGGGGCTGCAGTATTATTATGACGTTCCTCCTGACATGTAGGCTGCTGTGGTTTTTAAATTAAACTCTAAAAATTGTATCTACACATTGGATTGCATTGGACTCTCTGTGGATTGTGTGTGTGCTCATGTGTGTGTTCATGTGTGTGCGTGGATGGCGGTGTAGGTGACTCAGATCTAACACATTCTTTTCGCTGGGAGTTGCCAGTATTAGAAACATTCAGGCTCATCGAGTGAATCAGTGTCATGATGTTATAAATTCCAGCAGCCACCTCCATCACAGAAGTGGTGAAGAAGACACAGTGGCGCTCGTTTCATAACCCAATCACAGCTGGGCAGTTCAGACGTTATTTTATGGCACTGTACTTGGCCTTGTTTCTTTCTGTCAGTTAGATTTTTTGTAACATTGTTCTGTATTTGCATGTAAATCCTGTTATGCAACAGTTTTATCTGTGCTAAAGAATCCTAAAAACACCACCGATGATCCAGAAGGTTAATTTGATGTTAATGCGAAGTTGGAGACCATATTTCAAGATTTTTAGTAGCAGCAGTAAGCCTATTAATTTATTAAGTTAACAACCATAATAAAAGAAGAAATGTTTGTCTGTGTGTGTGTGTGTGTGTATCTGTGTGTTCTTCCAGTTTCTATGACTACATTGTATGCTATTTGGTATGTGACCCATAAAATTAGTGCTAATGGTTGTGATGTGCGATCTGTTGAAATGAAAAATGCAATGCATTTTATTACAACAAATGAGTGTTATGCACCATCTGTTGAAATAAAGACTATAATTCATATGTCTCTGTTATATGCCATTTGGTATGAGATTTGTAAAAGCACTGCTAATGTTTTAAGATGTGCAATCTGTTGGAATGAAAAAATGAAAGGCATTTTATTATTACAAATGGTTGTGATACGCCATCTGTTGAAACAACAAAAATGCAATGCATATGATTCTCCATCCATCCATTTTCTAACCCGCTGAATCCGAATACAGGGTCACAGGGGTCTGCTGGAGCCAATCCCAGCCAACACAGGGCACAAGGCAGGAACCAATCCTGGGCAGGGTGCCAACCCACCACAGTGCATATGTTTCTGTTATATGCCATTTGGTATGGTTTTGTAAAAACACTTTTAACATTTGTGACATGCCATCTGTTGAAACTAATAATGAAACTCATTTTATTACTACAAATACTTGTGATGCATCATCTGTTGGAATGAAAATGCAATACATTTTATTAGTACAAATGATTGTTATGCACCATCTGTTGAAATGAAAAAAGCAATTCATATGTCTCTGTTATAAACCTATTGGAATGGGATTTGTAATAGCAGTGCTAATATTTCTGATGTGCCATCTGTTAGAATAAAAAATGAAATGCATTTCATTACTAGAAATGCTTGTGGTGCACTATCTAATGCAATGAACAATGCAATGCATTTTATTACAACAATTGGTTGTGATGTGCCATCTGTTGGAATGAAAAATGCAAAGTATTTTATTACTATAAATGTATGTAATGCACCATCTGTTGAAATGAAAAAAGCAATGCACATGTTTCTGTTATATGCCATTTGGTAATGAACTTTGTTAGAGCAGTGTTAACGACTGTGATGTGCCATCTGTTGGAATGAAAAATGAAATGCACTTTATTATATAAATGTTTGTGATACTCCATCAGTGGAAATGAAATATGCAATGCATTTTATTACTTTTACTATTTTATTATTTTATTATGGGCATCTGTCACTTGATTACTTGTGAACCACTGGAGCTAGAACTTTGATCTTGGTCTTAATCGAAAGCCTATGGCATGCTATGTGCAGGTAAAGCAAAAAAGTCAGGCAAGTGGCAACATCCAAAATGTTTCACTCTGCTACTAGATATATAGATAACTATCTAAATAATCAGACACATGTGCTTAGGTAGCGTTACATGGTTTTGGGTTCATCTAAAAATGTTACGAGGGAGGCGACAGACATGACACACCAAGTCATGCAATTTCCATATTTCCTATAATTGAGGGGGTCTTGCTGGAGGACAGCTGACATCACTTCCTGTGCCTTATCTCCACCTCGACCCCTTCTGTCTTCCTTCCTTTCAAATACTGGCATCACCGAATGGACAGAGCAGAGCTTCCTCTAATGGATGTCCGAACACTCTTTTTTTTTTTTTTTGCACCATATCAATACCAATAAGTTAACTACTTTATTAATTTTTTTTTGTCAGCTCTGGACATTAAACAGGGTTACCAGTGGTACCCCAACCCTTTATCTGCTCTCTGTGTTTGCTTTACATTGGCATAGTCGGCAGGATTAGCACTTTGGAAGATGACCAAATAGGTGGACCCAGCTACAGTAGTCCAACAGTTAGTGGAACAGGTGAATTAGATGGCCACCTAACATAATACCATATACCTATATATATATATATATATATATATATATATATATATATATATATATACACTAGACATTAAGCCCGTTACAATAATGGGTGCTAGAACAGTATTGTATAAACATTAGTAGGAACAGTCTATATTAAATGGCAGGGGTCCTCGACCTCATTCTGTTTCTTGTCATAATATTTTTTTCAAAAATATTTTTGCAGGAAACCTAAAGTAAAATAATAATAAAAATAAAATAGAAACATATATGATAATACAGTGGAGTTTGCATGTTCTCCCCGTGTCTGCGTGGGTTTCCTCCCACAGTCCAAAGACATAAAGGTTAGGTGGTTTGGCGATTCTAAATTGGCCCTAGTGTGTGTTTGTGTGTGTCCTGTGGTGGGTTGGCACCCTGCCCGGGATTGGATTCCTGCCTTGTGCCCTGTGTTGGCTGATATTGGCTCCAGCAGACCCCCGTGACCCTGTGTTTGGATTCAGCGGGTTGGAAAATGGATGGATGGATGGATGATAATACAGTAAGTGTAATTAATATTGTCTTAGTATAAAACTTTGTAACAATATGTAATACACAATATCTGAAGAAGATATTGAGGAAAAAGTTTTTATTTTTTTACCTCATGAAATTTTTCTATAAAATTTCATTATAGACAACATTTTTTGTAAACACTCTGTCTGAGTTTGGCAACAGTTTGCCTCGTTCAGGACCATCTACAACCTTGACAACAACATCTGAAAAACTTCTAATTCTTGATAACGCCACATATAACTGACCGTGGCTGAATGCTGGTTCTAGCAAGTAAATCCCAACTTTTTCTAAGGTTTGCCCTTCAGCTTTATTAATTGTTATGGCAAAGGCTAATGAAACTGGAAATTGTCGCCTTCTTAAGGTAAAGGGTTAATTAGTAGAGGATGGAGCCAAATCAATACGGGGAATAAAGATGATGTCCCCTTCAGCTGAACCTGTTATTACTTGAGCAATGATGAGGTTTCTTTTCAAGTCTTTAACAAAGAGGCGGGATCCATTGCACAATCCTCTTTTAGTGTTTATATTCCTAAGGAGTATAATTATTGCTCCCTTTTTAAGGTTCAGTTTATGCCTCGGCATTCCTGTTGGAGTTAGCTGATTAAGAAACTCAATAGGATAGTTCTGCATGTCTTGCTCAGTTGATCATTTTTTACGCTCGTTTTCCTGTTCTTCTATAGATCTATTTGCTCTTCTGAGTCTTTCTCTTGTAGCGTTTTTCTGACGCTCATTTTCTTTGTCTTCAATCGATCTATGTGCTCGTATTTTTCTTTGTCTTTCAGCCTTTCTTTTGTTGATGTTTACTTGTTGAGCTGACCGTTCTTCCAGGAGATGTTGCTTAAAAAGGGTTTGAGTGTCTGTGTCTTTTGCCCCACTTGACGTGTCCTTCTTTTTGGGTGGCATGTTGTTAGTTAGTAAAAATGCGCGGGGCATGTGGCGTCTCTCCAGCAATGGATTTTATGTGCACGGTTGTGAGTACCCAATCAGCACTCTCCCCAGCAAATGCGCGGGGCACTATGTGTGGCGTCTCCCCAGCGACGGATTTAATGTGCGCGGTTTCCACCTTTACTTGTTTATCATGCGCGGCCGAGGCTACGCCATTCACTGTCGTGCTAATGGGCAGGGCACGGTGCGGCCCCGCGCATGCACACAGGACACCTGGACGCACACAGGGGTTTTATTAAAGAGGATATAAACTATATATATATATATATATATATATATATATATATATATATATACATACACTCACCTAAAGGATTATTAGGACCACCATACTAATACGGTGTTTGTTTCGCCTTCAGAACTGCCTTAATTCTACGTGGCATTGATTCAACAAGGTGCTGAAAGCATTCTTTAGAAATGTTGGCCCATATTGATAGGATAGCATCTTGCAGTTGATGGAGATTTGTGGGATGCACATCCAGGGCACGAAGCTCCCGTTCCACCACATCCCAAAGATGCTCTATTGGGTTGAGATCTGGTGACTGTGGGGCCATTTTAGTACAGTGAACTCATTGTCATGTTCAAGAAACCAATTTGAAATGATTCGAGCTTTGTGACATGGTGCATTATCCTGCTGGAAGTAGCCATCAGAGGATGGGTACATGGTGGTCATGAAGGGATGGACATGGTCAGAAACAATGCTCAGGTAGCCCGTGGCATTTAAACGATGCCCAATTGGCACTAAGGGGCCTAAAGTGTGCCAAGAAAACATCCCCCACACCATTACACCACCACCAGCAGCCTGCACAGTGGTAACAAGGCATGATGGATCCATGTTCTCATTCTGTTTACGCCAAATTCTGACTCTACCATTTGAATGTCTCAACAGAAATCGAGACTCATCAGACCAGGCAACATTTTTCCAGTCTTCAACTGTCCAATTTTGGTGAGCTCGTGCAAATTGTAGCCTCTTTTTCCTATTTGTAGTGGAGATGAGTGGTACCCGGTGGGGTCTTCTGCTGTTGTAGCCCATCCGCCTCAAGGTTGTGCGTGTTGTGGCTTCACAAATGCTTTGCTGCATACCTCGGTTGTAACAAGTGGTTATTTCAGTCAAAGTTGCTCTTCTATCAGCTTGAATCAGTCGGCCCATTCATTCTCCTCTGACCTCTAGCATCAACAAGGCATTTTCGCCCACAGGACTGCCGCATACTGGATGTTTTTCCCTTTTCACACCATTCTTTGTAAACCCTAGAAATGGTTGTGCGTGAAAATCCCAGTAACTGAGCAGATTGTGAAATACTCAGACCGGCCCGTCTGGCACCAACAACCATGCCACGCTCAAATTGCTTAAATCACCTTTCTTTGCCATTCTGACATTCAGTTTGGAGTTCAGGAGATTGTCTTGACCAGGACCACACCCCTAAATGCATTGAAGCAACTGCCATGTGATTGGTTGATTAGATAATTGCATTAATGAGAAATTGAACAGGTGTTCCTAATAATCCTTTAGGTGAGTGTATATAGGGTACACACACACACACTGTATATATGTTTCTTAATTTATAATGATTTTGTCCTTTTCCACAGGATTAAGTGGGGCATCCCGGCTGGGACTTCAAGCTTTTATCTGTCTATGTTGTTTTCACACTGGGAATATAAAACTTCGTTCCAGTATCAATGTCGACATCCACACGTATTCCAGCTTCTTTCTTATTCATTCTGTAGCTCATTAAAGACATAAAGGTTAAATTTGCAGACCCTGGGGGACAAGCCAGTAGATAACATGATGCGCTTCACTGTCTCATGGGCTGGTTCACAGAAATAAGCACATAAAAACATGGTTATGAATAAATAATTGAAAACGCATTTGTTTTATGTTGCCAAAGGCGTTTGGTTTTATATGAAATACTAGAAATCCCTCTGCTCTTGTGCTAAACCACGCGCTATTTGCGACTACGAACGTGTTTGATAATGAGATGGCTTGGGATCACATGAGGTTAACTGCTGACTTTACTTTGGCCTGATGTGAGTTCGTGTGCCCCCTGCTGGGCGGGCAACCCATCCGGTGTGATTTGGATTGGGGAGAAGAGGAGGAGGAGGAGGAGGAGGACAAAGCTCTGCTTGGGGAACAGCAAAAGAAAAGAAGAACAATTGTGCCTGAGGTGATTTTGTTATATGGAAAGCCTATCCCAGCATGCATCAGGGCCAAAACAGCCCATTTCAGGGTGAACATACATACATCAGAGAGCAATTTCCAATTTCCAATCCAGCTCAGCTGAATATGTAGAGTATGCACATAGTATAGACACACACACACACTCTGATGAGCCTAAACATCCTGAGCACTCCCGTATGAAGTGAATGATGTTAACAATGGGGCATGCTAAGGTCAGATATACATTAGATGGTAAGCTGACATTAGGGACTTGTAGTCAACGTGCTGAATGCTGAAGATATGGGCAGCTGTAGTGACCTGAGTGACTTTGATAAGGGCCACACTGGGTTAGAGCATGTGGCTTGCGGGTGCTCACTGTGTGTATCTACGGACAGCGAACCAAAGAGGGAAAAACAATAAACTGCTGATAAGGCATTGGGCGGCCAACACCCATCGATGTCAGTGGTCAAAAAAGGCAATTTGAAGAAGAGCTGCTGTGGCACAAATTGTGGACCATACTAATGATGGTTATAAGAAGAATATGTCACGACATACAGTGCATCAAACCCTGCTGTGCAGAGAACTCTGTGTGTGTGTAAGTAAGAATTTCATTGTACCAGCTCTTCTATAAACTACACAGCTTCAGGAGTAAAGCAGGAACCATCCCAGTTTACATTCACTAATACAATAAAAGATCCTGTTTTTCTGAGAATGTGGGAGTAAAATTAAAATCTCTGGGGAAAAAAACCCAGAAACACAGGCAATGGGGAGAACATGTAAACTCCACAGGGACAACTGGAGCAATCGCCATACAACAAAACCACCAACTGATATCAGTCTTGACTGCAATACCTGACCATTTAGTTCTCATGAACTTCAGTACTGTGGCACAGGGTGCAAGGCAGGAACAAATCCCTGGGCAGGGCGCCAGCCCACCACAGGGCACACACCAAGCACAATTTAGAATCGCCAATCCACCTAACCTGCATGTCTTTGGACTGTGGGAGGAAACCCACGCAGACACGGGGAGAACATGCCAACTCCACGCAGGGATGACCCAGGAAGCAAACTCGGGTCTCTTAACTGTGAGGCAGCAGCGCTACCACTGCGCCACCGTGCTGCCCATGTAATGGTCTACTGGGGGGAAAAAGATTATCCATCTATTATCCAACCTGCTATATCCTAACACAGGGTCACGGGGGGGCTGCTGGAGCCAATCCCAGCCAACACAGGGTGCAAGGCAGGAACAAATCCCTGGGCAGGGTGCCAGCCCACCACAAGGGCACACACCAAGCACAATTTAGAATCTCCAATGCACCTAACCTGCATGTCTTTGGACTGTGGGAGGAAACTCGCACAGACACGGGGAGAACATGCCAACTCCACGCAGGGAGGACCCGGGAAGCAAACTCGGGTCTCTTAACTGCGAGGCAGCAGCGCTACCCACTGCGCCACCGTGCCGCCCCCATTTATAAATCATTAAGTGTTCATTTTTTTTAGAGATACAGAAGGGCCACTTTTTCATTTACTTCCTATATTTGTAATAGCATTACGTTTTATATTGTTATAGACATATTTCATGTCTGGCTCCATTTTAATATACTTAATTGTGTTTGTTGACTTACAATTTGGCAATTGGATTAACATCAAAAATGTTTCTTCTTCTCCTTTAATCAAATTGGTGAAGACTAAGAGGATGAATATTGTATATCACATTAAAGTTAGCAAATTACATTTCCATTATTGGATCTTTCTGTCTGAATGATCATGACGATTCCCACTGTGAAAATAAATCCAAGCAATCATCCATAAAAAAAAAAAAAAGGCAGAGGAAGCTCAACGTGCCAAATATCCAGCAGTCCTCACGTCCCTACAAAGCGATGGCACAAAAACGAACAACGGAGCGGCCGCTCATCGAGCCACACAGACACCGGATACGCTTTGTGCTTCCTCAAATGGCGCCTGGAGTGACGGGAGTGTAGCGGTGGGACGTGGTGGGACTCGCTATGATCATAAAATTAACAGTTTCAATGTGGGAAGAAGAATCTGAACATCCATTATAGTTCTTAGATGATTTCTGATTACGTTCAATTATTATTGTAGTGGCTGCTTATTGATAAGCTGGGGCTGCTTGCGGAGTTTACCACGAAGGACGTAAGCCACTTCAGCCGGAGTGCAGCCTGCTACCTGATTGACTACGGAGGAAGAGACTCGGAGGAAGTTAAATTCAAAATATAAGCAAACAGATTCACGTATTGTGAAACACGACAGCGTAGTGTCAGACACCGGTTTACGGCCAATCAAGTGAAGGCAATTCGACGTACGCCCGAGGGCCATAGGATGATGTCCTACAAGTCACCAAAACCAGTCGCAGTAATAAATCTTTCAATATTATTGTCATTATTGTTATTGCACAGCGTCTCAGAGGTGTTCTGACTCATGGAGGGTCCACGTGGCTAATTCTTACATTTTCAACCTGCACCGTCCTCCTCACGCCAGTCTTTCTAAACCAGTGATGTTGAGTCACAGACCCCTTTAAGAATCTGATGAAAGCTATGGACCCCCCGTCCCCAGAAATATTCACTTAAACACAACTTGGCATGCAATGAATAGAATGGACTTTATTTACCGAGATTTGATTGTCTCATACATATATGACGAACACAAAGTATTATTAAACTTTAAAGTAAAAACAAAAGTAATGGCCACTCATTCTAATTATGAAATACAAAAATTCAAACAGATCTTCTACTACTACGTTTTCTACTAGCACTACTACGAGATCTACTCTAAACTAACAGTACCGGACTGTGTAGTGAATACCGCATTTACTCGTGTACCACGCGCCCTCGTATAAGACGCACATCCTAATTTTTACAAAGAAAATCACGAACATCGTTTTGCCCCGCGTACAACGCACGTTGTGATCGTATAGGAAGTGTTCAGAGAGAGAGCGAGCAAGAAAGAGCGTAAGAGCGCGAGTGAGTGAGAGAGAGAGAGAGAGAGAGAGACAGC
This sequence comes from Polypterus senegalus, assembly GCF_016835505.1. Classification (NCBI taxonomy): domain Eukaryota; kingdom Metazoa; phylum Chordata; class Cladistia; order Polypteriformes; family Polypteridae; genus Polypterus; species Polypterus senegalus. Next base: position 10,295,455 of record NC_053169.1, read on the forward strand.
ACGAGTGCGCGAGCAAGCGAGTGAGAGGGTGTGAGCAAGTGAGTGAGAGAGAGAGAGAGAGCATGTGAGCGAGCGAGAGAGAGAGAGAGATAGAGAGAGAGAGCATGTGAGCGAGCGAGAGAGAGAGAGAGAGACAGAGCGTGTGAGCGAGTGAGCAAAAAAGAGAGAGAGAGTGTGTGAGCGAGCGAGCAAAAAAGAGAGATAGAGAGAGAGAGAGCGAGTGCGCGAGCGAGAGAGAGAGAGAGAGAGCGTGTGAGCGAGCGAGCAAAAAAGAGAGATAGAGAGAGAGAGAGAGAGCGTGTGAGCGAGCGAGAGGAGAGAGAGAGAGAGAGAGAGTGTGAGTGAGCGAGAGAGAGAGAGAGCGAGCGAGCCCAGGTAGAAGAAGTAAACATTACAGAATTACATTTCCTCGTGTATGACGCGCACCTGATTTTCTAATGCTTATTTTCGAGAAAAAATGTGCGAGTGGTACACACGTAAATATGGTATAAACATTCATTTTTATCTGACTCTCACAGACCCCCTGAAACTCATCCTAGGGGTCTACAGACCTCAGGTTAAGAACCCCTGTTCTAAATCATGATGGTCCCGCATCTCAGTTTTGCCTTTTTACGGTAACTGAAGGCCCACTAAACTGCAATTGCAAACTGCCCTTGGAGAAATGAGCACAATCAGGGCTCCCTCTTAGTTAAACAAATGGTGAAACTTTATCCCGCAACACTGGCCATCGCTATGGTGACCCACTACTACCCACTCGAACCAACGATACCAACCCGCGTCGCGTCTCAGTACTTACAGTAATATGAATCTGTGGGGACCTTTCACAGACAGCGAACACCACGGCACTGCTGAAGAAGACACAGCAATGGCTGGTTTGCTTGAGAATGTTGGAGTTAAGCAGGCCGCCCTCGACAGATGCAGCTGACCTGCTACGACCGCTGCACCACCGAGAGTATGTGTGATTGGTGTGTGTGTGCGATTGGTGTTTGTGTGTGTGTGTTTGGTATCACAGCTGCTGATCAGAAAGGGGAGAGACGATTGTCGGGGTGCAGCACCAGCCAGGAAGGCCAGCAGCATCTTCATGGGCTCCACTCGGCCCTGCCACCGTCTCCTTGAACTTCTCCCATGTGGCAAACGCTAAAGGGCCTTTCCTGCATGGACCTCGCGGCTCAGACACAGCTTCATCCTGAGAGCTATAAACGCACTCAATCCGTCCATTAAGTGTTCCCGGTAGAGCACTTTGCACTTTGTTGGTGGACATTGTGCTTATGTTTTCATATTGTAGACTTGTATTGTTTTATTGTGCTATTTTTGTCATTTTATGGGAAGATTATTGTTTTTTGTGGAGGAGTTGCACATTGAATCTCATTGAGTACAATAAAACAATCAATTAATAAACACTGGCTTAGGTGGCCCACCACAACCCACTGCTACCCACTTGCAAACCAACGATGGTAAACTACGACCCACCAACAGCAACCCAGGTCACAGCCCAGTGATGCAGCAACAGTGGCAAAAGGTGACCCACTCACAAACTAAGAAGAGCACACCTGTGACCCACTGGTGACATAAACATTTGTTTTTATTATCAGAATTAAAAACTTGAAGGTGAGTGGGACTGAATCTGCTTTGGTGAACTGACATGTAGCACCTTAGGGTGGTGGAAAGGCACTTCATTCTATTTTAATGCTGAATCCGACCCCTAACTTACACTGCAGTGACTCCATATTAGTCTCTTCAGATTCTAACGCTTTAATGACAGAAATAAGAATACTCTTTAATATTCAATTAGAATTAATATCCCCATAAAAGATGCTTTGTGACTGAGTGACAGTGAAAGGTGCTACACGCAAGCCCGATAACACGAACTGAACTGCACTGACTCTGTGTCATTCATTTCAACAGATGGTGCTTTAAATATTATAACTCAATTTGTTATTTTATTAGATTTAGTGTAGCGCTGTCTTTACCCTTTAGCCATAGGATAGCACCCTAAGTTCGTAAACTCTATTTTCTCTGAGCTGATTTATGAAAACCCTTCAATTTTAAACACACGTTTTTAGAGGACGAATTAGAATCCCTTAACCCAGTTAATCTCGACGCTTATGACGACTTTATTCTCGACATTTCCACTTTATTCTCACCGTTTGTGTTGAGATTGAAGTCGACATTTCCACTTTATTCTTGTAGTTTACTTTTTCATTAATGTAGAATGTCGTAAACTTAACTTCATCTTAAAATGAATATTTAATTTACTAGATTTTCTCAAACCCTGTCATATATTATGTAGCACATTAAATGCTTTGTATTATATGGAAGCGTATTAGGGCCACAGTGAAGAAAAAAAAACTAAATGTTGAGAATAAAGTCAACATGTCGACTTTATTCTCGACATTTAGTTTTTTTTTTTCTTCACTGTGGCCCTAATACGCTCCTGTACCCCAGTAATAAGCTGCCAGCTGTTTCACAATAAGTAACTTGCAACGCAATTCACAATACAAATATGTTCTTGAAATATAACAAAATGTATTGACTAAATTGGAAAAATATCCATCCCTCCATTATCCAGCTGCTATATCCTAACACAGGGTCACTGGGGTCTGCCGGAGCCAATCACAGTCAGCACAGGGTGCGAGGCAGGAACAAACCCCAGACAGGGCGACAGCCCACCACAGGGCGCACACACACACACACCAGGGACAATTTAGGATCGCCAATGCATCTGACCTGCATGTCTTTGGAGAACATGCAAACTCCATGCAGGGAGGACCCGGGAAGAGAACCCGGGTCTACTAACTGTGAGGCAGCAGCGTTACTACTGCGCCACCGTGCCGCCCATGTAATGGTCTACTGGGGGAAAAAAGATCATCCATCCATTATCCAACAGGGTCACAGGGGTCTGCTTGGGCCAATCCTAGCCAACACAGGAACAAATCCCTGGGCAGGGCATCAGCCCACCACAGGGCACACACCAAGCACAATTTAGAATCGCCAATGCACCTAACCTGCATGTCTTTGGACTGTGGGTGGAAACTCGCACAGACACGGGGAGAACATGCAAACTCCACGCAGGTCACCTAACTGCGAGGCAGCAGCGCTACCCACTGCGCCACCGTGCCGCCATTAGAAAAATTATTAACTATTTATAGTTAAATCCAATCAAAATTCCCAGAAATTATAGATTACAGAAATTACACAAACTCACACAAATTGCAGTATATTTACCCTTCACAACAAATACCTAAAGGTTCAGGCAGTGTACTTAAACCTTAAAAATGTACTTTTAACTCTTTGCTTTTACCAGCACTTAAAAACATCCCACTGTTAAAGAAAACACAATAACCAAATCTATAATATGAGCAAACTTAATTACTAAAACCTCACTTTAACTTAACAACTTTAGGGGTACGAGCGTGCACACACACACACACACACACAAACCAGCGGCCACCAAAATAAAAATAATACTAACACAAACCCCAGTTGCAGGCCTGGTCGACACTCGGGAACGTGGTGGCCAAAGACGTTAACGCCAACATAAAAGGTCGCAGTACTCATAAATATGCGCAGTGAATATCGGTGTCCATTGTCCTAGTGCAGCACTTCCAAGCTGTGGAAAAACGATGGAGTTGCCCTGCAGGCAGGCTCACGGCAAAACGTTGCAAGCAAAAAGGAGCTGGTCCGTCCAACTGGAGTGAAACTTACTGTTTTTCCTCGTTGCCAGAGGAGCTGCCAGGCTTTCCCATGGTCACCTGGAGCGCTATCCAAAGTATCCCGTACCTCTTTGCAGGCTAACTCAGCTAGTTCGCCTGTAATGCCCTTCTGAACTGTCCCGCTTCTTCCTGTCTTCTCGTCCAACAGGTTCTCGCGGGGGTACACTGAGCGAAAAAGCCTCCGCAACAACGTCAAATCCAAACTCTTTTCTTTTTTTCAAAGTCTCTGTGCAGTTATTCTCTATCTGAGTACGAGCCTCGCCTGTCCACTCGACTACTCAATCACATTACAGAAACACTGACATAACTAAATAATCATAATATATTTTTTTCAAGGAACCAGTAAACACTATCAAGGGGAATATTATATGAGCCCTGCGGTGGGCTGGTGCCCTGCCTGGGGTTTGTTTCCTGCCTTGTGCACTGTGTTGGCTGGGATTGGCTCCAGCAGACCCCCGTGACCCTGTAGTTAGGATATAGCGGATTGGTTAATGGATGGATGGATTATATGTGCCTGGGGTCACATTAGTATTACCATACAGAATTCTCCCAGATGATTTCATAGTAGTGGCGTTTGCATGGTCTCCCTGTGTCAGTGTGGGTTTCCTCCGGGTACTCCAGTTTCCTCCCACAGTCCAAAGATTAGGTGTATTGGCGATCTTAAATTGTCCTTAGTGTGTGTGTGTGTGGATATAACAGATAGATAGATAGATAGATAGATAGATAGATAGATAGATAGATAGATAGATAGATAGATAGATAGATAGATAGATAGATAGATAGATAGATAGATATGAAAGGCACTATATAATAGATAGATAGATAGATAGATAGATAGATAGATAGATAGATATGAAAGGCACTATATGATAGATAGATAGATAGATAGATAGATAGATAGATAGATAGATAGATAGATAGATAGATAGATATGAAAGGCACTATATGATAGATAGATAGATAGATAGATAGATAGATAGATAGATAGATAGATATGAAAGGCACTATATGATAGATAGATAGATAGATAGATAGATAGATAGATAGATAGATAGATAGATAGATAGATAGATAGATAGATACTGTAGATAGATAGATAGATAGATAGGCTGCAGTGGGCTGGCACCCTGCCCAGGATTTGTTTCCTGCCTTGTGCCCTGTGTTGGCTGGGATTGGCTCCAGCAGACTACTGTGACCCTGTAGTTGGGATATAGCGGGTTGGATAATGGATGGATGGATGAATTTCATAGTAAAAGGTGCTATAATACAACCCCAAAAATGCAGAATCACTCACCTTGACTTTTAGTGACTCTGTTCCTTTCGTTTCAACTGCTGGTATCTTAATAATATAAATAGGAAAACTGTTTTATTATTTTATTAGAATCACTATCACTATGCTAAATGCTTCAGGATGGTGCCACAGTAAAAGGTGCTATATACAAACCCAATAATGCAGAGTCAGTCACCCTGACCTACAGTGACTCTATATAATTAATTTCAACAGATGGTGCTTTAATGATATAAATAGGAAACATAATTGTATTTATTTATCAGAATTAGAAGTACCAGCAAGATGCTTCAGGATAGTTTCATAGAGAAAGGCGCTATATACAAACTCAATAATGCACAATCAACCACTCTGACCTATAATGACCCTGTATCATTCATTTCAATAGCTGGTGTTCTCATGCTAAAAATATGAAAACCGATTTTGATATTTTATTAGAATAACAGGAGCAGCCGAAAGAAGAAGAAGATTAGAATTACTGTTACCATGCAAGATGCTTCAGGATGGTTTCATAGTAAAAGGCGCTATATACAACAATAACAACATTTATTTATAGAGCACATTTTCAATTAAATAATGTAGCTCGAAGTGCTTTACATGATGAAGAAAAGAGAAATAAAAGACAAAATAAGAATTAGAATTAGTTGTTGTTGTTCATAGTGAAAGGCGCTAAATACAAACACAATAACGCAGATTCAGCACTCTGACTTATAATGACTGTCATTAATTTCAACACCTGGTGCTTTAATGATAGAAATAGGAAAACTGTTTTTTTATTTATTAGACTTAGGATTAAAATCAGAGATGCTTCAGGATGGCTTCATAGTGAAAGGCGCTATATACAAACCCAATAATGCAGAATCAGTCACCCTGACCTCTAGAGCCTCTGTATGGCTCATTTCAGCTGCTATGGCTTTTTCTGGAGTGTTAAAGAAACACAGCGAACTTGAGACAATCCAGGCTGCTTCAAGTGCTTGCAATGCAAGAACCCATCCTGGATGGGATGCCAGTTCATTCCCTTGGTGCCAGTTTAGATGTATCAATGTTCCTTTACATGCCTCACAGTAAGAAGATCAGGGTTTCGGTCCTGGGGTCTCACTGCATGGAGTTTGCATGTTCTCCCCATGTCTGCATGAGTTTTCTCCCACAGTCCAAAGACATGCAGATTAGGTGCATTGGCGTTGCTAAAATGGCCTGAGTGTGTGTTTGCCCTGAGATTGACTGGCGCCTTGTCCAGGGTTTGTTCCTGCCTTGTGCAACTATGCCAACTGGGAGAGGCCCCACCCAGTTACCCTGGACTGGATTGAGTGGGTTAGAAAATGACGTTAGATTGACATGAGTAGAACATGCAAAGTCCAGAGGGAAATGAAAGCAGGCAGCAGCGCTCGCCGTTGTGCCACACAGTGACGTGTAGAAGTGACGTGTCACTTGCCATACAGTTTGAGCTTTTGATAAGATGGCACCCCTTACTTCTGGAGTATTCTACTGTCTCAGTTTCCTAAAGTCTAAATCCACAAGACATGCTGGCATCCTAATTTAGACTCCCCAGCACAGTTTCCTCCAAATGAATAAATGTATTGCTTAATTATTATCATTATGCCATTGGCATACGTTATTGTGAAAGGTTTTAATTTCAGGCAGTCTGGGGAGGAATAACACACAGTGAGCAGTTGCTAATTGTTAATCAGGTACTCAGAAAGTCAAGCAAACATCGCAGCCCCGGTGTTGTAAAATAATCGAAACAAAACACGAGGCGCAATTAAATAATCCTGCAAAGGGGATGCTGGAGATGCCGGATAAGGACTGAGGGATAAGGCGCCTCATTTAATTTGTCAATAAATGACAACACTGTTGACATTCTCACCTTCCTTTTTGGGTTCCATGCTGTGCGGGTTATTGATAAACTATAAGGAAGATCCAGCAGCATGGAGGCAAACAAGCATCAAGTAGAGCTTCGGCTTTGGGCCTTTTTAAAGTGTGAAACTGCTGTGCGATAACCAATGACAGCAGATAGGGCGTCAGCTGAGGGCACACGTCGTACAAACAGGTTTTAAATGTAAGCTTAGAACTGCATTTACCATCCTGAACCTGCAGGGGGTGCTCTTTTGGGGACTGAGAAAGCTGAAGTGCACAGGTGGACTGAATGACCGTTTGTCTGCAGTTAGTGGCTTTGGTTAGCCGGCCGGACACAGACATCCTGTCAGGATGGTGCTGCCCTCTAGTGTCCACACTTGCAAACCATGGGCTCCCGGGTCTTCCAATTTTAAATCAGGTGTTCTATCAGTGCTGGTCAAAGCCAATTTGGAGCCCTAGGCGGGGTCCCTTATTGTCCATAACGAGTAGTCTGTATTATTAAACTTCAACAACTGTATTATTAAACTGTTCTTTTAAGGGGACTTCCTGTTCTTCCAGTGGGACTGCCTGTTCTTCCAGTGGGACTTCCTGTTCTTTCAGTGGGACTTCCCATCCTTTCAATATGGCCTCCTGTTCTTTCAACGGAACTTTCTGTTCTTTCAATAGGACTTCCTGTTCTTTCAATAGGACGTCCTGTTCTTTCAGTGGGACTTCCGATTCTTTCAATAGAACTTCCTGTTCTTTCAGTGGGACTTCCTGTTCTTTCAGTGGGACTTCCTGTTCTTTCAATGGGACTTCCTGTTTATTATGATATATCTTGAAATGTGCAAGAAGCTGTTTTGAGATATCTGAAAATGTATTTCAGCTGCCTTAAATTGTACTGTGGATATCTGAAAATGCTATTGAGATATCTTGAAATAATTCAATGTCTTTTTGAAGATTTCTGAAAATGCATTCGAGACATTGTAGAATAAACTTGAGATATCTTGAAATGCATTCAATGGTATCTCAAGAGGAGCAGAGAGCTGTTTTATGAAATCAGTTTGAGATATCTAGAAATGTGTTTTAGATATCTCAAATAACAGTGAATTTCAGGATATCCTAAATGCTTTCTAAATTATTTTCAAGATATTCAATTTTAATATCCTATCTTAAAATAACTTCCTGCGCATTTTGAGATATCCCAAGTAAATGGTCCGATATCTGAGAATAATTTCCTATGCATTCCAGATTTCTCAAAAACATTTGGACATACCTGACAGAATTCCCATTGAAAGAATAAGAAATTTGACAGGAAGTGATGCTGAGGTTTCTCCAAAGGAGATCTCTTGAAATGCACAGGAAGTTATTTTAAGATATCTGAAGGTGTGTTTCTGATATCTTTAAATGCCTGTGGATGCACTTTAAGGTATCTCTAAACGTATTTGTGATATCACAAAATGCACAGGATCTTATTTCAAGATATCTCGAATTGCGTTTTAGGGATCTCGAAATGTACAGTGTATCATTTCAAGATATCCTAAGATCTATTTGACATATCGTAAAATGCATTTCAGATATCTTTAAACGGATGCATTTTCAGATCTGTGATTCAACTTGAGATATCCAAAATCCATGACCAGATACTGTAATATGAATTTTAAGAATATCTCCTGAAATGTTCATTTGAACTAGACAATATCAAGCCTAAAGAGAAAATCAAATCTCTATGACTAAAGACAAGATCAAACAACCTTTCTTTGTTTTAATCCCATTCCAAGTGTTTGCTAACACTCCTGTTCTTGCCATGTAACACTCAATCTTTTCCTTAATTTCTCCTTCCGTTAATTTACCTATGATGAACGTTAAGATTACTGGCCTGCAGTTACTTGGATCAGCCCGATCCCCCTTTTTATAAGACAGTATTTGCTAGCATCCCATCTTTAGGAATTTCTTCAGCGATCAAACATTTTTGAAATATATGTGCCAGGGGTTTATATGTGAGCTCACGATGACAGATGCTATCCGGCCCCGCTGATTTGTTAGATCGCTGCAGGTGCTAGAGTTGTCATCTCAGAGATAACAGGAAAGGGGTTAAAGAGGACGGGAAGAGCCAATCTAGCGCAGGATTTTATTTTATTTTTTGCGCAAATAAAAATCAATTAATTGCTTAATACATCGTGATTAATTTCAGGATTCTTGTAGCCTAAGGGGCCCTGGTCCAGGTTAGTCCGTGCAGAACTTTGGCAGTGAGTAAGAGCCATCCATTGCATCTGTTATATTGGAGACAACTACTACTCCGGTTAAATGGCACTTTTTAAAATTAATTAATTAATTAAGTTCGGCAGCAAGGCCGACAACTTTTACCCCGACACCATTGTTGCTCAGAATTCTTTCTGCGATCCCCTTGATGCTCGCGCGCGGCTCGACCTCCAGCGAGTCAACAGAGACACGTGACTTGGGGCGCCTCGGTGGAGCGGAAGCGAGCGGAGGAACCGAAGCTGGGGCCGCGTCTGTCGTGCCGACTGTCCCGCTAACTGCCGCTGTCCAGAGCAATGAAATCTGCGAGGTGAACTAAAACACAATCAGTACAAATGAGCTGTCATGCTGGACGTATGCGCTTGACAAAAAGAAATGCAGCGCAACCGAAACTCACAACTCCAGCTTTTAAACTATTTATTTGATCAAGTAAAGTTAACCATTTTAAAAAGCTGTAATAACAAAAAATATGGTACTCCACCAGACGATGTGGTCTTCCAACATTTATGTTATGTTTACTTATTATAAAATAATGGAAAATACTGATGAATTTAAAAACAATGTGGAGAGTAAGGGAGGTGCTCTGTGCCATTTTTGAAAGACAACTTAAAATGAGTTTGTGTTAAAGTTAAACGGCCAAATATATTTAGAAGACTAGAAGAGCTCGAGTCTGTTGAAAGATTTAATGATGTCAGTTTTATGTTGTCCTGTTTAATTTACAATGCGCCATGTGTCGCGTGAAGGAAAGGGGCAGTGAAAGGAGTGGGCAGAGGCGGAGGGCATTTCTAGTGCTGGTGAATGAGCTTTTTTATGACATTAATTACTTTAAGTATTTACTTAAAATGTGTAATTTGTAATTAGTATTTTAAGGTAATATCTCATTTAACACATAATGATTGAATACAAACTGTCCTGATTTTGTAATGATTTTATAATACAGTATTTGATAAAAAAAATTCTAAAAAAATCTACCTATCAATCATATAGTGGCTTTAATATCTATCTGTTTATTAAATAGCGCCTTTCCCATCTATCTACAATATTTATATATTATTGAGAGCCTTTCATATCTGTCTGTTCTATATCCATCCATCCATCCATTCTATATTCTATATATATCAATTTACAATATGTTTGTACTATATTATATGGTGCCCTTCCTATCTATCTACAATATCAAAATATTATATAATGCCTTTAATATCTAGCTCTTTATTATATAGTGCCTCTCATATCTGTCTATTTATTCTATAGTGCCTATAATATATATTTATAATATATATGTATTATATACTGCGTTGGGCGGGCGCCCTGCCTGGAGTTTGTTTCCTGCCTTGTGCCCTGTGTTGGCTGGGATTGGCTCCAGCAGACCCCCGTGACCCTGTAGTTAGGATATGGCGGGATGGATAATGGGTGGATGGATGTATTACATAATGCCTTTCATATCTCTATTTATTGTATAGTGCATTCTCTATTTACCTATTATATACTGCTTTTCTGATCTATCAACAGTAACTATGAATTATATAGTGCCTTTCCTATCTATCTACAATATCAATTTATTCTATAGTGCCTATAATATTTGTTTACAATGTCTACGTATTATATATTGTATTCTCTATCTATTTATCTGTTATATGGTGCCTTTCCTATTTATCTACAACAGCTATATATTATATAGTGCCTTTCATATCTATCTATATATTCTATAGTGCCCATATCTATTTACAATATGAATGTATTATATAGTGCCTTTCATATCTGTCTCTTTCTCTATTGTATAGTGCATTCTCCATCTATATATCTGTTACTGTATATAGTGCCTTTCCTATCTATCTATAATATCTATCTTTTATATATATATAATCAGTCAGTCAGTCAGTGTCCAACCCGTTATATCCTAACACAAGGTTACAGGTGTCTGCAGGAGCCAATCCCAGCCAACACAGGGAGCAAGGCAGGGAACAGACCCCGGGCAGGGTGCCAGCCCACCACAGGGCACACACACCCACACACACACCAAGCACACACTAGGGACAATTTAGGATCCAATCCACCTAACCTGTGGACTGTGGGAGGAAACCGACGCAGACACGGGGAGAACATGCAAACTCCACACAGGGAGGACCTGGGAAGTGATGTCTATGTATTATATATTGATCTCTCTATGTATTTATCTATTATATGGTGCCTTTCCTATCTACATTAACTATGAATTATATAGTGCCTTTCATATCTATCTATATATTCTATAGTGCCCATAATATCTATTTACAATATGAATTATTATATAGTGCCTTTCCTATCTATCTCTCTCTCTCTATTGTATAGTGCATTCTCCTTCTATATGTCTATTACTGTCTATAGTGCCTTTCATATCTCCGTCTGTCTGTCTGTCTGTCTGACTGCGTGTTTGCCATTTGTTTTCACCAAGTCAGTTACCAGCGTAGCCCAAATGAAGGCTGAAAAGCGCAGCCCTCCTTCCCAGGCAGGGCGCCGTTATTCCTATTAAACTTGAACACAATATGCAGGCTTTAAGTTAATACTTGAACACAATGGCGAGGCTGTAATAATGGCTTTTCTGTCAAATCAGTCTCCCGTTAAAAGCTGACTAAATGTTAACTTGAGACTTTCACATTTGTGTTAAGCCTCATGACTTTGCCGGGCCCCGTATGGCATTGTTCAAAGAATGATTGAATGTTTCCCTAGAGCAGAAAAAAAATAAAAAAAAAAATAACCCAGCCATGTCACAACGGTGTACATTCGCTGTTCTTCAACCTTTAATACCAAGATAGCAAAGGCAACGATTAATTTGAAGACAGAGTCCAGATGGGCCGGATGGCCTGGCGGCTGAGCGGATGGACTGTAAAGCCATGAGGCTCCCAAGTGTTGAGTCAAAGTGCCTGCCAGTGCCCACCTGCAGGTAGAAATGTGCAGATCAGCGCCCTACGTTTGGGAACCACCTGGGACTGCAGGATACTTGGGAAAGCCCAGTGTGACTTTGACTTGCCGGTCAGCCCTCACCTTACAGAAATGTGAAATGCCAGCTGTAGCTGAGGACAGCACTGGGGTGAGGGTCACCAGTTACAGGCCAAATCAGCTGATTTTTGTGTGGTGCCCTTCACTGCCTCTGAAAGGCACTATATCAGATCACATCAGCAGACTTGCAGGGTGACCATGATCGAGTCACTTCACCTGCCAGTATGGTCCTCATGTGATCAATCGGTTGCGACACTACGAAGGGCACTATATAAAGTCACAGTGCTTGCTCCACAACAGCAGACTTGTGGTGTGTCTTTGAGTGACTCGTTTCACCCGCCAGCGCTCATCTTGCACAACACCTGTAAACAATACTGAAATCAGGCTCATTATAAAAGGCGCTATATAAAACCATAAGGCGTAGTCCACAACAATAGCCTTGCAGTTTGACCTCATTTAAGTCATGTCACCTGCCAGCGCTCACCTTCTGGAAATGTGGCAATAAGTACACCACACCAGTCAACAACACTGAGATTTGACCCTCTATGAAAGGCACTATATGATTTTTGGTCCGCAACAACAGACTTATGGTGTGACCTTGATTGCCAGCATTCAGCTCATACAAGTGTGGCAATAAGAGCAGTGTATCTGTGAACCATCTGGGAATAGGGGCCACTGTGAAAGGTCCTATAAAATCACAACACCTAGTCCACCATATTTGAGGTGGGACCCTGATTGAGTCAATTCACCTGGCAGCACTCACCTTCTACAAATGTGGAAATAAGTGCACTGTACCTGTAAACAGTATCTAGGTGAGACCCCCCCAGCCATATAAACAACTATATAAAATCATATACAAATATTATTATTATGCTTGTGTGTGTGTGTGTGTGTGTGCCCTGTGGTGGGCTGGCGCCCTGTCCGGAGTTTGCTTCCTGCCTTGCGCCCTGTGTTGGCTGGGATTGGCTCCAGCAGACCCCCGTGATCCTGTAGCAGGTTGGATAATGGATGGATGGATGGATGAAAGGAATTATCTGTTTTCAAAAATTTAACAAACTGCAGCATTCATAACCATGCTTAATTTAAATGGCTCTACCTTAAAGAAATGTGTTGTTGAATTATTTGGTTAATTTTTTATTGTAATGTTTTTTACAGTGGGAAGTTTTAGTGGTTGCGTTTATTGTGCAAGTCTATAAATCTGTTTATTGTAAAATGGCATGAAAAGCGGGATAGTGTAGGCAGGCAAAAGGTTGGGGTACCGGTTTGGTTGCCCCTTTTAATTATAAGAAAGAAAAAAAGAGCGCGCAAAAAAAAAAAAAGTGGCTACCGTCACCCCAGCAATGAGTAGTGGAGGTGGCAGCGGAGTCGGAGCTCCGCCCTCCGCGTCTGCAGGTCCAATACGGACTTCTACACCTATCCTGTAAAGCCATAGACATAAATAGGTAGACGCCGCATTCACTGTGTTGCCCAGTCGACACGATACATCAGCGCGTCCGCCCTATTGCGAGAGGCAAAAGTGCCACTTAAACTAATACAGGTAAGATGTGGAAACTGGGTTTTCTGATGAAAAAACAATAACGTTTAAAACAGCATCGTTTACATACAACACATTTTGGCGAATCGTTTAAATTCAATTATTTATATGCCTTTATACACTAATGATGGCAATTATTAAATAATAATAATAATTATTATTATTAAATGATTCCTCCCATATAAGTACCATTTCTGGGACTGCCTTCTTCCATCTCCGAAACATTTCTAGACTTCGTCCTGTTCTTACGCAACACAGTACTGAAGTATCGGTTAATGCCCGAGTCACCTCACGTATAGATTACTGTAATGCTATTCTATCTGTCATCCCACAAAAACGTATCCATCACTTACAACTTATTCAAAATTTTACTGCCAGGATAATAACCTGCGGTTCTAAATCCACTGAACACATCAAACCGATTCTCTCTCAACCTCACTGGCTCCCTGTTCACTACTGAATACAATACTAAATCCCACGCTGAACATTTAAAGCTCTCCACAACCTCGCTGATCTCCAGACTTGCACTCGTCTCGCTCACTCAGATCCTCATCTGCAGCTCGACCTTCTGTACCACACGTCAGACTCAGTGCTATGGGAGCTCGAGCGTCTCTCATTGTGCTCCTCAACTCGGGAATTCTCTTCCTTCTCATATTTGTCAGCTCGATTCAATATCACATTTTAAAACTGCCCTCAAAACTTATCTTTTCAAACTGGCATACCAATTGTGAATTTTGCACTGTTACTGCCAGTTATCTTTGTTTGTTTGCTGATTATTGCTTTTTGATTTATCATTCTCTTGTTTTAATTTTACTAATATTGTTTAATTTTATTGTAAGGTGATCTTGTGTGCTAAGATTATAAAACAGGATTTTCTAATGGCCAAATATAACCAAAACAATTGTTCAGCCTTACCTACGAAATGTAATCCCCCGGGATCTGGATTGGAGCGTACAGCGGTTTGTACAATCCCAAGCAGCACATGCATAAGGCATCTTTATCCATTACTTCACTCCACAGCAGTGCCACTCGCAATATGGCGGCGACGTTGACGTACGATGCTGCTGGTCATGCGGCATCTAGTAATTCTATGTCTATGTGGGCAGCAGTGTCGGCACAGGACGGGGCAGAGTCTTCGCGAAGCATTGTGGGCGGAGCAAGGCGTCGCCCTTGAGCGGCCTTTTGTGCTACGGTGGTAAGAGAAAATGCTGTCAGCGCCTCCTCTTGTCCTGGGGTGGAACTGCTTGCCTCACCAGTGCCAGGATGGTGGAACACGGCCGCAGATGCGTGACACTAGCTATCTGTTCTTTATGGTGCCTTTCATATCCATCTATAGATATTTTTATTCTCTCTTCATCTCAGTGCTTTGCTGATCAGTGTTATAACAATAGAATAGTTATCATTCTCATTGAAAATTGTTCATAATAATGGCATAATGAAAAGATGATTTATGTTTGCAATGCTATATAGTCATACTGTGTGGAGTTTAAGGCGTTTACATTTTTATCTCAATAAAGGTTTTTTTTTTACATTGAATCTATCTATCTATCTATCTATCTATCTATCTATCTATCTATCTATCTATCTATCTATCTATCTATCTATCTATCTATCCATCTATCTAAAACTGTATAAAGAGCCTTTCCTATCTATCACTATGTAAATATCTTTGTGTGCTGTTTTAGAAATTTGGGGATTGCTTTTCTTTTTTTTCCAGAAATTATTTCCAGTTTTCTAATAGAATAGACGTCTCCAGAACAAATAAAAAGAAATATCTACTTAGTGATGTGCTGCTGGGCCAAGCTAAACAACGTGATGGGGAGCACACTGATTACTGAGGCCTTATGCAGGTTTGAAGGTTTTATTCAAACCACAAGGAGTGTATGGAATTTACACTAAAGGGGAAAACCGCATGGAAAACACGGACGTCTACCAACCTGAGTGACCAAAAGCTCAAGACCCTCAAAGCGAATGTCTGAAGGGGGAATCACTGAGCAGATTAGCCTACCTGTATTCCCGTAAAGAAGGGAGGAGTGTGACAGTGGGGGGACAACAGTAGAGACCCCCCAAAGCCAGTCAGAGACTGTCAAAGTGGGACACAAACTGGCATCTCCATCTCCTCATCAACAGTACCTCAGATTAAAAAACTAGCGGACTGACTTTTTCACCAAAAACACAATTCAAGCTTCACAGTTTAGTTTTCACACTTAGCACATTCAAATCACTTTAGTGTCTTTTGTGATTGGTCAAAATAATCCAATAAAACAAAAATACAAAGAATCAATGCAGAAAAAGAATCTACACATCTGTCATGGTTATGCACTGTGTGAGACCTGCGAGGTGTGTCTGTTAACATTACTTACCACCATGTTTAAGCTGTCTATTATATAGTGCCTTTCCTGTCTGTTTACCTTTCCATCATTCATATAGTGCCTTTCACCTAGCTATCTACCTATGTAATTTCATGTTTGTATTTAGATCTGATTATGCATATAACTATTTATCTAATGCAATTCTTTATGTATCTCTCTCTCTCTCTAAATATATATATATGTATATATACTGTATATATACTGTATATATAAATTTATAACTATAGGTATCTATCCATCTCTCTCTCTCTCTCTCTCTCTCTCCATAGACAGTATATATATATATATATATATATATATACGTATATATATATATACACATTATATCTATATATTTATAGCTACTGCATATGTATCTATCTATACCTCCATATATATATATACATAAAATATATATACAGTGTATCTGTATATTTATATGTATATGTATCTCTCTCTCTCTATACTGTATATATATATATATATATATTTATATATATATATGTATATATATATTATACATAAGCTTGCCATGCTCCGTGGCTTCGCCCGCATTGTATAGAACAGGACAGTGAGGAGGGCACCACCCGACTGCCTACTCCTGTTGTCACACTTCCCCCTCCCCTCAGCCCACAGCTTCTCTCTCGGATTGGCACGAATATCACTCCTGCAAGCAAACTGTGATTCTTAGCACTATGACAGAAGTCACAAAATCAATCAGAATGTCCAAGCAAATTCTAGAAAAAACCATGATCTAAATCCATGAAGTACTTCTCCCATTCGCTAGCTAAACAGAGGTAAGGTACACACACAGAGGCTGGCGCGTGAGTGAGGAGGGCCCTGCTCCCCTTCCCTCGGCCCACTGCGTGTCTCTCAGATTTGTACAAATAAATTGATACAGCAAGTGAAATAAGATTCTTAGCACGATGAGAGAAGTTGCAAAATCAACTGGAATATTCAAGAAAATTCTAAAAACAACCCGAAATCTCTTAAGTAGTTCTTTCGTGAAAAGCGGA
Organism: Polypterus senegalus; assembly: GCF_016835505.1. Taxonomy (NCBI): domain Eukaryota; kingdom Metazoa; phylum Chordata; class Cladistia; order Polypteriformes; family Polypteridae; genus Polypterus; species Polypterus senegalus. The sequence goes on from NC_053169.1 coordinate 10,312,428, forward strand.
CAGACAGACGTTGGATTATACATAAATATTATATATATATATATATATATATATATATATATATATATATATACATATACATACAGTGGTGTGAAAACTATTTGCCCCTTCCTGATTTCTTATTCTTTTGCATGTTTGTCACACAAAATGTTTCTGATCATCAAACACATTTAACCATTAGTCAAATATAACACAAGTAAACACAAAATGCAGTTTTAAATGATGGTTTTATTATTTAGGGAGAAAAAATCCAAACCTACATGGCCCTGTGTGAAAAAGTAATTGCCCCTTGTTAAAAATAACCTAACTGTGGTGTATCACACCTGAGTTCAATTTCCGTAGCCACCCCAGGCCTGATTACTGCCACACCTGTTTCAATCAAGAAATCACTTAAATAGGAGCTGCCTGACACAGAGAAGTAGACCAAAAGCACCTCAAAAGCTAGACATCATGCCAAGATCCAAAGAAATTCAGGAACAAATGAGAACAGAAGTAATTGAGATCTATCAGTCTGGTAAAGGTTATAAAGCCATTTCTAAAGCTTTGGGACTCCAGCGAACCACAGTGAGAGCCATTATCCACAAATGGCAAAAACATGGAACAGTGGTGAACCTTCCCAGGAGTGGCGGCCGACCAAAATTACCCCAAGAGCAGAGGCGACTCATCCGAGAGGTCACAAAGACCCCAGGACAACGTCTAAAGAACTGCAGGCCTCACTTGCCTCAATTAAGGTCAGTGTTCACGACTCCACCATAAGAAAGAGACTGGGCAAAACGGCCTGCATGGCAGATTTCCAAGACGCAAACCACTGTTAAGCAAAAGAACATTAGGGCTCGTCTCAATTTTGCTAAGAAACATCTCAATGATTGCCAAGACTTTTGGGAAAATACCTTGTGGACTGATGAGACAAAAGTTGAACTTTTGGAAGGCAAATGTCCCGTTATATCTGGCGTAAAAGGAACACAGCATTTCAGAAAAGAACATCATACCAACAGTAAAATATGGTGGTGGTAGTGTGATGGTCTGGGGTTGTTTTGCTGCTTCAGGACCTGGAAGGCTTGCTGTGATAGATGGAACCATGAATTCTACTGTCTACCAAAAATCCTGAAGGAGAATGTCCGGCCATCTGTTCGTCAACTCAAGCTGAAGCGATCTTGGGTGCTGCAACAGGACAATGACCCAAAACACACCAGCAAATCCACCTCTGAATGGCTGAAGAAAAACAAAATGAAGACTTTGGAGTGGCCTAGTCAAAGTCCTGACCTGAATCCAATTGAGATGCTATGGCATGACCTTAAAAGGCGGTTCATGCTAGAAAACCCTCAAATAAAGCTGAATTACAACAATTCTGCAAAGATGAGTGGGCCAAAATTCCTCCAGAGCGCTGTAAAAGACTCATTGCAAGTTATCGCAAAGCGCTTGATTGCAGTTATTGCTGCTAAGGGTGGCCCAACCAGTTATTAGGTTCAGGGGCAATTACTTTTCACACAGGGCCATGTAGGTTTGGATTTTTTCTCCTAAATAATAAAACCATCATTTAAAAACTGCATTTTGTGTTTACTTGTGTTATATTTGACTAATGGTTAAATGTGTTTGATGATCAGAAACATTTTGTGTGACAAACATGCAAAAGAATAAGAAATCAGGAAGGGGCAAATAGTTTTCACACACATATATAATGTATCCATAGCTATCTATCTATCTATCTATCTATCTATCTATCTATCCATATCATGCCACACATGCACACCAAAAGACCACCTTCCAGATACCACCCCAAGACGAGAGGGGGCACTGTCACCAACAGTCTTGCGTCCTCTTTCATTACCTCCTCCCCTCACAGCTCATAAAATGCCCCTTAAGGATAGCAAAGCCAAGGAAGCCCCTCCCCTGCCAGGCTGTCCAGTATAAAAGGGAGGCCCACTCAGGATGTGCCATCTAATTTGGACCCGACCCCCCAGCACAGACAGAAAGTCTTTGAGAACCCCACCAGCACAGTTTAGGAGGCCATACGTTGTCGTGCCATTGTGCACGTGTTTGGTTTTGAAGTTTTTTTGTGTTTTACCCCAAGTATTGCTGGACTTGCCCTGGCTCATCGGCAGCCCCACTACAATATATGATCTGATTGGGCATGATCATCGGTGCCAGGCAGGCTTGTTTGAGTTTTTGTAGAACTGCTGATCTCTCGGAATTTTCACGCATGACACCCTCTAGTGTTTACTCAGAGAGGTGCAACAAACAGAAAACATCCAGTGAGCCACTGTTCTGCAGACAGAAACGCCTTGTAGATGAGAGCAGGCAGAGGAGAATGGCCAGAGTGGCCCGAGCAGACAGGATGGGTTACGTTAACTCAGGTAAGCAGTCTGTGCAACTTTGGGGAGCAGAAAAGCATCTCAGATGGCACAACGTGTCAGACCTTGAGGTGGATGGGCTACAACAGAAGAAGACCATGTTGGGTTTGACTCCTGTCAGCCAAGACCAGAAAGCTGAGGGTGCAGTGGGCACATACACACCAAACCTGGACAGCTGAAGACAGGATAAAGCGTAGCCTGGTCTGATGAATCTCGATTTCTGCTGAGGCACACAGATGGTTGGCACCAACAGCATGGATCCTGGCACCCCACCTGACTTGGGTCAACAGTCCTGACCGCCGATGGTGGTGTAGTGGTGTGGGGAACGTCACTTTAGCCCCATTAATACCAATCAATCATCACTTGAGCACCACAGCCAACCTGGTGACCCTTCTTAGAGTCTAATGGCTACTTCCAACATCATAAATGGATTGACCCCTCAAGATATTAGAAACGAGGTGTCACAAAGCTGACAGGTTTCATGAACACTCTTGAGTGGTCTTTTCAGTCCAACAGAACACCTTTGGGATGTGGTGGAGCAGGAAATTCACAGCATGAAGGTGCAGCTAACAAATCTGCGTGAACTACGTGATGCAATCACATCATCATGGCCAGGATCTCAAAGAAACGTTTCTGACATCTTGAGGGGTCCATGCCACAAAGAGCTAAGGCTGTTTTGTGAGGCAGAGGAAGGCCATCCCTAGCCTTAGTATGGTGGGCTGAAGGATTCACTCAGTGAGTGTACTGTACATGCGTAGCTGCTACTGACTCACGGACGCAAGACACCGACCTCAAATCCTACACCTCGATGCGGCCCCCGTGGTGTTGGCACATCAGGGGTTCCTGACACATCGTGGAAACATGCAGATCAGGAGAAATGGTAGCCGTGCATTGGCTGCACTGAGGCTTGTCTGAGTGGGCTGTCACCTCATCCAAGGCCATTTCCTCCTTTGTGCCCAACGCTGCCAAGATGGGCTCTGCCAATTTGTGACTCCGAATTGGATTGTGGGACTGAGTGTGTTATGTTTTATCAGATTCTCTAAATGTGTGCAAATCCATCCATCCAGCCATCTTCTGAAGCCCCTTATCCAGAGCAGAGCAGGTCACGGGGGAAGATGACATCCACCCTAGAAAGCATGGGAATTACAAATAATCACAAATAACCAATTGAGATAAAGCAGGGGAAACAAACAAAAAAAAGATTTAAAGGAAACTAATCAAAGTAACAGACCCATCCATCCAACCATTTTGTAACCCGCTGAATCCGAATACAGGGTCACGGGGGTCTGCTGGAGCCAATCCCAGCCAACACAGGGCACAAGGCAGGAACAAATCCTGAGCAGGGTGCCAACTCACCACAGGACACACACAAACACACCCACACACCAAGCACACACTAGGGCCAATTTAGAATCGCCAATCCACCTAACCTGCATGTCTTTGGACTGTGGGAAGTAACAGACCCCTAATATCAAAATCCTAACTACAAGACCCCTAAAACAAGAAGACCCCAAACAACAAGAACAAACACAGAGTGGAGGGTCAAACGTTACAGAAGAGAGACGAAGGCACACAAGCCGACCCAACAACTAACCAAAGATGGGGCTGGGATGATAGATAGATGGGGGGGAGCTTGACAGGGCAACATCTGGAAGGGCCACACGAAGCTGGGATATGAAAAATGACAGGACGCCCTGAGGAGCAGCAGCATCACCAGTGAGGCTTCGCAAAAGTCGAAAGTTCGTATTCATGGCGGATTTTAGAAAAATGACAAATAAAGAAATGCGGAGGATTACTGAGGAGTTCTGTTCAAGATGAGCTTTCTTTATCTCTACTGATGAATTAAAACCTGTAATTATTTGTTTAAAAACCTGTCCTTGTTTCCAAGCAAGAAAATACCGCCTGTCTGATAAAGGACTGTAAATTCTTTTTAATCAAATGTCTGTCTATCACTTTGCACTTTATTTATCTACATCTGCCATTCTGTCATAGTCAGGATCGACACACGTGTTCATATTTATTTACTTTGTGTAGTCAATTTCATGTCTGTCTGTCTATGATATGTGTCATTATATATCTATGATGTAGCGCCTTTCACATCTATCTATGATATATCTAGGTATCTATGATAGAGTGCATTTCACATCTTTCTATCTATAGTATAGTGCCTTTCATGTCTTTCTATCTATATACTGTATAATATATAGTGCCTTCTGCATCGTTCTATCTATGATATAGTGCATTTCACATCGTTCTATCCGTCTGTAGTATAGTGCCTTTCACATGTCTTTATCAATTTAAGATAAAGTGCCTTTCATGTCTGTCTATTTATGATATAGTGCCTTTTGCATCTTCTGTCTATCTACTATACAGTGCATTTCATGACTACCTTCTTATCTATGACAGAAATGTGCAAAAGGCACTTAATCTATTTAGCTATCTATGACATAGCGCTTTCATATTTTTGTATCTATCTATAGTATAGTGCCTTTCATAGCTATCTATGATATAGTAGCATTTCACATCTTTCTATCTGTCTAAAGTATAATGCCTTTATCTATATAAGATATAGTGCCTTTCATAGCTATCTATTTATGATATACTGCCTTTTATACCTAGGTATCTAGGATATAGTGCATTTCACATCTTTCTTTCTATAGTATAGTGCCTTTCATGTCTTTCTATCTATATACTGTATAATATATAATGCCTTTCATGTCTTTCTGGCTATCTATCATATAGTGCCTTTCGCATCTTCTGTCTATCTATTATACAGTGCATTTCATGGCTATCTACTTATCTATGATAGAAATATGCAAAAGGCACTCTATCTGTCTATGATATAGCTCTTTTCATATCTTTGTATCTATCTATAGTATAGTGCCTTTCATATTTATCTATCCATGAGATAGCATTTTGCATCTTTCTATCTATCTATAGCGTAGTGCCTTTCATATCTACTGTAGCTGTCGGAGATATACTGCCTTTCATGTCTTTTTAGCTATCTATGATACAGTGCCTTCACATCATGTAATTTCTATAATACGTTTGCATGTATGTATCTGTGTATCTCTCTACCGGATTTCTGTATGTACATAAAACAAATTAACATTAAATAGTATCAAGCACTTGCGGTTGACTGTTTTCCATAACAGACACTTTCAGATTGAATTTCCTCAACAGTTAAAAATGTAATCTCAGTACAATCTCAAAAATAGCATTTCTAGAATAGCACTTCAGGTTTTTTTTTTTTTTGATTCCTCGCAGAACGTTTGTGTAACAACGCGGTTCTTCAGATCAATGCCATAGAGGAGTTCCTAAAAGAACTATCCACAGAAAGAACCTTTATGTACTTAGACCTGTAACAAGTTCTATAAATAACCATAAATAGATGGGAACAGATTTATGAAACACCAACGTACTCTTGATTTTAAAAGGATTTGTGCCGCATGCAATCACTCTGGCTAAATTCATGTTTCCGCGATCTGTCAGAATCCTGATAGGCAGCCCACTGGACAATAAAGGTTTCTGATGTGTCCATAATATTATGAACCTCACCAAAGCTCAAAGAGCCGAGTTCATATGCAAAGATGCGCTCCCAGAATGAAATGTTTCTTTGTCGGGCAATGTTTCTGTAAGCAGTCATACAACAAAGTGGCAATTTACAACTGTTATTTTATGAGGGTAGAAACTATACAGAAATATGTAGATATGAACGCCACTATAAAAATGATAGATATATGGATTACAAAAACACTGTAAGATAGATAGATAGATAGATAGATAGATAGATAGATAAGACACTATATAGATAGATAGATAGATAGATAGATAGATAGATAGATAGATAGATAGATAGATAGATAGATAGATAGATAGATAATGAAAGGCACTATATTAGATAGATAGACAGACGGACAGACATTTTTCTACTTTATTGTACCAAGATGATTTCAGTCCACTGTTCAGTTCATTTTGTGACAAACCCCAGGCTGCAGTTGGCTGTGGACTCCAAATAGCGGACCTAAGTACCACACTTTTCCGTGAACAGGACTCCACGTATATTTGTAACAAAGACAGACGAAATAAAACAAATCTTCTGCCCGACGGCACATTTATCTGTGTCTGCTGTGTGGCACGGCAAAGGAATGCAGGGTTGCATAATAAGAGATGGTGAGCCTGTCCAGGTAACATCCCCTGTAATAAAGCTGTCCTGTCCTAAGAATACTACTGGGAGCCGAAAATGTCGGGGGTCTTTAGCTGGAGCCGGACTTGCAATATTATTTACGAGGCCGACTCTCAAAGAAACAGCAGATACATGACGGTGATTTGGCAGCCCCGCTTGCCTTTTTAAGAACTCCCAGTTCAGTAATGCCCGTGAATGCACTTGGCACTCCACCAACCGACCTGATAGTCGGGAAACCCAAAATGAAACCCTGGCAGGAGCTTTCAAATCATTGCTCTGGCAGACAGATCTGCTGTAGAAGATAAGACTCGCAGGTGCCACTTGAACGGCAGACCCCTGACCAGTTGTCCTTGTTGTGGGTATTTTGTTTTATTTGTTGTCCACTAGATGGGAGTGTCCGATTTAAAAGCATTTCGTACAAATCGCAATAGGCGTCTTGAAAACAAAAGCAAATTAAAAGAAACAAAGGCTATGGGAAGGTTCTTCGTCTGTGAAGGAGGCAGAGTGGCGCAGTGTTTACGGCTTTGGACTTCAAACTCTGACGTTCCACTATTGGCGGTTTGTGATGGTGAGCGAGTCACTCCTCATATCTTTACGCCAGTTAGAACAGAACATTTGAAAATAATAAACGTATCGGAAATATAATTCGCCTTGGATAAATGAGTCAGTTAAATACAAGTGAGTAAAAGCTCGTTTGTGCTTTATTTACTATGTTGAATATTCGGTCGCGAAGACGCGACCAACTTCAAGTGTCGCAAAATGAAAAACATTTAAAGAAAAAAGAATTTGCCCTGTTTTTGCTATAAACTTAACACATTTTTTTTATTATTTTATGGGTAACAATTTACTAGGTGTCATATCTTAAGTATATCCGCAGGATCGTTCAATTACTTTTTTGCCGGCCAATTTAGATGGACGTGTTTGATCGCAAACAGCAGGGTGCCCTTTCCTTCTTTTTTTATCGTTGTATCTAACCGCCTATTAGAGCTCGGAAGAATCGCGGTAGCCTCTTGGCTCTGCTGCCACGTTTTCTTTGATGACCTCTAGTTAGAGCCGAGGCGACGCTTAATATTTAGACGACTGAGCGTGATTGGTAGGACTAAAGAGAAAGAAGGAGAAGCACAAATAGACAGACAGACAGATAGCTAGACAGAGATGAAAGGCACTATATAATAGATAGATAAATATGAAAGGCACTATATAATAGATAGATAGATAGATAGATAGATAGATAGATAGATAGATGTGAAAGGCAGTATATGATAGATAGTTAGGAAAGGCAGTATATAATAGATAGATTGACAGATAGATAGATATGAAAAGAAATATATAATAGATAGACAGATATGAAAGGCAGTATATAATAGATAGTTAGAGATGTGAAGGCGCTATATAATAGATAGATATGAAAGGCACTATATAATAGATAGATAGAATGTATCTGTCTATCGCGTACATATAGTGATTTATCTATCTCTAGATCTAATATGTGGTGCCTTATCTATATATTAATTTATTATATAGTGTCTAACCTGTCTATTCATGTATTATATGGTGCCTTATCTGTCTCTTTCATTGTATTTAACGAATGGTTCTTTAGAATACAGTGCCTTGTCACTGAGCAGGACTCCGAAAATGATGACCACGTACGCTAACCATCACACGACTCTTTCGGCTGGCCGTGAATTGACGCGCTCAGATCGGTACAATTCCACACTTGCACCGCCGTATAAAGCAAAAGCAGGAAGACCTCAAGACTGTGGAAACTGCCCTGGGATCCTAATTAGAAGAAGAAAAAGAAAAAAAAAAAATGCCAGCACACCTCGAGTGAGATAAAAGCAGCTCCCCGCAGCCGACTGATGCCTCTGATGCAGGCTTGGCATTATTTTGACAAAGCACGCCGAATTCTCTTAACCGCGGTTATGCAAGGTTGCAATCCAAGACATTACCACTTAATCCTAATACAGAGCATTTACTTGGCGCGATTCCGGTAAAAGCACATGGATTTGGCCTGAAATGTTCACTTTTCGGATATTTAACATGTATAAAAGACATTAGAAATAAAGAGGCAAAGAGGACCGGCTGCCTCCTCTAGCGCTCCTCGGGAGACGCAAGTGGAAATTGTGCGATGCAATAGCCGGTCATGCGATTCTCACGGCATATCCAGCGGCCAAACTGCAACGGCGGCAAACAAAACGAAAACATATGCAAATAAATCCAGGAGCAGATAACTTACCTTCTGCCAGGAGGCGCATTGCATGCACAAAAGAAGGATCCAAGCTATCTTTCTCGGCCATCAGCTCTGGCAGATATTTCTCTTGCTCCATAACACTGCTTCCCTTCATCAAACGTGCAGCTTTGTGCTTGTGAATGCAAAGGAGAGAAAAAGATCTACAAATCTCTCAGTTTGAAGATATATGAAGAAAACATATGGAAAAAAGGCTGCCAGGATCTGCAATCTGAATCGGTCTTCACGGCCAATGTGTAAAAAAAAATAAAAAAATAAAAAAAATAAAAAAACAACGCTATAACGAAATCCCCAAAGTGACCGCTTTAACGCTTCAAACCCATTTGTGGCATGAAGTCGACTCTCTCCTGTTGGAGCCAAGCACCTTAACTAGTGAGACGCTCCGCCGTGCCCGCCCCCGGGAAATCTGATTGGTTACACAAAGAGATAGGAGCAATTGCCAGAATACCAATGGTTCGGGGGCTCGTCAGGCAATCTCCATCGCCACCGAAATCGGCTGGAGCTCTTACGGCTGCTGTCCGCGGTGCTGAAAAGAAAAAAAAAAAAAGACGCGCTAGTTAAGCCCCTTCCAGTCCGCCGCTGCCCCTTTCTGTTGTCGAGATGCGGTGGGCTTCCACGCCGCATCCAGAGCGAGACATAAAAGGCCAGCCCTTTGTACTCGGCTTCTTCGCCCGCCGACGATAAAGAAATGCGCGCGATGGCACCTAAAGAAGCCTTTTGTTCCAAGGCGTTCAGACGCGGCGACTCGTCTGCGCGCTAATGCCGGAGTGGCCGCTTTAACGGCGAAGTCGGGAGTTCACTTCGCAGCAGGGGTAGGACCAACAAAGCGGATTTTAGCGAGACTGAAAACAGGAGTGACATCCTTGAGGACATATAATCATTCATCTTTAAAAGGTGGCCAGGACAGATTATGAAAAAAGAGCACCATTGACACACTCATATGTAACAGCTAACTGAAAACGAACCTGTAAACGATTCCGTTATGACAATTAAGAGAGGGGTGTTTAAATTGTAAACGATGCCAGCATTTGGACTTTCGTTTTTTTTTTTTCTGTGCCCCAGTAATTAACCCTAATAGTGATTTTATTTACAAAATATCAGTGATCGTGCCCAAGCTTCTTCTTCTTCTTCCTTACTTCTATGTGGGGTCGTGCCTAGGCTATTGTTTAAAAAACGAAGTTTCTAGAAATGCTATAATACGACGCAGCAATGGATACTGGGCTGGCACGTTAAAATAATCCAGTGAACGCAAGACAAAGAATAACACCAGGCGCCTATCCAAGAGATAAAGAAGGAAAGGTCAGCGAGTGAGGAAAGATGGAGCTCAACTGGTCCCCTGGGTTGGCTTCAGGCATGCTTGTGGGGCAGTAACAGAGCCTTAACATCCAAGCCAACGCCGAAAAAAAAAAAATAATAAAAACAGCTTTTATTTCTGCTAGATATGATAGCACTGATGTGTGTGGGTGTTTTGCCTTTTCCAGTCAACTGAATAATGTGTTAAAAGTCTAACGTGTCCTAATTATATTTATTTCATGTTTTTGCTTTTCCTTTGAGTTTTTAATCGCATTTTTTTTTCCAACAGTGGCTCAAATGGTGGCACTGCTGCCTCGCAGTAGGGAGGCTGAAGTTGGTGGTCCAGGTGTTCCCTGTGTGAAGTCGGTATGTTCTCCCCGTGTCCATTGTGAGTTTTCACCCGCCATCCAAAGACATGCAGGTTAGGTGAATTGGCGATGATAAATGTGCCCACGTGGGTATGTGTTCACCCTCTGATGGACTGGCACCCTGTCCAGGTGTTGTTCTTGCCTGGCACCCAATGGTTGCTGGAATTGGCTCCTGTGACACTGCCCTGGATAAGCAGGTCAGGAAAAAGATGGATGTCTTCTAAGTTTTTTATTTTTGTCTTTTAAAGGAGAAACACCAAATTATAGAAAGGGTTTTTCAATATTAGATGGCATGTCATGGGGCTTTACAAGTATACAACTATTGTGCAATTATTGACATCATCTGTTTTATATTTAGATTGATAGGCATGAAAGGCACTATATCATAGATAGATAATCTTGAAGGGATGGTTTGGCCTCTGGTATGGGATGGAGAGTGATGCCTTACTTGGCCAGGAGGCCATAATGGGTAGACTACATAAGTGGAGGTGCCACCAAGTCATATAATGTATGGACTGATTATCAAGGACAGTTTAACCCTCTGGGAAAAAGGTGTCAGTACTACTCAAAAATGGTTCCAGTTTGGACTTCGTCATGTTCCATAGGATCTGTAGTCCAGAAAGGTCCATGGGTGCCATTAGAAGGTGCTGCCGGGAAAATATCTCCCTACTTTAAGGAGCTTCTGGATGACCCAGAAATGCTTCCATCATGCTACATGGTGACATTGGAAGGACTCCCAGGTCCAACATAAAAGGAGCCATTTTGCCTCATTTCGGTGAGTCCATGTTAGGAGGCAAAGGGCAAAGTCACCTGGAAGCATTTAAAGAGATGAACTTTTAGAACTGTGGTTGTGTCATTTGGCCGTTGTCCTGTCAAGGAACTGTTGTTAAATAAATATTATTTATTTGAAAAATGGGACTGTGTCTGATAGAGTTGTGTCTGCTGTTAGGGGCTTTCGGGTACCCCCATGTGGACACAATAGATAGAATCAGAATCAGACTTATTGGCCAAGTATGCATGCATACAAGGAATTTGATTTTGGTGACTCTACAATTATCCATCCATCCATTATCCAACCCGCTATATTCTAACTACAGGGTCACGGGGGTCTGCCGGAGCCAATCCCAGCCAACACAGGGTGCAAGGCAGGAAACAAACCCTGTGCAGGGCGCCAGCCCACCACAGGGCGCACACACACACACACACACACACCAAGCCCACACTAGGGACAAATTAGGATCGCCAATGCACCTAACCTGCATGTCTTTGGACTGTGGGAGGAAACCGGAGTGACTCTCCAATTATAAGTTACATAATCAACATACACACAACAGTTAATTACACACACCTCAGATATATATATATATATATATATATATATATATTGTGCATCCTACCCGGACACAGACAGGCGGACATGTTGTATTCAACCACCACACGTTTTTATTTACAATTATTTACAATATAAGTGTCACCCAGACACTAAATAAAGTCAGTGCACAAACTCCAACACAGTCCTGGCCACTCAATGCCTTTCTTCGGGCCGCCTCCACTCTCCTCTCTTGCTTCTTCCTCCTTCCAGCCTTGAATGAAGGGAGACGGCCCCTTTTATATACTCCCGGGCGAGCTCCAGGTGGTTCCCGTCATTCCTCTTGGCCACGCCCCAGCGTGGCGGAAGTGCCGGCTGTTCTCCCGGCAGCTCTCCGGGTGTCCTCTTATATCTTCTCCCAGCACTTCCTGGTGTGGCGGAAGTGCTGAGGTCACAAGTCCCCAAGGCATTGGGGCGCCTCCTGGCAGTGACCACGGGCCCCTACAGGGTGGGGCTTCCATGCCCTGAACCAGTGGCCCCCAAAGCAACCAGGAAGGCGGCCCCCACATGATCCCAGATGGGCACACACCCACTTCCGGTCCTTCAAGGCGTCCTGGCCAGGTCGTGGCCCCTGGCATCCTCGACAATATATATATATATATATATATATATATATATATATATATATATATAAATGAGAATGTAAATATAAATGTATGCATACAAAGTGCAACTCAGTGCTAGAAATTCTGAAATAAGCACTGAGAAAAAAAAAGCACTAACTATATGTGAACAGTATTACATAACCTGGGAGGACTGGGGAGGGGAGGTGGGGGATAAATGACCCATCTATGAGCCTGATGGCCGGTGGGAAAAACTGTTGTAATATCTGCTCGTTTTGGTGTATATTAATCTGTACTGCCTGGCCAACGGAAGAAAACTGTAAAAGGTTGTGGCTTGGATGTGAGGGGTCTGGAATAATACAGGTCTTGTAAGGTGGGCAGATAGATAGTGAAAGGCACTGGATAGATAGACAGGAATATAAGGCACTATATTATGATAAATGGATAGGAATGTAAGGAAGGTCCCAATCAAAGCCATCAGGAATCAATCAGATATTCACTGAGCATGAAGGTATTCCGACTCTCCTTAAGCACATTAAAGGAGTTCTCCACCCAAACATGATACAGTATATACATATATATATATATATATATACTATATATATATATATATATATATACATTAAATTTGTTACTTATCCCATATACTTTGTGGTGATGGCAAAGAAAAATTTTTAATCTCAAAGTTTTCACGCAGAACCGAGAGAAAAAGTTTGGTCTAATAAAACCCAATGGTGACCAACGATATACAGCGGCCAATAACGTGAAAAGAAAGTGTTGTTCCTTGTGTCATGTAACACACGCGTCTTTTATCCAGTTGCTTGGTGAAAATCTGCATTTTTTTATATAAATATTTTTAAACGAAAACTTCCGGAATTATCAGCAGGCAATGGACGTCTGATGAAACTGATTTTTTGAATTGAACAAACATCCCTAACTCCCCCTATTCAATGGTCATTGGTCCCATTTTCAGTTGAGATGTTTCAGGGGTTTCTTCAGAGATATTCGATTGGGTTCAAGTCTGGGCTCTGGCTGGTCCACTCAAGGACATATTTAGAGAAGTCCCCAAGTCACCCCTATGTTGTACCTGCTTTGTGCTCATGGTCATCGTCCTGTTGGAAGGTGAACCTTCAGCTCTAAGGAGGTTTCTATTAAGGATCTCTCTGTGCTTTGCTCTTCACAGCATTGTTACACCCCTGACTAGTCTCTCTGTCCCTGATGCTGCCCCTGCCATGCCTCACCTTTGGAATTTTACTGTGCAGGAGATGAGCAGCTCCTGATCTCCTCACTTTTTCAAAGAGATCAATCTTGGTGTCATCAAACCAGAAAATCTTGCTTCTCATCATCTGCAAGTCCTTTAGATGCCACTCCAAAGTGTCATTTTCATGTGTCACCTTGCCACAATGCCCTAAAGCCCAGATTAGTGGAGGGTTATAGTGATGGCTGTCCTTCTGGAAGTTTCTCCCACCTCCACACAGGTAGCTCAGCCAGAATGACCATCAGGTTCTCGATTGTCTCTCTTACCAAGGGCTTTTCACCCCAAGTCCTCAGTTTGGCCGGATTGCCCCCTCTAGGATGTTTCAAAATGCTTCCGTTTGAGAATTATGGAGGTCAGTGAGCTCTCGGGAATGCTGCAAACATTGTTTTGTAGTCTTCCTCAGATCTGAGACTCGACACAATCTTGTCTCTGAGCTCCACAGGCAGGTCCATTGACCCCATGGCCCTTCTCAGTTTGGCTTGGTAGCCAGCTTCTCAGGAGTCACAGTTAATCCAAGCCTCTTCCATTTCAGAATTACGGAGGTCTCTGCGCTCTTGGGAACTTTTAGTGCTACAGAAACTGCTTTGTTGCCTTCTCCTGGTCCGTGCCACCACACACAATCATACCTCTAAGCTCTGCAGGCATGTCCTTCGACCCTCATGGCTTGGTTTACGTCAACCATGGGACCCCCTGTAGGCAGGTGTGTGTCTTTACTGATCAGGCCAATTCATTGAATTCACCACAGGTGGTCTCCAAACAAGGAGCAGAAGCATCTCAACAAGCTGATCAGTGGAACGGGATTCACCTGAGTCGCATTGTAAATGTTACTGCCAAGATCTGAATGCTTGTTTCAACGGGAAATTTCAGTATTTTACTTTTGATAAACTTTCCAAAATTCCTAAAATTCTTGTTTTTGCTTTGTCATTCTGGAGTATGGAGTGTTGTTTGATGAGGGAAAAAAATGAATCCAAATGATTTTAGCACAAGGTTGCAACACAGCAAAATGCGTAACTAGTGAAGCGGGCTGGATACTTTCTGAAAGGCGCTGTAAATCAGCCGAGTGAAGCCCGTTTAATGCTTTCGGAGATAAAAGACTTACTGCATGCGGTTCACAAAAAAAAAAACTAACAGCAAGCACGGGTCTTTATTTTGTAATCCACGTCTGTTTTAAGCGCTTCATGCTCTCGACTTTATATGAAAATCAATACATTGTTCCAAATGTCACCATGCACCACTCATCACATTTTTGACAGAAAATGGACTCGCCTACTTTGGGAAAGTAGCTCCTGAAATATTGATATGAAGCATAATGGAGGCAAAATGCACCTTTGGACTCCCATGTGAGTCCAAGCAGCCGTTCGTCTAACAAGCTTGGAAAGCTTCAGTCGTTCACCAATTCTAATAAAAGAAAAGGTTGATGTTACCGTGTCAATAGCATGTAACCTGACCCAAAGCACTTCAGATAAAATCAATCCGAAATAACGTCCAGCCAGGTCTATCAAGTATGTGACACTCATCAAGTGACGTGCGCTGGACTTCAAGGTGACCACCGCCAGCACTGAAGAACCAGCGGTGTGTTTATAGTTGTGATTATTTTCAGAGCTTCACTGCAGGTCTTTTTTTATGGTTAGTGGCACTGAATTCTGCATGTGGTGTGGCCCTGGAGCCACAATGTTATGTAGCGCGACCTGGGCAAAGATGTCCAGCAGTGACTGGAGGTCAGCAGAAAAGTGAGACACCAAGACAAATCAAAATTCATCTGGCACAGAGATGCCGACAAGTGCCCAGTGGCAGGGGGACCCACATCTCAGGTGAGGATAAGCAAGGGCAAAGAGTGGAGACAAGGGGCAGGGCCCACCGAGGGACAGCCCCATGCATGGAGGGGACGGATCCAGGAGCACTCGACTTTGACGTGTGGAAAAAAGTTGATGGGGCTTAGTCAGCTCATGCGGGGATTTCAATACTTTTACATAGAAATTTATGGAGATGATGATGATAATGATTATGACATAAAGCCCACTCACTTCATTTCAGAGTTGCAGGAGGAAAAGAGCCAATGAAGGCAGCACAGTAACAACAACAGGAACAAGAATAATATGAATATGAATACTACTACTATTACTACTACTACTAATAATAATAACATTATGATTACTACTACTATTACTACCACTACTACAATGACTAATAATAATATGATTATAAATACTACTAATATTAATAGTAATACTATTACTACCACTACTACTATTACTATTACTACTACTTCTACTACTACTAATAATATGAATACCACTACTATTACTACTACTACTACTAATAATAATAATAACATTATGATAACTAGTACTATTACTACCACTACTACTACTAATAATAATAATAATAATAATAATAATAATAACATTATGATTACTACTACTATTACTACCACTACTACTACGACTAATAATAATATGAATACCACTACTATTACTACTACTACTACTAATAATAATAATAATAATAACATTATGATAACTAGTACTATTACTACCACTACTACTACGATTAATAATAATATGATTATAAATACTACTAATATTAATAGTAATACTATTACTACCACTACTACTATTACTATTACTACTACTACTAATAATATGAATACCACTACTATTAATACTACTACTACTACTACTACTACTGCTAATAATAATAATAATAATAATAATAATAATAATAATAATAATAATAATAACATTATGATTACTACTACTATGACTAATAATAATATGAATACCACTACTACTACTACTACTATTAATAATACAAGTAATAATATGAGTACTACTAATACTATTACTACCACTATTACTATTATTACTAATACTACTACTACCCCTACTACTTCTAATAATAATAATAATAATAATATGAATACTACTATAATGTTATTGAGTAGTACTACTAATACTATTACTACCACTTCTATGATTATTACTACTACTTGTAATAATAATAATATGAAAACTACTACTATTACTACTCCTACTACTACTATTAATAACAATATGAATATTAATACCACTACTATTACTACTATAATATGATTATAAACACTACTAATACTATTACTACCACTACTACTATTACTATTATTTCTACTACTACTACTAAAAATAATAACAATATGAATGTGAATACTACTAGTACTAGTAATAATAATAATATGAAAACTACTACTATTACTACTTCTACTAATAATAACAATATGAATATGAATACTACTACTACTAATAATTATTATTTTTTCACTGATATTAGTATTCTACTACTTTAAAATTAGAATTGGCTTATTTGATGATGATTTATTTACTTAATGGTTACTATGCCAATTCTCTTGAATCTGAATTGTTTGATAATCATGATTATGATAATTAATTATTTTCTCATCTGATTTGTATTCTAGTGTATTTGAACTTGATGTTTACTTGAACTCTTGTTTGATAATAATGATAAGAGGATGGATGGATGGATAATGAGGATGACTATTATTATTACAAATAGTTATTACATTTTCTCAGCTGATATTAGCATTCATCCATCCATCCATTATCCAACCTGCTATATCCTAACCACAAGGTCACGGGAGTCTGCTGGAGCCAATCCCAGCCAACACAGGGCGCAAGGCAGGAACAAACCCCGGGCAGGGCGCCAGCCCACTGCAGGGTACACCCACACACACACCAAGCACACACCAGGGACAATTTAGGATCAGCAATGCACCTAACCTGAATGTCTTTGGACTGTGGGAGGAAACACACGCAGACACGGGAAGAACATGCAAACTCTATGCACGGAGGACCCGGGAAGCGATGTCTATGTATTATATATTGCCTTCTCTATGTATTTATCTATTATATTGTGCCTTTCCTATCTACATTAATTATGAATTATATAGCATATATTAGCATTGCAATACTTAAATTAAGTTTTTTCTGATACCTTCTTTCATAATAATGATGATATATTATTATCCATCCATCCATTATAAATGGATGGATCAAAAAATATCATATACTAGGGTGACCCACCTTTTAAGGCGACCGACTTTTAAGTTGACCACTTCTTAAGGCAATTCAATATGTAGATCAATTTGATATTTTATACAAACTCATTAATTTGGTTATATTGCACTTGAGTGGTATTACTTTAATACTCGTAGTTTCTGTTATTTTTGTGATGAAATTTAAACTTTTTTTCTATATTGAGGTCGCCCTTTTGAACCCCCCTGATATTTACTACGCAGTGAGGCATTTGTACTCCATCAACATTAATTATTTCCAGAGACGTAATTTTGTCTATTTTTCCAGCGCATCGCGCACAAAAGGAAGGGAACGATGCGAGCACCAGAACTCTGCTCACATCATGTCGCTTCGTACCACAAGCTGCAAGTAGTAAGTCTGTGATAAGCGGAATACCGCTGCGATTTCCACTCACGGGACGGAAGGACAATCCCGACCGCTTTTATATAGTAAGAAAGAAGAAGAAGATATCGCACAGTCGGGAGTAGAAAATCATCTTTAACCTGGAAAAACAAAACTACAAATCACATCGTGCATTGCAAAATGGACGGGGAGTGTGTGAAACTCTGCGCCTGCGTAGCACTCACGGGACGGAACCGCTTTTATATAGAAGGATATATCATATTATAGTTATAATAAATATAAAAAAAAGAGTTTCATAAAATTATAGTTCCAAATCATATATTAGCTGAAGAAATGTAATAATAATTGTCATCATCATTATTAAACATGAGCTGAAGTAAGCTCTAGGTTAATAAGTATAGGAATACAATTTTGAAGAGAAAACAACAGATAATCCTAATGAATATCACCACCAATATCCAGCAGAAGAGTTGTTGCTGTTATTATTATTGTTACTGTATTAGGATGATGGTGATGAAGACGATGATAATGATTAGTCTTTAGACTGCTGGATGGCCATTGTCAGTTCATTTCACAGTCCCCGCTGAGCGCTTTATGGCTGCTGACTCTTCTTCGGTGTTTATGTCAGGATGAATGCTAATCAATGGATTTTCTGGGAGCTTCAACTTGCCAAGATGGATTAGAAGATGGTGACAGTCTGTCTGGGCAACACACAAAGCAAATGGACAGCTTGTCTCTAATTAATGACAGAATACATTTCAGATCCGTCTCCTTCATGTTGGCAAACAGCTGTACTTTGTTCGGCACCTCCATTGATTTCTCAAGTGTGTGTTCCTAACCACTAGCAAGAAAACAATCTCAGTTCCAATTATGCACACATTGTAAAAGAAGATCAGTAAGCTTCTTGAGTTTTCAAAGTCATACGTGATTTTCGGTGCGCGTTTGATCAAAGTTTGACTGCCTAAGTTGGACATTTTAGCCCGTGTCATTTATCGGAGACTAACCTCCTAACAAACCTCCTGTACCTGTTCTGTACTTTCTAAAAGGTCCACACTCAGATCTGCTCAGTCCGATTCAGGGATGGGGATGTCAACATCAATTTAGAGTCTCCAGTTGCCGTAACCTGCACACAAAGGGGTGACGTGGGAGGAACACCCCCAGTGACATGGAGAGAACATGCAGACTTCACTCAGATGACACCCTGGCACAGGATTCAAAACCCAGAATATCAGATCTGTGAGGCAACACTGCTAACCGCTCTCCACCTGGAGATGTTAGCAATACACTGCATGGCCGTGGATTCGTTCCTCAAGTCGGTTGATGTACACACCTGTGGTCCAATTAGTGGTCCGTAAAGTGCTCACTATGGATGGATACTAAACTGTGTAAAATCAGTTTTTTCAAGCAAGCACCTTAGTCAAGTGGATGAACAGAGAAACAACGGCACTGTGATTGGTCAATGGCTTTGGGTAAAAGAATCAGCTAAATAAATAAATGAATGCTGTGGACTCTACTGTTCACTTTTTATGAAGTTTCAACAATCTACTTGGATACCTGTGAGGGATCAATGGGTGTCCCTGCCGGGGTCCCGCACCTTTACCTGGCCAGGAGAAAAGAAGTAAGAAGTACAACTGGGCAGTGGAGATATTCTCCTGCCCAACCAGGACAGGGACACGGGAAAAAGCTGCAGTGGGGTTGGCATCCCTATAACCCCAGAAAGACACACGGATTGGGTTTGTGTACCGGAAAGGCCGGTATAGTGGGTGACTACCCACTATGGGCATACACCGGGTGGCAGCATTCTGTCTGGAGGGCCCCAGTAGGGACACCTGCAGGGGAGAATGGGAGTTGTGGTCCTGCTGGGTTCTGTGAGGGGCCGCCAAGGTGGAATTGTGGATTACTGAAGACACAAGACCCAGAAGTGCTTCCTGGGGGTAACAGATTGAACAAAGGAAGTACTCCCAGGTCTGGAGTTAAAAGCGAGTCTGACGTGGAAGAGGGAGTGGGATAAAGAAAAGTGTTGTACAGAAGGTATTGTTGCCATCAAAACACTTTAATTGAACTTTAAGACTGTGGTGGTGAAATTGTGACTGGAGTTTGAGGTGCTGATACACCCCATTGAGGCCACATACCATCAAAAAAAACTATAACCTAGTAATTTTATCTGTTGGAAAAGCCATTTATGAAATACTGCAGTTTAACTCCAAATACATATCTAATATTTTCCTGTTCACACTGCATGAAGAACCACATCAAGCAGGAGTAATTCTTAATAGCCGGTTAATTATATTTTGGCAGCTTTCAGCTAACAGTAATTGCTGCTTGCTGTGCTACTGGTGACTGAGCTTATCGCCCTCTAGTGGACACAAATGATGTTTCCATCTTTGCTTCCTTATTCCTGGGATTTTACTTAACCATGCATTTCAGAAATGGTTATTAAACAGGAGGATACCTTTTTTAAAAAAGCTATTAAGAAATGCAGATTACACTTTGGGCTTCTGAAATTATCGATATGGATAATTTGTAACTTCATCTTATCTTCCATAACCACCTTCCCTGGTGAGGGGCACAGGGGTTGCAGGTCAGCCCAGATTTCTGTATCCCCAGCTACAATTTCCAGACCTTCCTGGGCAATTCCCTTGTGTTCCCAAGCTAGTCAGCAGATATAATCCGTCCTGTATGTCCCGAGTCTGTCACAATAATTGGGGTGCATGCCCAAAGCAATTTCAGTGGGAGCCATCCTTACGACAGGCCCAAACCACCTCAAACCACCTTTCGACCTGGAGGAACAGCAAGTCTATCCTGGAGACTCTTCTGAATCACTAGAGCTTCTCTATCTCTATAATGGAGTACCAGAGCAAGAGCCCTGTAAAGAAACCTCATTTCTGAATCTTGTACTTGCGATCTCATTGCAGGCAGGGAGGACACAAGTGGAGAAGAGTGTCAGGAGTGATTTGTGATAGAGGAGTAGATGAAAAGAGTGAAAGGGAAAGTCCATAAAACGGTAGTGAGACCAGCTATGTTGCATGGTTTGGAGACGGTGGCACCGACGAAAAGACAGGAGGCAGAGATGGAAGTGGTGGAGTTGAAGATGCAACCATTTTTGCTTGGAGTAATGAGGGTAGACAGGATTAGGAATGAGGATATTAGAGGGAACAACACGGGTATGACAGTTTGGTGACCAAGTGAGAGAGGCCAGATTGAGATGGCCTGGGCACATGCAGAGAAGAGATGAGGGGTACATTGGGAAAAGAATGTTAAGGATGCCTTATGAATGTGCTGAGGGAGGACATGAAGGCAGTCGGTGTGACAGAAAATGATGTAAAAGACAGGGACAGATGGAGACGGATGATCCGCTGTGGTGACCCCTAAATGGGAGCAGTCCAAAGAAGAAGAAGAATGCAATCTCATTCTTTCTGCAGTTACCCACAGCTTTTGACCACAGTTGAGAATGGGGATGTGGACAAACCAGTAGACTGAGAGCTTTGTTTTCAGATTCAGCTCTTCCATCACCAAGATAGACCGGTACAGCGCCCGGAGGACCAGTCTGTTTAATGATCTCACGTTCTCTTCTTCTATCACTTGTAAACAAGAGCTGAAGAACTCCTCCACTAAAGGCAGTTGTCCCTCCTTAACACCCAGCGATAGCAATCCACTCTTTTCTAAGTAAGAACCATGACCTCAGAGTTAGAGGTGCTGATGCTCGAGTGATTACTGAAGGTCACAGTCAGATGAGGCAAAGGGGACAACATCATCTGCATAAAGTGACAATGCTACCCTTAGCCTCCCCAGGTGGACACCCTCACATCCTTGGCTGTGTGTTCATATCCTGTCCATGAAAAGCACAAAAAGGAATGGTGATGAAATACAGCCCTGATGGAATCCGACACCCACAGTGAACGAATCTGACTTAATGCCAAAGGACAAAGCTCTCACTGCGCTCGTAGGGAATGAACAGCACACGAGATCAGCCCTGGCACCCCATATTCCAGCAGCATGATACTGTAGATACCAATGGAGGCGGTCAGGTGCTTTTTCCAAAACTATGAAATTCATGTTGACTGGGGTATCCTACTGCAGCACGCCGTCCGTCAACTGCGCCAGAGAGAAGAGCTGCTCTACTCTTTCACGACCAAGATGGAGCACTCATTGCTCCTCCTGTATCACAACAACAACAACAGCAACAACAACATTTATTTATATAGCACATTTTCATACAAAAACAAAATGTAGCTCAAAGTGCTTTACAAAATGAAGAATAGAAAAATAGAAGACACAATAAAAAATAAAAATAAGTCAACATTAATTAACATAGAATAAGTAAGGTCCAATGGCCAGGGTGGACAGAAAAAACAAAAAAAACCTCCAGACGGCTGGAAAAAAAAAAAATAAAATCTGTAGGGATTCCAGACCACGAGACCGCCCAGTCCCCTCTGGGCAATCTACCTAACATAAATCAAACAGTCCTCTTTGTATTTAGGGTTCTCATGGAAGGACTTGATGATGATGGTCACGTAGACTTCTGGCTTTCAGTCCATCAATGTTGGAGCATCATGATGCTTTGAGTAGGTGGTGGTGGTGGCGCAACCATCAGATGGAGTCTCCCGTTCAGCACCCCAGACTAGGCCTTATCTTTTAAGGCTGGGGAGTGTGACTCCCTGTAGTTGGAAAACACCCTCTGGTCACCTTTCTGGTCACTAGTGTACCATTCCAAGTGTACTTTACCTGCCTTTCATGTGACAATGAACAGCTGTGTTAACCATGTTACACCAAGAATGTCCAACACGTTCAACATCTCCCACTGCAGAGCCCTAGACTCGAGACCAGGGTTGCCAGACGTCCCTTATATACGGGACATGTCCCATATTTGATCATTTTGTCCCCTGTCCCATACTGACGTTTCAGGGACACCCAAATGTCCTGCATTTAGTTCATTTTCAAATTTCGTAATACAAATATATTTTTACTACCTTCTTACAGTACTTAGTTATAACTTTATAAGTAATTATACTTTCTTTTCTCAGATTCTCTTGATGAAAACAACCCAAACGTAACGAGGAAACTCGTGTTTGCTGCCTGTTTGCATCTTACAATCTTGTTGTGCCCCACACTAATCTACACTCCAGGGGTGACAGCAGGGCCTTCAGCTGTATAGCGAGTGCCCAGACTCTGGAATGACATCCTGAAATGAATTAAATCAGCCGACTCCATGAATTCTTTTAAAAAACAACATACAACTCATCTGTTCAGGAAGACTTTTAGCTCTACTTGACTTCATTCCCCTTCTCTCAGTTTACCTCCATGTCAAGATGTCGTGTGTGTGTGTGTGTGTGTGTGTGTGTGTGTGTGCTGGACCATCAATTCTGTTGTCTGTTAGGCTTTCTCTGAATTTACTGTCTTAATCTTCTTTATTTATTTATTTGGTTTGTACAATGCTATACACTGTATACCCTGCCGTTCTTTCTTATATTCTGTAAGTGCCTTGAGCATGGGAAAGGCGCTATATAAATAAAATGTATTATTATTTTATTATTATCTTGTTCAGTGGCTGTGGTTGGCTGAGGACGGCGATACTCTTACCGTTTTGATCTCCAGTCGCTCTGCTGTGCAGTTCTGGATCAGCATTGCAACACACGGGGTCGACAAAGTGTATTGTTACTACTTGCCACGGCCCATCTTATTTTTCTAACTTAAAAACTAATCCATCCATCCATCCCAAGATGCCAAAATGTAAGTGTAAATTTCGTGATGAATATTCCAGCAAATGGACATTTATCAAACAAGGCAGAAGCTGTGGTGTATGTAATTGCACTTTCAGTAAATAATTTTCAAATGAATTTACTTTTGTTTTCCTCATAACCCATTAAAATCCTTGCTTTAGGTTTTTAACTTATGTCTCTACCTTAATATAATGGTCTGGGTGTGTAGGGGGCATGTACTCTATAAATTTCTATATATAGTAATATAGAGAGAGATTTTAAGTGTGTCCCGTATTTCTAATTTTCTAATCTGGCAACCCTGCTCAAGACACAACTGGACCAAAGGTAGGTTTATTTTTAGCAATGTACCTTCTTACAGGTCTCAGCTTCTCACAAGCTCAAATTCTCCTCCTCCTCCTCTTCTTCTTTCTTCCTCCAAAATTCCACTCCTACTAGGCGTGCTTTGTCTTCCTCCTCTCCCAACTCTAACTCTGAACAGGAAAATTCTCAGCCTTCTTGTCAGCCTGTAATTTCAGCTCAAATTGTCTCTTTGCCGTTAAGTTTGCTTCCCCAAGGCAATCAAAGTAATGAAGATAAAAATCTCCCTTCACAGATTCTAGGGTTGTGGATGCCTTGTCTAAAAAACAAATCAAAAGGGTTAAAAAGGTGAATACACCTACAAAGGGGAATGAAATGATGAATGGGACATTATCTAAGACTGCTGTTTCTGATTCACCCCTTATATCTCCTATGGCAGATGACTGAGGCCCTTGCCCCACCAGGATGCCGGCAGAAGGGAAGGACCGGGAAAGGGGCAATATATTCCACGGGGCAGAAGAGGGCAGTCCCCCTGGATTACATCAGGGCCACGGATTTGGAGCTTGGAAGCTTGGAGCCAGGAGGTGCCTGGACCATCCCAGAGTCCTGGACAGCAGCACTTCCACCACACCAGCAAGTGCTGCTGGAAGAGGAACTGGCCGCACCTGGAGTGCTTTCGGGTTTCCATGCAGCACTTCCGCCACACCAGATCACCAGGGAGCACCAGGAGCACATAAAAGGGGCCACCTCACTCCATTCGGGGGCCAGAGTCGGGTGGAAGAGGACGAAGCTTGCGGGAGAGGAGTGGAGGCGGCAGGAGAAAAGAAAGAAAGAAAGAAAGAGAAAGGAAGAAAAGGACAGAGAGCGTTATTGTTGGTGATTTGTGCACTGTGTGCTGTGTGAAGGAAGATGGCAAAATAAACGGGTGTGTTCTGGACTTTGTGTGTCCTCGTGTCTGTCTGTGTCAAGGGCTGATTCCCACACTCCGAATAACATTTAATTGAAAACTCAAAAAGAATAACCCTAAAATTTATATTAGCACAGAAATATCTATGTAAATGGTGTCCACAATTTGTAGAACCTTGTATTGTCTTGGGTGATAATAACTGGATGAAAAAAAGGGCCCTGATGTTAAAAATTAGATATCAGAACCATACATTTTTAAACTATGTATTTACCTTTTTTTTGGGCGGCACGGTTGCGCAGTGGGTAGGTTCACTTCCCGGGTCCTCCCTGCGTGGAGTCTGCATGTTCTACCCGGGGGCTCCAGTTTCCTCCCACAGTACAAAGACCTGCAGCTTAGGTGCATTGCCGATTCTATATTGTCCCTAGTGTGTGCTTGGTCCCCTCCTTGAACCATCACCTTATCATGGTGGAGGGGTTTGCGTGTCCCAATGATCCTAGGAGCTATGTTGTCCGGGGCTTTATGCCCCTGGTAGGGCCACCCAAGGCAAACTGGTCCTAGGT
This sequence comes from Polypterus senegalus, assembly GCF_016835505.1. Taxonomy (NCBI): domain Eukaryota; kingdom Metazoa; phylum Chordata; class Cladistia; order Polypteriformes; family Polypteridae; genus Polypterus; species Polypterus senegalus. Next base: position 10,337,978 of record NC_053169.1, read on the forward strand.
GAGGGATGAGACAAAGAGCGGTTCAACAAACCTCCGATGAAGAGCAAAAACCTTGGACAACGTTTTCCCTTGCCTGGACGCGGTCACCGGGGCCCCCCTCTGGAGCCAGGCCTGGAGGTGGGGCTTGATGGCGAGTGCCTGGTGGCCGGGCCTGCACCCATGGGGCTCGGCCGGGCACAGCCCGAAGAGGTAACGTGGGTCCTCCTTCCCATGGGCTCACCACCTATGGGAGGGGCCAAGGAGGTTGGGTGCAATGTGAGTTGGGTGGTGGCCAAAGAGGGGGACCTTGGCGGTCTGATCCTCGGCTACAGAAGCTGGCTCTTGGGACGTGGAATGTCACCTCTCTGAAGGGGAAGGAATCTGAGGTTCCGGCTAGATATAGTCGGACTCACCTCAACGCACAGCTTGGACTCTGGAACCAATCTTCTTGAGAGGGGCTGGACTCTCTACCACTCTGGAGTTGCCCCCAGTGAGAGGCGCCAAGCAGGTGTGGGCATACTTATTGCCCCCCGACTTGGAGCCTGTGCATTGGGGTTTACCCCAGTGGACGAGAGGGTGGCCTCCCTCCGCCTTTGGGTGGGGGGAAGGGTCCTGACTGTTGTTTGTGCGTATGCGCCAAACAGCAGTTTGGAGTATCCACCCTTTTTGGAGTCTCTGGAGGGTGCTAGAGGGCATACCTTCTGGGATTCCCTCGTTTTGCTGGGAGACTTCAATGCTCACGTGGGCAATGACAGTGAGACCTGGAAGGGCGTGATTGGGAGGAATGGCCCCCCGATCTGAACCCGAGTTGTGTTTTGTTATTGGACTTCTGTGCTCGCCACGGATTGTCCATAACGAACACCATGTTCAAGCATAAGGGTGTTCATATGTGCACTTGGCACCAGGACACCCTAGGCCTCAGGTCGATGATCGACTTTGTGGTCGGTCGCCGGACTTGCGCCATATGTCTTGGACACTCGGGTGAAGAGAGGGGCGGAGCTGTCAACTGATCACCACCTGGTGGTGAGTTGGCCGATGGTGGGGAAGATGCCGGTCAGACCTGGTAGGCCCAAAGCGTGTTGTGAGGGTCTACTGGGAACGGCTGGCAGAGTCCCCTGTCAGAAGTAGCTTCAACTCCCACCTCCGGCAGAACCTCAACCACGCCCCGAGGGAGGTGGGGACATTGAGTCGAATGGGCCATGTTCCGTGCCTCTATTGTTGAGGCGGCTGACGGAGCTGTGGCCGCAAGGTGGTCGGTGCCTGTCGCGCGGCAATCCCGAACCCGTTGGTGGACACCGCGGTGAGGGATGCCGTCAAGCTGAAGAAGGAGTCCTATAGGACTTTTTGTCCTGTGGGTCTCTGGAGGCAGCTGATAGGTACCGCAGGCCAAGTGGAATGCGGCTTCGTTGTTGCTGAGGCAAAACTCGGGCATGGGAGGAGTTTGAGAGGCCATGGAGAGCGACTTTCGGACGGCTTCGAGGAGATTCTGGTCCACCGTCCGGCATCTCAGGAGGGGGAAGCAGTGCAGTGTCAACACCGTATATGGTGGGGATGGTGCGCTGCTGACCTCAACTCGGGACGTTGTGGGTCGGTGGGAGGAGTACTTCGAAGACCTCCTCAATCCCACTAACATGCCTTCCAATGAGGAAGCAGAGCCTGGGGACTCTGAGGTGGGCTCTCCCATCTCTGGGACTGAAGTCACCGAGGTGGTCAAAAAACTCCTTGGTGGCAGGGCCCGGGGTGGATGAGATCGCCGAGTTCCTTAAGGCTCTGGATGTTGTAGGACTGTCTTGGTTGACACGCCTCTGCAACATCGCATGGACATCGGGACAGTGCCTCTGGATTGGCAGACCGGGTGGTCTCTTTAAAAGGGGACCGGAGGGTGTGTTCCAACTATAGAGGGATCACACTCCTCAGCCTCCCTGGAAAAGTCTATTCGGGGGTTCTGGAGAGGAGGGGCCGCCGGATAGTGAACCTCGGATTCAGGAGGAACAGTGTGGTTTTCGTCCTGGTCGCGGAACAGTGGACCAGCTCTTCACCCTTAGCAGAGTCCTGGAGGGTGCATGGGAGTTTGCCCAACCAGTCTACATGTGTTTTGTGGACTTGGAAAAGGCATTCGACCGTGTCCCTCGGGGAATCCTGTGGGGGTGCTCGGGAGTATGGGGTACCGGACCCCTGATAAGAGCTGTTCGGTCCTGTACAACCGGTGTCAGAGCTTGGTCCGCATTGCCGGCAGTAAGTCGAGCCCGTTTCCAGTGAGAGTTGGACTCCGCCAGGGCTGCCCTTTGTCACAGATTCTGTTCATAACTTTTATGGACAGAATTTCTAGGTGCAGCCAGGGTGTTGAAGGGGTCCGGTTTGGTGGACTCAGGATTGGGTCACTGCTTTTTGCAGATGATGTTGTCCTGTTTGCTTCATCAGGCCGTGATCTTCAGCTCTCTGGATCGGTTCGCAACTGAGTGTGGGATGAGAATCAGCACCTCCAAATCCGAGAGCATGGTCCTCAGCCGGAAAAGGGTGGAGTGCCCTCTCAGGGTTGGGGGAGAGATCCTGCCCCAAGTGGAGGAGTTCAAGTATCTCGGGGTCTTGTTCACGAGTGAGGGAAGAATGGAGCGTGAGATCGACAGGCGGATCGGTGCAGCATCCGCAGTGATGCGGGCTCTGCATCGGTCTGTCGTGGTGAAAAAGGAGCTGAGCCGTAAGGCAAAGCTCTCAATTTACCAGTCGATCTACGTTCCTACCCTCACCTATGGTCATGAGCTATGGGTAGTGACCGAAAGAACGAGATCGCGAATACAAGCGGCTGAAATGAGTTTCCTCCGCAGGGTGTCTGGGCTTTCCCTTAAAGATAGGGTGAGAAGCTCAGTCATCCGGGAGGGGCTCAGAGTAGAGCCGCTGCTCCTCCGCATCGAGAGGAGTCAGATGAGGTGGCTCGGGCATCTGATCAGGATGCCTCCTGGACGCCTCCCTGGTGAGGTGTTCTGGGCACGTCCAACCGGGAGGAGGCCCCGGGGAAGACCCAGGACACGCTGGAGGGACTATGTCTCCCGGCTGGCCTGGGAACGCCTTGGGATTCTCCCGGAAGAGCTGGAAGAAGTGGCCGGGAGAGGGAAGTCTGGGCCTCTCTGCTCAAGCTGCTGCCCCCGCGACCCGACCTCGGATAAGCGGAAGAGGATGGATGGATGGATGGATGGTGTGCTTGGTGTGTGTGTGCCCTGTAGTGGGCTGGCACCCTGCCTGGGGTTTGTTTCCTGCCTTGCGCCCTGTGTTGGCTGGGATGGGCTGCAGCAGACCCCCGTGTAGTTAGGATATAGCGGGTTGGATAATGGATGGATATTTAGCATTTTTAAATAAAAACTTTTATTTTAAAGTGCCTTCTTTAATGACTTTTTAGAAACCTTTTTCTCTAACTATTTACTCATATTTTATATCTGATGTTGGAATTGTATATTAATTAGTATTTTGGTGCAATTTTAAGTTTGGCCAGTAGTTTACCTTGAATCCCTTACTGTAATCTGATTGTTTTTATTGCATAAAGAACAGAATAATTTTATACAGGTTTTTACATAATATTTAAAGACACTTTTAAAGAAAAAAGATGGAGTTTTTAGAGTATTTATAATGAATAATTATTCAGGGGTCACATGACTTTAAGTAAAAGATTATTTTCAGGAATAAGTGTGCCAAGGCCTGTCTCCAGGTTTCTTTTCCCCAACCATAAACCTAACACTACCCTTAACCATAACGTGCTGATGGAGAGTGCAATCATCTTGCCTTCAAGCAGATGTGGGGGGATTACAAGCGAACTCACACAGAGGGGTATATGTCCCTAAATTCCCAAGTCTAGATATACCTAACGCTAATTTGCTTGAGTAAGAAGAAGCGGCCTCTTTTATGCTGAACTCAGGAATACTTCCAGTTCCACAACACTGCACTCAGAGAACATTTCTGGGTCAGGTGGAACTGGCATAAAGTAAGGGAGTCCTCTCTGGATGGGAACCGTGGCACTCAACGTGGCTTCAGACCCCATGCAGCTCTATGGGTGTCCAAAGTGGAGCCACACCAGAGTAGCACTGCCACCTAGTGGATGGGGGAACATCTGCCTTTGGGATATCATCCACTATATTTACCTCATATCTGTGGCAGGAACCAACACCAATCTAGGTCGATATGGCTCATCTGTCCCTGGTGCTTGAGGCCCCTTGGGTATTGCAATCTGGCTAAGCAAGGGGGCATCACGCAATCTGGATGAGATGCTGGTCCATGTGCTATTTTGTCCATCCTTAAAAATACTGAACCCCTGTCTCAGGATGCACCTCCATCCTTCACGATCATCCTTCTTCATGGCACTCCTGTGAAGGAATTTCCTTGTTGTTCCAGACAGGATGCCAATTCATCTCATCTAGAGTTTTCGGAATACAAGAATTCCAAATTTCTATTTCATTTGTGCAAATAACATTTATTGATCATAGTTTTCTTCCCGTGGTATATTCCCGTGTATGATGCTCCAACAACGATGGATGGATTTAAAGGCAGAAGTCTACGTGACCATCATCATCATCAAGCCCTTCCATGAGAGCCCTAAATCCAAAGAGGACTGTTTCATTTATGTGAGGTAGAATGCCCAGAGGGGACTGGGTGGTCTCGTGGTCTGGAATCCCTACAGATTTTATTTTTTCTCCAGCTGTCTGGAGTTTTTGTTTTTCTGTCAACCCTGGCCATTGAACCTTACTCTTATTCGATGTTAATTAATGTTGATTTATTTTGTTTTCTTATTGTGTCTTTTATTTTTCTATTCTTTATTATGTAAAGCACTTTGAGCTACTGTTTGTATGAAAATGTGCTATAGAAATAAATGTTGTTGTTGTTGTTGTTGTTGTTGATTGCCGCCATTTTATTTCAGTTGTGCTGTCTAGAGACACGTGGTTTCTGTTATCACAGACACGACGTTATAAAGGTTAGCCATTTTACTTTCATAGTATTCGAGCGTAATGGAAAAACCTTCTAGCATGCGATTCTGGGTGATATTTGATTCTCTGCCTCTTTATGTTTTTTGAACTCTTGTTGACTACGAATTTTGAATTTTGTTTTTCGTGTTTGGTGAAAATGCAATTGATTACGATTTTCCATCGTTTCTTTTTTGACTACATCTCTTCTTAATAAAGTACTGTCTCATCATTTTTGGTGTGGTAGACATCTGGGGTCACGCTGCGTATGACAACAATAAAAATTAAATGGAGGCTCCACCCTGGCAAAAGAAAAATGACAACAAAGGACACAGGACTGGGAGGAATCAACAAAATTACACAAAACCTAAAGAAAATAAAGGCAAGGGGTGAGGGTGGGACAGGTGGGGGTGAGGAGGCCCAGCATTGGACTGATCACCTCGACATGAATTACATAAAACAAATCCGAACTCCCACTAATAAGATCCTGACGATTTCCATAGCGTAGTCAGCAGGATCACGGAAACTGAAATTGAAAAAAAACAAAGGATGCAATCTGAAAAAGGGAGGGCACAGTTTTGGTAGATTGGAGGGCATCATTGATGGGCAGAAGAGAAGAAGAAAAATTACTGTTCTGAACTAATAGTATTGTAACTGCTGAATTGAAACAATGCGCTTTTTGTTTTTTTCTTACACTTTCATCTCTGTTCATGGTCAGAAGTGAGAAAGTGCGAGAAACAATAATTCTTCTTCTTTGAAAAACTATTCACTGTCACCCCTTTTAAACTCTTCATCACTCAAAATCCAGCAATGCAGGTGGTTTATCTTTAAACCTGGAAACAGAAACACTCCTACTGTTTTTGTTTTATTTTGGTGTGTTTTTGATCCAAAGGCTTATTAATACACGTTGAAGAGTTTGCCACGTCAACAGAGATCTGTTGATTGCTAATCCGTTTCTAGTTTTGTTAGAAATAACGGCAATGCAGACTGATGAGGGTGGCGTACGGGTAAGTGCTGCTGTCTCCGGGCCCCTAGGACACGGGTTCAGGTTTCAATGCAGTAAATAGTGGATATACACTTTCACCTCACGTTCGCATCGGGTTTCTGTGAATACTTCGATTTTTATCCCACATCTGATGGATGTGCATTTTAAGTCGGCTGGTGCCCTATATGAGTCAGCTTGGCCGTGTGAGTCATCATACATGCGTGTCAGACGATTACCTTCTGGACTCACCTAAAGTATGTGGTACCACCCTGTGATGAGAGGGGGTGCTGTTGCCAACATTCCTTACTTTATTTTTCCCACACAGTTTTCAGAAACCACCCCAAGAGGGCAACAGAGGGGTTTGCCCAGAGAGGACTGGGCAGTCTAATGGTCTGGAATCCCTACAGATTTTATTTTTTTCTCCAGCTGTCTGGAGTTTTTTTTTGTTTTTTTCTGTCCACCCTGGCCATTGGACCGTACTCTTATTCTATGTTAATTACTGTTGACTTATTTTATTTTCTTACTGTGTCTTTTATTTTTCTATTCTTTATTATGTAAAGCACTTTATATAAGTAAATGTTGTTGTTGTTGTTGAACAGAGCCAAGGAAGCCCCGCCTCTTCCTCCCTAAGAGACGCTGTCTCATTTCAGACCTGACAAGCCACGAGGAAGGTCACACGGACACCTCAAAGCTTTTTGCACCACGACAACTTGCTGATCATTTTTGCTTCCTTCATTTAAAGTCTTATTTAACCCTTTTGTGGCAACCACTTAAATGGGGTTTTGCCTGGTTGGCACCCCATTTATTCTTGGTCTTACCTACAGAGCGGATATGCCACCCAATGCCCTAGTATGCCTTATAAAAGATAAGTGTGGAATAAGCAGATTCTGAAGACGAGTGGATGGATGGACTGAAGATCTGCTGATGCCCACAGTTATTTTCTTTGTGTGGTTTCTCCCCAGTTTACAAATGACAGGCGTCATCTTTTGGTTTCCCTTTACAGTGGCACTTTATTCCATAATAACCTTGAATAATCTCCGGATGATTACTTTAGTGCTCTGTGGTTCATACATTTTTTATGGTTCATAGTTCATGTATAAAAGGGATGAATTACAGGGAGTAAATAATTAAAAGAGCTGTCTGGATTTTTAACAGTGTGGTTGATAGTCATATGGTGGAGGATCATCTCTGTCAGGCACTTACAGTCGCCATATTCCACTTGCCACAAAACCGCTTCTGTCGAGGTAGGGGAAGTACTTGCTACAATACACAAAGTTTTGTTGATTTAAGTAATCTCTGCAAGCCGGAATTGGATAAAGAGATTAGAGTGGAAAGGAGTAAATGACAAGCATTCCCTGAACTGTACCCATCAACAACCCCATGAAGGTTCAATTCAGTACCCTGTAGAACAGCATTTCCTGATCTGAGTGTAATGGTGGCATTATAGGTAGGCCGTGCCTGACCCCACATGGAATCACGAACCCCAATCCACAGCTCCAACAGAAACACTCGATTCACAGTGGCTGATCCTGGACGACCCATGATACTCATGCCCAATTCACTAGGAAGGGGAAAAGCACTGACAATCTCGCTTGATTCATCTAATGCTCTGCTGATTTCTCTCCTCTGCTTTGACAATCACAACACATTCATGAAGGGGGACTTCCCCCTTTTCCCCCTTTTGGTCATCCTGAATACACGGAGGGGAAAACAAGTGTTGGTCATGAACTCACTGGCATGTGAAAAACTGGGTTGTGGAACCACAAAAGTTGGGAAACAACTCTGTAGAGGTTGAAATATGGACTATCACTAAAACAGTGAGAACAAAGGTCGTGATTTGTAAAATCAGCCTTAATATTTATGATGTTTGAATGAAAAACACTATGCCTATGTCTCTGTTATATACCATTTGGTATGGGATTTGTAAAAGCAGTCTTAATGTTTAAGATGCGCCATTTGTTGGAATGACAATGCAATGCATATGCCTCTATTATTTGCCATTTGGTATGAGATTCGTAAAAGCAGTGTTAATGTTTAAGATGCACCATCTGTTGGAATGACACAAGCAATGCATTTTATTACAACAAATATTTATGATGTGTCATCTGTTGGAAAGACAAATGCAATGCATTTTATCACAATAAATATTTACAATTCTCCATCTGTGGGAATAACATGCAATGCATATGTCTCTGTTATTTGCCATTTGGTATGGGATTCATGAAAGCAGTGTTAATGTTTGTGATGTGCCATCTGTTGGAATGACCAATGCAATGAATGTCTTTGTTTTTTGCCATTTACTAAGGGATTGGTAAAAGCAGCGTTAATGTTTAAGATGCACCATCTGTTGGAATGACAAATGCAACGCATAGGTCTCTTTTGTATGCTGTTTGGTATGGGATTGGTAAAAGCAATGTTAAGATGCACCATCTGTTGGAAAGACAAATGCAATACATTACAAGAAACGTTTGTGATGCGCCATCTAGTAGACATAGCCAACAGTATTGCCATATGAACACTTCTCCTTTTAAGATGGATTGCCATTTTATTGTTTTCATTTTGGGACAAATGGCATTGCGTACAACAACAGGAGAAATTAAAATGAGTAACAAGCATGTGTGGTTTTAGTTGGCTGTGCGCCCTCTGCTGGCTCCACTGAAAAAAACGCATTACTGCATTCAAATTTTTCCTGATGTAGAATTAAAAGGAATAAAGAAAATATCAAGGTAGGTGGCAGAAAAATGACAAAAAAGACGTACTTTAAATCACTTTGCCCACAACAGATCCATGCCTGCTGGTCCTTTCACGTGCGCCGTTTACATAAACATTAATTGCAATGTTAGACTCCCACAGATTCCTATTATCAAAATGAATGTTTATTTGTGGTTTTCTTTGAATAGACCAAGCATTTCCAGCTACAAAGTGGTATTTTAATCAACACCCGGGTTTAATATGCACAAAATCACAGATACATAAATTACAATTAGCAGCCAGAACGAAGCCCTGGAAAAAACTTATACAATAAAGGAGCCTCGAATGAAGCAGGAAACGATTCTGTAAAAACCATAAAGACAGGCAATTACTGGTTTCTATTCCTGTAGAACAAAAAAAAAAAAACGAGGTGACTAATGCAGACAGAGGGACCGCTCATGGAAAGCGCTGCTCGTAGACGCCAGTCACAGTGACAGGTCATATTAGGACATCTTGCTGAAAAGAATCAGACATGTCAGCACACAAAAGCTAAACTGTTTATGCAAACACATTTCATTTAACTATAGATGGGGGGAAAATTATGTAAATAAACATACACTTATAAAAATAATTTATTTTTATATAATGAAGAGGTTGTGGCCCACCAAAGGCAAACACAGCAAGTGAGGCAGAAAATCAAACACAACAATAGCAAGCAAGATGGATGTAAAACAAGAAACATTCTGTACAAGTGTTAAGTTGTTGATAGATCTTACTAATGGCAGATAGGAAAGGAGCTATAAATGATAAAGAGAACTACAGCAAATACGCTTGACAGACTGGAGCAGAAATTGCATATACTGATTTGTGGCAAATGTGGCATCCTATGACAGAGTCGCGTTTAAAGTCACCGAGCTCTTCAGTACCAGCAAATGTTTGTCAATGGAGATGGTGTGCCGATGTGCTGGATCTGATGCACCTGTTAACAATAAACCACCAGAACTCAGCCATTTGGGTGGATGTCCACAGATCATCATTTTCAAACATTACCTATGAAATAAAATACACTGGACAGACATTTTATTACTATGGCTGGCCCTAAAGACTTTGTGTAAAGAAGTGCGCCCTGGCTTTGGTCCTGAACACACTTCCTGTTAATTTTCACTCAAGTCCTTGAGGGTGGGATTCACCAATAAGCTGAAAGAAATCTGTTGGAGGATGGATAGATAGATAGATAGATAGATAGATAGATAGATAGATAGAGATAGATAGATAGATAGGATATGGAAGACACTATACGATAGACAGATAGATAGATAGATAGGATATATACGATAGATAGATAGATAGATAGATTGATAGATAGGATATGAAAGGCACTATATAATAGATAGATAGATAGATAGATAGATAGATAGATAG